>NW_027551564.1:5016739-5042675 GCF_008692635.1 Crocuta crocuta
TTTTTACAAATAGTTTATTGTCAAGTTGGTTTCCATATAACACCCAGTGCTCATCCCCACAAGTGCCCACCTCCATGTCCATCCCCCCTCCCCCCCACATCCATCAGTCCTCAGTTTTTGTCAGCACTCAAGAGTCTCTCATGGTTTGCCTCTCTCCCTTTCCCCCACCACTTCCCCCCTTCTCCCCCATGGTCCTCCTTAGTTAAGTTCCTCCTAATCCTCCTAAACATGCATTTTGTTTGCTAATTCTAACATCTGGGTTATCTTGAAGTCAATCTCTGCTGATTATGTGTTCTCTTGAGGATGGAAAATTCTTGAAAATTTGCTATTTTTCCATATGCCTAGTAATTTTGGATTGTATCCTAGACTTAGTGAACATTGTGTTAGAGTATCTGGATTCTGTTATATTCTCTGAACAGTACTGCTTTTATTGTTTTAGCAGACAATTAAACGAAGGGTCTAAGACTGCAAACTTTGTATAGTAGGCAGTAGCTCTAATATATTTTAGTTATTTTATCTTTGGCTTGACTGTTTTGTACATGCATGCTTCTGAGACCAGCTAGAGATTTAGGTGGAATTTCTAAGCGAATTTGAGATTCTCCTTTTTTGGCTTTCACCTTTCCAGGATTCACCCCTCCTCCCTGTGCTACCACCACTACCCACCGCACGTACACACATGCTTTCCAGTGGATATGATTATTCCAAACTCTACCCTCAAATTCTTTAGGCCAGAAAGATTGTGGCTTGTCTATCGGAGTTTTAGATGCCCTTCATCTAAACTAGGACCTATGTGAGTCTGCATTTAAATCATGCTCCCAATTGGAGATATTTACAGTGGGACCTAGGCATCGTCCAGATGAATAGAAGGATATTGCAGGAAGAATTCCTGTGTCCACCCAATACAGCTGGCCAGAGAGGCAATGACATCACTCTCTGCAGGCTCCTTGAGAGCAGACGTTAAAACTTGCTCCCCATCGTGTCCTCAGTACTAGACATACAGAGGTGTTCAATAACATTTGCAAAGCAAGTGAATAAAAATGTAAATGGATGGATGGATGAATGGATGGATGGATGACTTTTCATGGAATTCTTTACAGAGGATTAACATTTATATGAAAGAATTTGCACAATATTGCAGATGGAATAAAAACAAAAATAAGGCCACCATAACATAAATGACTGATAACAGATTCTTTCTCAGGAATAAGAAAGCTCCAATATTGCAGTGCCTCTTATAGCAGCATGTGAGTTTGAGGGCTGCAATTGTGTTTCCGGTTAAGAGGCAGAAATCTCAGGTAACTGGTGTAGGAAATTGTATCTTGTTCTTCCACAGAAGGAAGTGAGGAGGGAGTGTTAACTTTCTATGTAAGCAATATTGTCAGACTGTAGTTGATGAACACTTTTCTCAGTAGACATGCCTTTGGCACCTCAAGATGATAGGTTTGGAAATACCAAAATATTTTTTTCTCTTTCTGAATGTGAAATTTGAAGGGGAATGCCTTGATGTGACTTCCTGCACTAAATGGTACCTGAAGATGTGCAGATAGAACACAGTTAGAATATTGCTTGATCCTAACAGGGTTTGGGTTATCAAGAACTGGGACAGTTCGATCAATGTGAGGAAAAATCAATAAAAAATATGAATGAAAAAGGCATAGTGAACAAAGTTGTTAGCAAAGTTCCTTTTGGTTCTAAATGAAGAATGAAACCTTAAAACAAAACAAAAAAAACAAACAAACAAAAAAAAGGGAAATATCTAGCAGAACAGAAGTCCAAGTGGCTTCTCCTCTGAGGTTGTAAAGCTGCACATAATGGCAAGGACAGTTCTTGAAACCCAAACAGACTTTCAGTAGTGAAAGATGAGATTATTCCACCCTTAAGCTGAAATAGGCTTGTGTTAATGCATAGTGTTTTTGTTTGCAGTTAATTAAAAAAGATAATTTTGGGCTCAACAAAGGAGATGAAATAGCTATAACAGTTGAATTATTTGAAAAATCTGAAATGCCTTAGATTAGTAAATGTTCAATTTAAATTACTTGAGGACAATTTTTATTATAAAAGCAATTCATTGTCATAAATCTTAAAAATACAGAGTAGCAAAGATTGCATCTCAACTCTTAATATTTTGTCATGCAAGCTTTTAGTCTTTTTTCTTTATTTGTGCTTATGCATTTGTCTTAATTATATAAGGGATGCAAAATTAAATTCAAGTTATAAAGTATAACAGAAAGATATAGCAGAGAAGGAGAAAGTACTTCTTCACTCAGATAGTCACTGTCAAGAGTTTGCTGTCAAGCTCCACTAATTTTCCTATGCATATATATTTATAAAAAATAAGATTCTATTGTACAGTCTGCTTTATAACCTACTGTTTGTCTAATCATAGATTAATTCTATAAATACTCTTTTATAGATCATTTCACATTTTTTATGGAATAGACTTAGTGATTTAATTACTTAATCCCTTATTAATATTTAGATTGTTCTAATGTTATGATCATCCTGATAGATAAGTATTTGCATGTATCCATAATTAGTTCCTTAGAATAAATTTCCAGAGGGGGATATTGGATTAAGTGTTTCCTGAACTTTTAAGTTTTCTCTCAAGATTAAAAAATAAAATTGTCCTCCAGGAGAGTTTTACAAATTTAGCTTTATAACAGCGGAGTATGAAAATGCCTCTTTCCTTATTGCTGCCAATGCTGGGTATTATATTCGTTAATCTTCTCTAATCTGATTCTAAGAATATCTTATTATGATTTATATTTCTTTTCTTTCTAGCAGAATAGGAGTATGCAACTTTCCAGTAGGGAGGCATTAGTTAAGTGAGTGTTTTTAGTATGGTACTCGAGGCTTATGTGGATAACTTGGATCAAGGTGACTCCGAGTGGGAGAGTTGCTGTTTACATTTTTTGGATAAAGTGGGATGTGTGGCAATAATGAACTCAGAGATTGCACACCATCAACTTTAGGGTTGGTGTTCATTTCCCTCGAGAAGTGGCAGCAGAATGAGATGTGTGAGAAGCAAAGACTGAAGCAACAGTAGCCCTTGCTGGGGCCATCTTTTATTTTTCTTTGGGAGACTTTCTTGGCCTTGGGTTCTCTGGTGTCTCTCTCTTTGACTTGTCTTCAGACTTGAAAGTGGGACAACCTGTTTGAGTGCTTTCCTTCTCTCTGTAGGAGTCATTGGGACCAGCCCACCTTGGAGAGCCAGTCTATGTGCTTGGCCTCCATTTTGAAGACACAACTGCTTTCTGCTGCCTAACTCAGTAGTCCTCAACTCTGGACAGCACATTAGACCCGTCTGTGGGGCTTTTGCAAGTCATGCCTCTCTCCCTTCTCCATCTCCTCAGACCAATTAAATTATAATCTCTGGGACACAGGACCTAGGCATAGTGGGACTTTATTTAAAGCTCCAGATATGGGGCGCCTGGGTGGCTCAGTCGGTTGAGCATCCAACTTCGACTCAGGACATGATCTCGTGGTTCGTGGGTTCGGGCCCCGTGTCGAGCTCTGTGCTGACAGCTGGCTCAGAGCCTGGAGCCTGCTTCGGATTCTGTGTCTTCTTCTCTCTCTGACCCTCCCCTGCTCACGCTGCCTCTCTCTCTCTCTCAGAAATAAATAAAACAGTAAAAAAAACTTTTTTAAAAAACCCTCCAGATTTGACACCAGTATGAATCCAGGACAGAAATCCACTGAGCTAGTTTATTTCCACCTTTCAGTTATCACAGGAAACACACCTCTTCACACCTTTCCCCTCCCTGTATATACATGTGTCTTCTCTAGCTGGCTCCAATGTGGATTTTACTGAGAAGGATCAGAGCAACAGTGCTGGTGAACAATACACAGATTTACTACAAAAACCTAATCGTGGTAAGTAATCAAGGGCACCTGCTCATTTAATCAGCAATCTCTCTGCCATGGNAATATATAATATATATTGTATTGTAATATATATGTATACCACATATATATGTATGCCACATATATATATATATGTATATCTCACATATATACATATATATTAGCAGCATCAGCAAGTGAACCATTCCTTTAGCTTCAAGGCTGTGGGTCTAGACACTCAGCCAGTAGACTAGAAATGGATACGGGGTCTGAGGCAGCCTGTGAGCCTAGAGAAATTGTCCTGTCCAAAGTTGACCCGTCTCGTCCTGACCTCTGGCAATCAGGCCACATTTCTGTCTATTGCTTTTGTTTTCTTGCTGACACCATGGCTGTAGAAATCACCAGTCACACTGGCTAGGCTGACCCAAGGCTTCAACAACAGCTTTTCTTCAGTATTTCTTCCCAGGTTGGCTATGATGCAGGACCTTGTAGTTTTCCTTTAGTCTCTCAGTACTGGTCCAAAATGTTTATCTTTCCCTCATGGTTCTGATGAACCATAGGAAAGAATAGCTCCCAGCCGAACAAGGAAGCCCATTCCCCTAGAACAATTATCTCTCTTCTCTAGGGTCTTCTCCATTTCCCTCTTCGCAAAGCTTGCTCATGTTCTGTAACAGCAGGAAAGGGCCAAAGTGTACATGTGATATGCAAAGACTATGCTTAGTATGCAGACAGTGCTATCCCAGCAGAAAAGTTCTTCTCTGCACTTTGGAATCCATGAACTCCTTCTATTTCAGTGGCCCTGCTCTCATTTACTACTGGGGAAAGTGGAAATGCAGCGTAAAAAGAAAAAAAGTGAAAGCGTGGCCAGAGACCTCCAGGCACTCAAGAGACTTTAGCAAGTCATTTCTCTGAGCTTTAATGTTCTCATCTGCAAAACCCCTGATAATACCTGTCCTATCTGACCCATGGGGTTGTTGCAAATGAGATGGTATATACAAATACTGTATATGATTTGAAACTGTGAAGGGATGCACACTTCTTTATTGATGTTTGATTTATAAATTATGAAATGTTCAAAGTTCAGTATATTTTGACAAATATATATACCTGCATAACCAATAGCCAAAGCAAGACACAAAAGCTGATCATTACTGTAGAAAGATCCTATTCTTTTAAGATTAATTCACAGCGCAGCCTCCACAGCCATGCAGGGAACCACCATTCTGCTTTCTATAACCATACATTCATTTTCCCCTGTCCTTAAATGTCAGACAAATGGGATCATACACTCTGTGTTCTGTTGTAGTTGCCTTCTTTCTCTAATGTAATGTCAGCAAGATACATCTCTGTTTTGTCGATCATTCCATTTTATTGCTGAGGAGTATTTCATTGCATGAATATACCATATTTTGTTTATCCATGCTCCTGTTAATGATATTTGGGATATTTCCAGTTTTAGCAATTATGAATAAAACTACTATAAACATTCTTGTACATGTTATTTTGTGGATAGACACCTTCATTTCCTTTGGGTATATACTCAAAGCAGAACTTTCAGGTAGGTACAAGTTTATAAGAAACTGCTAACCCACTTTCCAGGGTAGTTTTATGAGAGTGCCAGGTGCTCTTTATCCTAGCAAATGTTTTCAGCCTCTTGAACTTCAGCCATCCTGGTGGGTTTCACTTTTAACTTGCCTTTCCCCTAATAACTAAAGGTAATGGCCATCTTTGCATGTTTACAGGTTATTTGTATATATTCTTTGGTAAAGTGCCAAGTCTTGCCTATTTAAAAAATTAGATTATTACTAGACAGTCAAACCCCTTTTTTTGGTTTCCACTCTTACAGTTAAAAATCCTCCTGGGGCACCTGGGTGACTCAGGTGGTTAAGTGTCTGATTCTTGATTTTGGCTCAGGTCATGATCTCACAGTCAGTGAGATCGAGCCCCTCATCGGACTCTGTGCAGACAGTGTGGAGCCTTCTTGGAATTCTCTCTCTCCTTCTCTTTTTGCCCCTCCCTCTCTCTCTCTTTCAAAATAAATAAACTTAAAAAGAAATTCTTATATTAGTTTGTTTCCTTAGCAAAGACAACTGAAAACAAATTTAAGAGCAGATTCATAAATCCAATAATGATTTTTCCAACTTTAATGTTAATACAAGTCACCCGGAGATCCTGTTAAAATGTACATTACGATTCAGTTGGCCTCGGGTGTGGCCCAGATTCTGAATTTCTAACAAGGTGCTGCAAGGTGTTGACACTGCTGGTCCAGTAACCTCCTTTGGGTAGCAAATAATAGTTGCCTCTTTGCTCACGGAGCCCTGGCAGTACTGGAGAGCCATTTTTAAATAGGTACATCGTCTTTATTTACAGTAGATCTCTGTTTTTGTGGAATCATAGCTTTATAATGCCAAAGGTGAAAGACAATCTCAGAAGTAAGATTGGAAATTGTAGATTATGGGATATTGATTTCACTAATGAACCTAATTCTTGAACCTTGTGCATTCAAACCCTTTGCCAAGTCGTTTTGCCGTGCGCTTTCACTTTGACTCTGTGTGCGCCATGTGACCTGCTTCATCCGATGGGATATTAGCAGATAGGACAAAGCAGAACCTTGAAGAGTGCTTGTTTCTCTGGTTCACCAGTATACGTCCTGAAGACACACAGCCCCATCGCCATGCTGTCCTAGCCAATAGTCAGCAGACCACCTAACACATGCATGGGCCCAGTGAGCACAGGGAGAACTGCTCCGTCTAATATCATCCACACTGTTAACCTTGTAAATTCATAAGCTAAATAAGTGCTTATTGTTTTAAATCAATGAGTTTTGGGGATCATTAGTTTTGTTACCCAGAGTTATTGGGGCTAAATGGATGACCTTCTTTTGGTGGAGGAAGGAGTTGCATAAGGAAGGCATAAGGATACCAAAGAAAATCATCGTTCAATTCTCCACGCCTTCTCCACACCGCTCTAGAGTCTTCTTTCCTTTTCCCGGTGCTGTTTTGTTTTCTTAACCTTGGTTGCTAAAACTTCGTCTTGAGTCAGAAAAAAAAATGTGTTTAATTTCTAGTTCTAGGGCTTATTACCTCTAAGTCATTAAACTTCTCTAGGTTTCAATATCCTTTATAGTACTATCTATGGCATGAGGTAACTGTGAGCATTAAATGGAGCAAATATTAGTAAAGTGATTAGCATGGTGCCTGGTCTATAGTAAATGCTCAGTAAGTGGTAAGCACTGAAGAAAAAGGATCATGACAGTTATAGTTTTAGTTTATAAAACAGGGTTGTATTCACTCTACTCTCTTACAGAAAATACTCACCACTTGGAAACTAATTTAGAGGGCAAATTACAATATATTTATTAAACATCATTAAGAGCTACTAGGATTTTGCTAGATAGCAAGAGAAGAAAAAACGAAGAGAGATGTTGAATGAATGTATGAATGAATGTATAATCAAATGTTTCTATTTAAGTTTCTGAGTCTCAAAGCAAAAATAGACATGGACCATTAAAATGTATTATTCAATATAATGTATTAAAAATAACTGAACCACTAATACAGGAGCCTCAAAGATTGCTGTCAATTTCATTTTAATTTTGGCTTATTTAATCTGGTTTTGTCTCTGGTATTTACTTGCCCAGTAAATTAACTCTGTTTGTGTTGAGATTATTTTATGGAAAGAAATTATAATCATTTTAATTTTCACCTGGATTTTATATAACTTTGTATCTTATATATAATTTTATATAATTTTATTTTTTATTAAAAAATAACAGTAGTGACAGACATTCATATTCAAAATAATGTATAAAAATATTTATTTTACTGAATTCTGTTTCAGTCTGAAGAGCATGCTATTCAGATAATTATATAACTTTCATTGAAGGGCCAAAATATTTTATTTTTATGGGTAATACTTTTATTCATAATATTCATTTCCTAAACTTACTATCTGGGAGATACATTTGTCCTTAAAGTATCTTAAATCTCTTCCTATAAGTTAATTTTAAATGTAGCATTCTACTTTTGGCAGCTGTATCAGCTCTACAATGACTGTTTGTTTGTTTTTTTTAAATTGAACCACAGCTTTTTTTCAGCTAAAAAAAAGTATAGGAACAATTCCCTATTCAAAATGGTATTTGGAAGATTGTGCAACTGCTGGTAAGTAAGATAGACATCTAGTAGTTTTGGCCAGTAGCTGAGTAAAGCAGATTAAAATGATGTAACTCTATGTTACTCGAATCCATTTTTTTTTGTGTATTCTATTTTCGTTTTCTTATTTTTGGGCAATACACATTTCACGGTTTGGAAAAGACAATTACTTGTCTGTGATTCCCCCAACAATAAATAAAAGAAACTCGGAAGGAAAGCACGTTACTTTTAGAAATAGTGAAAGGGAAAAAGTTTTCCTTGTGGTGAACAGTATGCAGAGCTCTGTGTCTTGAATCTGATTCAGTAAATATATACTGAGAGTATCTGGAATAGTAAAGATTGGCATGAGTCAAGAAAGTGGGAAAGCAGTTTGTCTGATGTTTCATTTATTATTTTCTCTCTGGGACAACTTATTCAGATACCAGGCTGCTGGAGGGATCAGAAGCAGAAATGGTTTATGTATGGATTGCAATGAATGGCATGGACCTATTTATTTTAGGCTTAGAAGTTGAGTACTTAGAAACAGGTCTGCTGTTCAACTGGTCACACAGGCATCATCTGAAATATGGAAAATGAGCATCTACTATTTCAGAGTCTGTGTCTCCCTCTCTCTCTGACTCTCCCCTGCTCACGCTGTCTCTCTCTCTCTCTCTCTCCTAGAAATAAATAAAAATATTTAAAAAAAAAAAAAGAAAATGAGCATCTATCTTAGGTTTGGATAGACAAAAGGAGAAAGATAGTGAGTTTGGACTATGCATATTGCTCACAGCGGTACATAAAGAACAATGTTCTGCGAGGGCAGCAACCATAATAAATAATGGATTGTAAAATGCAAATCTGGAGAGAGGAGTTTTCTGCTAGGCTTTAATCCTGAAGGGTTCTTAAAGCCTTTGAATAGTATGTAACTTTCTGTAGTGTTGGGCAAGAATGGCAAATAGCTTAGTTGTCAATATACTGGGTACAGAAGAAACATAGGAGGTAAATAGATGCAATTTACTAAGACATTAAGATGGAAATAAGATATAATAAAACACCAAGTTGAAGCAGAAGCTGCAAAGTAAAATGCTGTGTTCTTGGCCTGAACTAAAGCTAAATGAAACAGCTGTTAATAATTGATTTTTATAAAATAGATATTGACCTTGCATTTGGCCAATGCTAAACTTAAGGTGATTTATTGAAGAGATAGCTATAATATTGGCGTTAAAAAGAGGCAAAGTTTTCTTAATTTTTTCTTTTGATTTGTTTCATGTTTATTTTTTAATAGTATGAGGGTATCTAAATATTTTCTTTTTGTTTACGGCACTCGGATTTCTAAGAGTCTAGCTGGGTTAAGTATTTTTTTTTAAATTTTTTAAAATGTTTTATTTATTTCTGAGACAGAGAGACAGCACGACCAGGGAAGGGTCAGAGAGAGAGGGAGTCACAGGATCTGAAACAGACTCCAGGCTCTGAGCTGGCTGTCAGCACAGAGCCCGACGCGGCGCTCGAGCCCACGAACCATGAGATCATGACCTGGGCCGAAGCCGGACGCTTCACCGACTGAGCCACCCAGGGGCCCTGGGTTAAGTATTATTACTATTATACATTTTCTTTTCAGTGGTTTGATGACAAATTTTTTTTTTGTCAAACATTAGAATTCTTATCTCTTAAAAATTAGACATACGTAGCATCTATGACAGAAGGCATGAAGAGATAAATAATACAGCCTTAGGCTGCTGCAGTTAGGGGTATCTTGGCATCCTTTTTCTGCCCAAAGGGAGAGAGCCTTTGCTGACAAGACTAATAAGGAATTTTTCCCCCCTTGCTCCCAAAGGCAAGAATTAAAATAAAAAAGAAGAGAAGAAAAGAAAAGAAAACGGTTCGTGTGTCACAGTGTAACAGCCTACATGAGCCGAACAAAGAACTCAGGAATAGAGAAAGTTTCAGTGCAGGGCAAATGGGGGGAGTAAATTCGATTTACTAAATCGAAGTAAATGGCAGTGGCATTTTTCTGAATCTGTTGCAGGAAGCAATCTCCTTAGCGATAGAGTTAATGAGGACTTTGCTCTTTGAAGTCTGAACTTTGAACAATTCCAGAGAGACTTGGAATTTTTTCTATTTGGTTTAAGGGAAGAGACACATGGGTGAAATTGCTTCAGCGCAAAGCAGACTGGCACAAGAGCAAGGAGGACGCAAGAAGATCATTTAAGTCAGAAAGATGGAAACATAGAACATAAAAAATACTCCCCCTGCCCCGTTCAGTTTTCAGTGAGTAGAGGTCGGGGCTGGCAGTTAATGATGGAGCACCCCTTTGGATCACTGGTAGTTGTAATCACCAACGCCGTTGTTGATTGTATGCTAAGATGTCTACTGTTGTACATTTCAGAACGTGAGTTCTGTTCTCAGTTCAGTTCCTGGTATCTTGGTACAGTTATTTTACTAAGGAAGTTTGTGTGTCACCGTGGATCTGTATCGAAACCAGCTGAATCCCAACGGGCAAGATTCTGGTAACGGAGTCTAAATAAACAGCATCGCTTCTACCGTGCTATCGTCGAAGACTCTTCCTACATGGAAGTGACATTACATACACATTATAGATACATTATATACACACATATATACATTATATACTCATTTCATGAGAGACGATAGTTTGAGTTCAGAAATGGAACCCAAAATCGTGTTTCTGTTTATTAGATATTTGTTTTGTAATACTGCAAAAAGAATTCAAGTAACTTGCCTGTTCATGATGCTTTATACATTTTCAAGGACTTAATATCTATTCTCACTTTATTCTATCTTTGTGGGTAGATAAAGATTTTTAAACATGAGAAATCAAGGCGAGGTAATGTAAATAATGAACATGGTCATACCATAATAATAATAATAATGATAATAACAATCTATAATTAAGGTTTTCTTTTTAAAAATCTTATGCCCCTGTCACTTTGCCATCATTTCCAAATAAACTACTAGGGAGCAGTTTCCAGGTTACAACTAAAGTCTTAATAAGCCTCTTCTTGTAGATCATTCATCTGAACTTTTCTTTCTCATTGCAAAATTTGTTTTAACCACACTCTTATTATTTAGTGATTTTTTTGTTTAATAAAAATCCTTTTATAGGAATATTATACAATTTTTGTTGCTTAATTGAGAAGGAAACAGTAAGTGTGATATTCTTGTAGGAGAACACAAACGTGTACCCTGTGATAAGAAATACCAGTACAAAATCTTCAGTTGTTGGCTTTCAGTGTGAGAATGATAGAATAGGAATACTCACGCTGTGAACAAGGGGTTGCAAAGCACTTAATAAAGTGAATGATGCATAGACAGAAGGCTCTGGAACTGTGAAGTGAAGGGGCTTGAATAAACTGTGCTTTTCTACTGATAAAAATGAAAGAATTGAGACATTCTAACTCTATCATTCTCCACAAAGTTTCATTAAGTATAATCTAACAAGTTTTCCAAGGTGATCTTGAGTATGAACAAAAGGCCATGCTGTATCAAGAATAAAAGGCAGATATTTCATTTTTTTAAAGAACATTTTTTTTTTGTTTAGTAAGTATTATGGAGAAGCAAAATTAAGATAAATGCTGTGTATTTTTTTTAAAGCTACAGTGAATAATTCCAAACTCCCCTTATGCCCACGTTAGAGTGGCCGTTGCGGGGAAAAAAGGATCATTGATCAGATGGTGAAATTATGGAATCTTTACAACTGTGGAGCAAAGGAAATACCGTATCAGCTCGACTATCATTCTATTGATGGTTTTCCTCTCACTCTATTTTCTGAGGCCCTAAATCCTAAAACTCAGGACCAATTGTCTTCCTCCAGCCCCAGACTTTCAGTTTGCTGACTATATAAGAATATTATGTACTTTCTATTATTAGAAAACAATAGAAATTATGTTAGATAAGAAAATGCAAATGTATATACTATGATACACGATAGCAGTTTGTGTGCCTGAAGGTCGCCTTCCTAACCAGATAAAGTACAAGTTTCTCATTGTTTTAGCTGCCAGCACAACGCGTCATCGTCTCTAAGGCTCTGTACCTCAAGGTGGCATAACCATTTTTTATGGATGAAAGGGAGGGGGACATTCCAGGTTATTTGTATGGAGACAATGGTGTTTTCAGCCAGGTTTCCCTTGTCAAAATTACAGCATGATCACAGAGTGTGTCAGATTTCCCATCAGAACTGGCCCGGAGAGCCACACGACTCTGGAAAGATCAGATAGCAACTTGACACATCTGTACTAGTGAAGTGTCAAGTTGGGAGCTACTAAAAATAATGTTGGTTCCCTCAATAAAACAGTCAAAGCAAAGGGCAAAAAGGACAAATGAGATGGAAAATATGTCCAATTAAAGACTTTTACCACAGACCAGGGAGGTTCTAAAATAACAGGAGACCAGCCCCGAACTATCCTGACTCAGGGGTGGTCTGAGAAACATAAGAGCCAATGTAAGACAGAGAAAATGCAGATAATGCTAGCTTTTCTCCTTTTCCTAATAAAATGAGGGCTTACTTAAACTCTTATCTAGAGCTATAGCTGAAACTTGGTAATTTGAATATGTCAGAACAGTAGCATGGATATTTTTTCTCTGCACCCAAATGCTTCTTGATTTTGCCACAGCAGGGTCTCATTTTTAAATTTTTTATTAATTTTTTAAAGTTTATTCATTTATTTTGAGAGAGAGAGAGAGAGACAGAGAGAGAGAGAGAGAGACAGAGAGCGAGACAGAGAGAGTGCGTGTGCACGCACAAGCAGTGGAGGGACAGAGAGAGAGGGAAAGAGAGAGAATCCTAAGCAGGCTCCACACTGTCAGCACAAAGCCAGACGTGGGGCTTGAACCAAGAGATCACGACCTGAGCTGAAACAGACACTTAACTGCCTGAGCCCCTCAGGCCCCTGGAGGAGCAGAGGTCTCTCAGTGGCCCGTCCAGGGGTCCGCAGTCCAAAGGTTGCCTGTACGTCACGGAACGACATCGGCAGAGAAAGCCCAGTATTGGAGGAAGTGAAGGCAACCCTGGGACATGAGTGATAACGGTGAGTATGGTGTGGCGGCTGCACTGCGTGTTTGTGCCTGTCTGTGTTTGGCCTTTGCCTAGGACCTTCAGCTCAGTAAGGGACTCCCTTCTGAAAGCCTTTGTCCCTGACTCCAAAGAGACACTTGAGCGGGAACTGCCAGGTAAAGGAACCTGCTGTCCTTTGGGACAGTGAAATACTGGAGCTTGGGGCATCCTTTCACCAGGCTCTTCCCTGAGTGCTTTTTATTTCTTCAAACAATGCTAGGTGGCCGTGGTACCAGGCCCCTAAGAACCAGCCCCTACAGAGGAAGAGACTAAGTTATATCTGAAATGCACCTGCAAATAAAGTCTTTGAGGGCAGGGACCCTCTTCTGCATTACATCTCCAGTGTCTGGCACATTGGAAGTGTGCAGCAGGTGTTTGATGGATGAATTTAAAATACATCATAGTTTTTTCAGATTGAAGCCATTTACAAGTAGGTGTTATCATTCTCATCTGCATTTTTTTTTTTTTATTTTTAGATAGAGAGCACACATGGGGGAGAGGGGCAGAGGGAGAGAGAGAGGGGGGAATCTTAAGCAGGTACCATCATCACTGCGGAGCCTGATACTGGGATCATGACCTGAGCCAAAATCCAAAGTTGGATGCTCAAATGATTGAGCCACCCAGGCACCCCTACATTATTTTTATGCAAGTTCCAGTACAAGCATGACGACTAAAACACTAGGGATTTATCTCTCTCTGGAGCTGATAACTCAGGGGACTGATACCTGATATTGAAGACAACGCAAAATGAATTTCTTTTCTATTTGTCAATATGGGTTTGCTGTTTCATTTCAGAAGATTTCTCATATGGGTGGAGCTAACTAGAACCATGGGGAAGCCATTCTTGCCTGATAGGATTTGTACTGCTGCCTCATGAAGTTAGTAGTTGTATCTCCGCTTTATGGGCTGGAAAGAGATGCTAGTGGCTGGCATGGCATCCACTGAAATCACTTTCAAAGCAGTTAAAATATTTTTGGATCCCTGTCACGCAAGGGTAGTGGAGGGGAAAGGAGAGCAAAGACATTTAGTAGTTTGCCTCTGCCCTTCAGAGGCATTAATCCTAGTTGAGGGGCAGAGACATGTACACGTCTACAAGCCTTTCGCCTTCATTTCATACAGAACTTGTGCAAATGTTCTATCCACTTACCTGACTTTTTTGCTTCACGGTACTTATCACATGTTTGTTCATTATCTATCTGCTCCCGCTAGACTGTAAGCTCATGAGGATAAAAGGGATTTTTTAAATTTGTTCATTTCTCTGTTTCCAGTGTTCTGTGCACTGATTGGCACATAGTAACCCCTTAATAAATATTTATTGTTGAATGAACTATCAATACTCAGGTAGCCTATAATTTCTTCATTGATTTAAGACTAGATAATTTGTGAGTCTTTCAACGATAACATTTTACAGTCCCCTATGGCCAAGAACAAAGGGCCAGCCAATAAAACGGATTAAAAACAACTGTTTTAGGGGTGCCTGGGTGGCTTAATCAGTGAAGCGTCCAACTTCAGCTGAGGTCATGAGCTCACGGTTCATGACTTTGAGCCCTATGTCCAGCTCTGTGCTGACAGATTGGAGCCTGGAGCCTGCTTTGGATTCTGTGTCTCCCTCTCTCTCTACCCTTCCTTTCTCATGCTCTCTTTCTCTCTCTCTCTCTCTCCCTCTCTCTCTCTCCCTCTCTCTCTCTCTCTCCCTCTCTCAAAAAAATTTTTTTTTTAAAAAACCCTCTGTTTTACCTCATTTATAAAAGAAATCTGGAATCC
Source organism: Crocuta crocuta (assembly GCF_008692635.1). Taxonomy (NCBI): domain Eukaryota; kingdom Metazoa; phylum Chordata; class Mammalia; order Carnivora; family Hyaenidae; genus Crocuta; species Crocuta crocuta. The sequence goes on from NW_027551564.1 coordinate 5,031,548, forward strand.
AGTTGATTCTACCTCTTTTGAAGACATTGAGACAGATTTTTTTCAGCAAGGCTTTTTGTTTGTTTCTGGTGTTTCTGCTCAAGTCAATTCTCTTTATCACCTCTGTTGCTGGAGTGACAATAGTACAGATGGTCCTCAAAAATGTCTGATGACATTTTGTAGTATACAGAGTCTCATACTCACAGAAATAATATTTTTATGGATATTGCAGTCTTTGGGGAAATGAAAGCCACAAGTTCTGAATTGATTACTTGAGGGGAAAAAAGAATCAATACATAACTGCTTAACGTCTCTCAGACTCTGAATTACAGGAAAATTTTTGTTGAAACACAATGAAGTTACACTGTGCAATTCAATCACAGACTAAATCATTCAGAGTTGGTTTTTCCTGAAAATCCGTCAATAATAGCAAAAATGTTTTAGCAAATGCAATTTCGAAAGCTGATGTGAACTGTCATCTTAGATAGCCATCGCTTTCACCAGTTTTCTTGTAGTTATCTCCAGCTGTTTTTTTTTTTTTTTGTAGACATGGTATGTTGGATAACACCTGATGATAATAACTAATTCTGCAGATTTCTGTATTTCTGCAGCCTTAGCTTGGCTTATTTTATGCCTCAGGGAATGAATAAGTATGTAAATTAGACATGAATCACCATAGTCACCTGTCAATCCAAAAATATTCGTGAGCAAGGTAAGCCAAAAAAGACTGGCTGGGGATTGTAGAATCTATTGAAATGTACTGCTTTATTTAAAATGTATTACCTTCTCTAATTGAATTAGCTGAGTGTCATATGTTTGCCTCATACACCAAGCTGTATGAGGGACTGATGAGCAGGAGGTGATAACCTGAGGGTCAGGCTAGATTTGAAAAAATTAAAAATATCAGGAAATCACTTAAGATTGGGTAAAATGACCTTTAAATTACCTTCCAACCAGACTCTGTATGATTTTAAGAAATCATAGCCCATCGTTGTCTCCGTCCAGCAATATCTTGCAGAGTAACAGTAGGAATTTGAACTATCTGTGATAAAGTGGAAGAGATCATTAACAAAATCCTCAACTGTGATTGTCAAATAGCCTAATGGATCATTCCAAGCTTGCTGAGTCTTAAGAGTTACCAGATAAGCTTGTTAAAAATACCCTCTCTCAGGTTCCTCTCCATCCCTGAGATTTGCAGATTCTGGCGAAGTGGAGACAATTTGAAAAAAACGGAGAACCTTTCTATCATCCTATCAGGAATTAGATAGCTGAAGTTTTACCTTTTCATAGTAATTAAATAAAATGGCCCACCCTACATATGCCCATTCCTAGTTATCTACATGTTTGCCTGATCCAGGTGATTATGAGTTTAGGTTTTAAATTACCAAGGACAGGAGTTTAACCGTATCCAAACTTAATTAACATTTTACATATATAAATATAAAAGATTTATTTATATAAAATTGTAGATATGGTTGTTTTTCAAATATCAAGTGGGAAAGACATGTTTTCAACTCCTCATTTGTATTGCAATATCAATTCTCAAGAAAAGAGGACTTGTTAAAGCTTCAAAATGGTGTGCAATTGCCGATTGGATATTGTAGATTACGCTGTTAACACTCCATTCAGGATGAAGAGAACGCTGTGAAAGGATGGGCGCACTAACAGCTGAACAATATCATTAAGATAAAAAAAGAGTTTTATGGTCTCATGTGTATGAACTGAGATGCCACTTGATTATAATCTCAAATAAGTGACTCTCTCAGGACAATTTTTGGCAAATTTATATGTGGTTACTTTGGGAGCAACAGATCTTATTTGTGAAAACTTTCAGAATTCGCTCTGTACAAAAAAAAAGTCCTGGGAATTAGTATGATAAAATCATTAATTAAAATATTTAACTCCCTGCTGATATTCTATAATGGAGATGTCACCAGAAAAACACAGCATGACTATTTTTTCCTGTAAGAAGATTTTGCATTCATTACACAGCACACTCACTGAGGGACAAATGAAGACATTTGGATTCATGCAATTATGTGGGCAAATGGACACATACTACCTGTGCAATGAGTTGTTCTTTGCATTTGTAGGTGAGGAAACCAACATTCATGACTACATGTTTAGAGCTGATGAGAGATAGACTTTTTTCCCTTATGTTTTACAAGTTAAAAACAACATAGAGGGGCCCCTGGGTGGCTCAATCCATTAAGCGGCCGACTCTTCATTTTGTCTCAGTTCATAATCTCACAGTTTGGGAGATCGAGCCCCCAGTAGGGCTGTGTGCTGACAGTGCAGAGCCTGCTTGGGATTCTCTCTCTCCTTCTCTGTCTGGCCCACCCTCCCTCTCCCTCTCTCCAAGTAAATAAATAAACTTAAAATAAAAACAACATTAAAATACCTTCCACGATATCAGGGGAAATCAGATTTCTAGTTGAAGTTGAGACTGAGGACGAGTGGGATGGATTAACATCGAAGCTGAGGTCGGGATGTCCTTGGGCATATTCCTCTGTGTTTTAGCTTCTTCACTAGGAAAATTATAGGACTTTCTCTGAGGTTGCAAAGATTTAATGAGTTCACACATGTAGAATACTTGGAAGTACTGCCCAGTGAGATGATGCCCAATAATAACAACGATTGTCATCATGGATCTTACAACCAGAAGTGGTCTGAGGAACTTCCCTAGTTTGGGCTTCTCTCTCCAGCAGCAGGAGTATCCAGGTCAAAAGATGAGGTGATGTGGACTCACAGAAGAAGGTCTAGAACTTACCTCATAAGTCAGCCTTTCTTATATATATCCACTGAGATGCTGCCCTAGCTCTTCTCTGCTCTGAAAATAATTTTAGAACATTTTCTGTTACACAGTGGGTGCTTATCAAAAATCTAATAGAGAACCAATTATATGGGCTATTCTCTTCGAACCTTTGTTTGATACAGACTGCGCCTGACTGAGGGTTTCAGCATAAACATTCAGTGTCCTGTTAACTTTAAGCTCTGAGTGAAGTTTCACAATTTCTCTTTCAAAGATGGGTTTTGTTTAGTGGTGTTGAGATCTCAAGAGAGCTATAAGGTCAAATTGGTATAAACCCACGCGTTCCATTTTTTAAAAGGGTATTTTGTTTGAAGGAGTTGAGATCCAGTTTTTACAAGAAGGTTAAAGCAATATATATTGATGAACACACACACACACACACACACACAAGATTAACAAGTTGTCTTGGGGTGTCTGTGTGGCTCAGTCAATTAAGAGACTGACTTCAGCTCAGGTCATGATCTGTGGTTCATGAGTTTGAGCCCCGCACTGGGCTCTCTGCTATCATTGAGGAGCCTGGAGCCTGCTTCAGATCCTCTGTCTCCCTCTCTTTGCCCTCCCCTGCTCTTTCTCTCTCATTCTCTCTCTCTTTCTCAAAACTAAATAAACATTAAAAATTAAAAAAAAAAAGAGAGAAGCTGTCTTAATTAGCAGAATAGTATTTAGTTAATTTGTCAATTTCTTCCTTGGGGATGGGATGTTCCATTTTGAGTAGCAGTACATTTGAAATTGGTTGTTTACATTGTGAAGTTCTTTACATCTTACAGGACTTTGACCCACTTACCCCCACCTTCCCAGTAATTAATAATACTATATTGTACATATGTCTAAGATTGAACCTATGATGTGCTGTTATATTTTTTAAGGTTTGTAGAAAATATTGTCTTCTTCAATTGATTCTAAGTCATCTTCATATTGAGCGTAGTACAGTTTTATACACTCCGAATTATAAGTGGGCATGTGCTTGTGTATATATATGTAATACTGGCCCACTTCACTCCCGTTCTGTCGCCATCATACCTTAATCAGAGTAACCATCCTCTCTTACCTGGATTTTTGAAAATCTAACTGCTCTCTCCTCTTTCAATTTTGCCCCATCCAAATTATTCATCACTGAACAAAGTAACTTTATTAAAATTTTTTTAATGTTTATTATTTTTGAGAGAGAGAGAGTGAGTTAGTGGGGGGAGGGGTAGAGTGAGAGGCAGACAGAATCTGACGCAGGCTCCAGGCTCTAGGCTCTGTGCTGTCAGCAGAGCCCGACCCAGGGCTCGAACTCACGGACCATGAGATCATGACATGAGCTGAATGCTTAACCAACTGAGCTACCCAGATGCCCTCAGAGCCCTCTGCTTCTTACAGAAGATGAAATAAGAAAAGAGGAGCAGACATGGAATCAGTCTAACTTGTTGTTATTACAGATCCAATCCATCCATGCTGATTTATTTTCTGTTACGGCTTTTAATTTTCCTTCCCAACTTCGCAGTTGTTAAGATTTATGAAAGAAAGAACTGTTGTCATCTTCATCAATAAGTGTCTAGCAACTCAAATGGTGTCTAGTACAAAGTAGACACTCAAAATTTTGTGTTAAATAAATGAATAGACATAATAGGCATTAAATAAATATTTATGGTTTTCCCATTGCTGGATACATTACTTTACAGAGTAGATATTTAATAAATTTTGAATGAATAAATATGATAGAAAGTGGCAATGAGATGCAACATCAAAACATTGGAGGTCATTTCACACAACCTTGAGCCAGCTGAGTCGATAAGATTCAACTAAGCATGCTGAGTATGTGAAACTAACCTCTGATCTAACCATAACACTAATAACAAATGAAAATCACCAAGTAAGCTCCTTCACTCTCTTATATGTTCCTGATTCTTCTGATTCAAGTTGACCGTCCCAAGTCTCTTACGACGTTTTTCTTGACTTTTTAGCAGTGGTTCTGGGCTTGTATAACATTTTGCTTTAAGATGGGGATTAGAGAAGAAGTGTATAGTATGAGGCTAGTAAAAAGAGTGAAATTAATTGACCTAGTTAGACAAATGCTCCAAACAATGGTATGAAGTCATTCAACATGGAGCATCTATTTTTATAAAGAAAAAAGAATTTTGATAAGAGTTCTTTTGGAATAAACATACAATATTAGAGAGAACATGCTTTGTCATTAAACAAATTCATGACCTAGAAAATTCATTTCCTATTCCTCTCTGAAAAAGAAAACTAATTATTATCTCACACTTATCCTAGAAAAGGAACAAGTATAAAATCTTCTCCTCTTGCAGCAGAGCGCTCTGCACATATGCTCTGGTACAGAAACACCGTAGTGTTAAGTGACTGTTTATTCATACACCAGCGAGATGGGATTTGGTCTTAATCAACATTCTATCTGCAGTGCCCAAAACTTCATTGAAATTACTACTTTTCTTTTGAGCTGAAATGGCTTAGCCAACATGTTCATTTATTAACCTACCTGTTTGCTTTTTCTGATTCTTTCCATTTGTTAGTGTGGAGTCGTGTGGTGTTGTTTTCTTAATTCAAAATAGCTTTGCCCTTGCCCTCCTTCTTTTGAGTTATTTTCAAATATATTACATTTCCATATGTTAAAGGCTTAAGAGTACAATTATATACATATTATTTTAAAGTTTACTTATTTATTTTGAGACAGAGAGAGACAGAGAAAGGCAGAGAGAGAGGGACAGAGAACCAAAGCAGGTTTTGCACTGTCAGAGTGGTGCTCAGTGCCAGGCTCGAACTCATGAACCATGAGATCATAACCTGAATTGAAATCAAGAGTCAGACGCTTAACCAACTGAGCCACCGGGTGCCCCTATACATATTGTTTTATATAGTTACTTTTTAAGTAAGTTAAGGGAAGAAAGGATTAAAGGTCCTTCCTGAATAAAAGTGGGTTTTTCTAAGTCATGAGAACCATGTTGAATCTGGTCAGTCATGTTTTCCATATTTTATTTGTGCTGAATCAAATGTTCAGACCCATATACCATCTGTTTTGTTATACCGTACTATCAACTTGGAGAAGATGTGACTTCTACTCACTGCTTGTTTAGTAAGTAAAAACATGCCTACGGACTATAAGGTGACCATAAAATGTATGTGAGTGACTTTCACCTCTACAGACTTTATAATGCTTTCTCACAACTTTTCTCAATAACCATGACATGACGCCCTTCACCTGAAGATAATGAGCTGTCAGTCATTCCTGAATATATGAGAAGAAAAGACACGAGTGTAAACTGGAAAGAGAAGCATGAACACATAGCTTTGCATTTAGCATAAAGCGCCACCTTGCTGGCTAACCCTACCCACTTATTCTTCCTTTTTAATCTTTTGACCACTCTTCACTTCCTTGTTGTCTTCCCTCACCACTAGCCAGATCTATGACCTCAGAACGCTATCGCTCTTCGGCTGCTGTTCCGTGCATTTTGCAAATATTTTCTCCCAGGCTGTGGTGTCCTTTCATTTTCTTAACAGCATTCTTAAAGAGAGGGAAATGTTAGTATTGTTGAAGTCCAATTTATTAAGTTTTTTTCTCTTTAATGGCACATGCTTTTTGGTTCTAAGGACTTTTTTCCCCTAACTCAATGTAAAAAGATTTTCTTTTCTAAAATTTTCCCATTAATTTTTATATTTTCAGGATGCAGACTTTGAAATTATTCTGTTAGGTTATACCTTAGAATTTCATATTTTATGGTCCTATTATAAATGGCACTCTTTAAAAAATGCTTAATTTCTAAGTATGCCTTGGCAGGATATGCAAAACATTTGATTTTTGCATTTTGACCTTTATTATTCAACATTGCTAATTTCACTTATTAGTTCTAGTTATTTCTTTTTTTTGTAGATTATTTGGGACTTTCTATTTAGATAATTATGTCATCTGTGACTAAAAACTGTTAATTTCTTCCTTTCTCAGTTTTTAAATATATTTATTTATTTTTGAGAGAGAGGCAGAGCATGAATGGGGAGGGGCAGAGAGAGAGAGGGAGACACAGAATCTGAAGCAGGCTCTAGGCTCTGAGCCGTCAGCACAGAGCCTTATGCGGGGCTCGAACCCAGAAACTGGGAGATCATGACCTGAGTCAAGTCAGACACTTAACTGAGTCACCCAGGCACCCCTTCCATTTCCATTTTTATGCCCTTTTCCCCATTGCCTTAATGCAATGATTAGGATCTCTAGCACAACACTGAATATAAGTGTACTAGAGATACTCGCCTTATTTCCTTTTTCTTAATAAATGTATTCAATTTAAAAAATGTAGGTAATAAAGAATATCAGAGTAGCATGTGGTCCCAAATCTACCATTAAGTAATCATGTATAGGCTGAGATACTATTTCTCCTTTACTTTATTGCAGTGACTATCCCCAAGCACACAAAAAAAGTTTATTTAATACAAATTAAATAACATATTTAATAGTATGAAACAGAATATCAGATTTCTTTTAAACTTTCTTTTTAAGACGGAGGGAGGCGGGAAGAGGGAGAGAGAAAGAGAATCTCAAGCAACTTCCATGCTCAGCATGGAGCTGGTTGCAGGGCTCCAACCCGTGACCTGGGATCATGACTTGAGCCAAAATCAAGAGTTTGATGCTCAATTGGTTGAGCCACCCAAGTGCCCCAAGAATATCAGATTTTTTGATAGTAATTTATATTTATAGGAATGGAATAGAAAAATGCTTAAGACCTGATTTAGCTTCCTGATTCATAGATGATCACGTTTCAGGGCATATCCATAGTTACATCTATTAATCAACGTTACTTAAATTTTATTGCTTAGTCATATACTATGTATACATTAAAAGTGTTCAGATAATGACAACTCTAAAGTTAAAAATACCAGATTTTGTTGTAAATCACTTACAAATAGTTATCTACTTGCGTAGTTTTAGTCTCTGTAGACCTTCCTCTTAAGACTGTAGTTGGTGGGTGATAAAAAAGATGTGTACTGCATTATAATTAATAGCATTAGCCTATGGTTTCAAAATGAGCTTTCAGTGGGTTTAAATTGTGAGAATTAATTTATGAAGTCTGGATGTCTTTGAGTAAAGTAATGCAATTAAAAATTTCTTACCCTGAAGGGCTAAAAGCAGCCTTTAGATGATGGTGATCCTACCTCTGCGTGTCCCTAGCCTCATTGTTTTTTAATAAAATATTCCTACAACATTGTCAGTTCAATAGGGAATTTAAAAAATTAATGTGATTTTTCTTTTCATACCTGCTTGAATTTGATCTTTTTTTCACCCCTTTCAGCCAGAGGTATCTATTACCTCAGGAAGATACAGATCATAATAATTAGGAAGGCAAAAATAGTTAATTTCAACTTCAAACTGACAAAAGGGTATCTTGCAGCCCACAGACAGGCGATAGTTCTGAAAGCCTTGCTGTGTTAGAAGAAAAAACTTTCCTATACTTTAAAAGCTTTCCTTTGCATATCAAGAGGAAAAGATGGTGATCTGAGCTGAGACTTTAAGCCACAGCTAGTAAGAACTCAAGATATGCCCAGGTTAAACATGAAGTGTTTTTTTTCTAAAAAGAGAACAAAAATTAGGGGCACCTGGGTGGCTCAGTCAGTTAAGCATCCAACTCTTGGTTTCAGCTCAGACATGATCTCATGTTCAAGGGACTGAGCCCTGGACAGCACGAAACCTGCTTGGGATTCTCTTTCCTTCTCTTTCTGCCCCTCCCCCATTGAAATAAATAAACTTTAAAAAAAAGAGAAAGAAATTAATTTTTTTAAATTAATTTTTTTAGTTTGTTGAGAACATTTAAGTTCTATTCTTTTTAAAAAATTTTTATGTTTGTTTATTTCTGAGAGAGAGAGAACACAAGAGGGGAAAGGGCAGAGAGAGAGGGAGACACAGTATCTGAAGCAGGCTCCAGATTCTGAGCTGCCAGCACAGAGCTGGACACCGGTCTCGAATCCACAAAACGTGAGATCATGACCTGAGCCAAAGTCGGACGCCCAACCGACTGAGCCACCCAGGCGCCCCTAAGTACTATTCTTAGACACTTTTCACAAGGAGTTTTTGTAATGGTGAAGTGTGGAGAAGATAGAGACTCAAAGAAAATGAGAACAAGATGGATGCACTTGCTTCCTGAGGGAAAGCAGCAGCCCTCACAGCCTGTCTTCCCTTCTCCAGCCTTTTTCCTTCAGGCCTTGTGTTGGGTGTGAGGCACCCAAGGCACCATCTTCTCAGCACCTGAGAGGAAGAGACTCCAGGGGGCACTAAGGAATCTCAGGGCGCCTCCTCTCCAGCATCCCACTCAGAGCTTCTGCAGGTGAAGGAAGCAGTGGTGTGGCATGTTTAGGGGGGAAGAGGATCCGAGATGAAGCAGGAATAAATCTTGGCCCTCAGTAAAATGTGGCTGTTCCACAGACGCCTTCATAGCCTGAGGCGGTTATACAAGATCAAGGAGGATAAAATTAGGCTGAGAACTGAAACAAAACAGTTGTGGCTACATGTGAGGAATTCTGCAGTGCCAGTGAGGGGGGGCTGGCCAGCAGTGAGAGGGGGGCGATGCCTTTGGACGCAGTTAGCATGCCGCACCCTGGCTGGGGAAGTCAGACACAATTTATATCAGCCACGGACGCTTCGTCATTAGAGGTTGTGAGCAGGGGCCCAGAGCCAAGGCTGGCAAGACAGCTTCATTCAGGAGAGCATCTGAATCTCTGAAAATCCCAGGCCACGAGAATACTAGCTTCCCTCTACCATGCAGGGATGGGAGACCCCTTGAGGAGAAGGAGCCTGGGATGGAGATTAAACTTTCACTTGGCCCTATATTGAGCCAAAAGAGACTAAGTTCATTTTATTTTATTTATTTTATTTTAAAACTATTTAATGTTTATTTATTCTTGAGAGAGACAGAGACAGAGTTTGAGTGGGAGAGGAGCAGAGAGAAAGAGGGAGACACAGAATCCGAAGCAGGCTCGTCTCTGAGCTGTCAGCATAGAGCCCAATGCGGGGCTCAAACTCAGGGACCAAGAGATCATGACCTAAGCCAAAGTCGGAAGCTTAAACGACTGAGTCACCTGGGCAGCCCAAGAATAAGTTCATTTTAGTTAGAAAATTTAAATCATTCCTCTAAGCCTGTCATTAGAGGGAAAGGCACTCAGGAACAAAATGAAATATGTTTTGAACAATAGGGAAAGGAAATTTTGGATGGTTGAACTCTTACCATATGTGAATTTTCATCCTATTCTACCCTTACAGAAAAAAAATATCAGTTTTTTAGAAGACAAGATTTGCTTCATACATGTGATGGTCCTAAGCTGAATGCTCGACTTCTTGGCAAAGACAAATCCCACCCCCTACCTCTTTCTTACCTCTATCTTATCAATTTGGGGTTAGAAAGGTAAAAAGCTTTGAAATTTGACTCTACTTTGGTGAAAACTATATTTTGTGTACCATGATGAATCAATTACAGCCTAAATTTTTTAAATAGTAAAACATATTCTTTACAAGAAAGTAATCCATATATTACTGAGAACAAATTTTAAAAGTACACGATGGAATTTTTACAGGTTTAATTTAGATGATTAGCCTGGGATGATCCAATTGTACCTGCCAATACCAGTTACCAATCAAATACTAACATGTTTAGGGACAGTGTTCTAGAATGGATGTAGTGTGTATCCAGAACAAAGCAGGACTGTTTCTTCTTGGCTGCAAAGAACTTCTTGCTTCTCCTGATGTCTAAATTCATGTCATGGGATTATTTATAATTGGGCCTGTATTGAGATCTTCCATACTTTGGGAATGGGAAGCATCATTGAGTTGCTGGCTTTCCTCAATATCCGTACACATTTTAGTTTCAATATTTCAAAATAAATTAGAGACCTTATATGTGAGAGTCATTCAAATGTATTATTTTTTTCTTAGATACAAATTTAGAACATGCGTCAGAGAAACATTTAGAATTAAGGAAGAATTCCTTGCCTCTTGATAATCATTGACCTATAAGTAATGATTCTTAAATTTCTGTCACTAGACCAGCAGCTTCACTTGGGAATGCATTATGAGAACTTACTAAAAATACTTTTGAGCCCTATTATAGAACTACTGAAATAGAAACTATTTTAAAAAGCCCTCTGGGTGATTCCAACGCATGCTAAAGATTAAGAATCACAAGTCAATAGAACTTTACAAAAGAAATATCACTTTTTCTGAAATCCCTTAAAAATAAGAAAGACAACTATATATATACATATATATATATATATATACGTGTGTGTATATATATACACATACATATATACACACGTATATATATATGTGTGTATATATATGTATATATATATATATATAGA
>NW_027551564.1:5042771-5136348 GCF_008692635.1 Crocuta crocuta
TAGAAAGATGTAGTTGGGCCAATGCTATTTACAATGATTTCACTTACGTGTATCTAAAATGTATAATTATACATTTCTTGAAATGATGCACATATTGGTGGTTTCAGTTTGGTCACTTTTGAATGTAAACCTATGTGGTATACAAAAGATAAAAAATTAAATATATAAAAGGATTTAGAAAAGTGCATAGAACTGTGCCTGGCACTCAGCTGAATGTTATAAACAGTGATAGCTCTTTTACTTTATTTTGTTTCTTACTTTAGAGAGAGAGAGAGAGTGCACAAGTGGAGAGGGGAAGAGGGAGAGAGAGAATACCACGCAGGCTCCACACTCAGCATGGAGCCTGATGTGGGACTCGATCTCACAACCCTGGGATAATGACCTGAGCTGAAATCAGGAATTGGACACTCAACTAAGTCACCCAACTGCCCTGAAAGTGATAGCTCTTAATGAGCACTTATTTCATGTAGGCAATATGCTGGCCCATTTTATATACGTTATTTTGTGTAAATATCTAATCTTTATAACAAATGTAAGATATCTTCCCAAATGTCACCAGTTAGCTGGTGCTGAGTAGGCCGTAAGTCTTCTTCAACTACAGCCTTACTTCTCAGAGTTAATTTTATGTAAGTGCCACTTTAGCCAGGAGATTCAGTAATGAATACAGTAAGATCTTATTTTGAAATACTAGTCTCTTAGTAATAATCAGTGTGCAGATAATACCAAGTATTAGAATCATATGGTGATACACTTTGGAATAAAGCCATTGAAGAAGTGACCCATCATTAGCATTTATACTCATGATGTGCTTAAGTATCTTTTCCATCACCTATATTAGACGTTAAATCGTCTTTATAATGTGAGCACTTAAGTGCTATCACTTCTCCCATGACTGTTATATGTCACTATTTAAAGACCAGTCCTAACTGCCTAGCCTAGGAGAGGGGTACACAACAAGAACAGCATTTAAGTCAGTGATTTGCTAGATCAAAATTTTACTACATTAATTCAAAATTTGTCTTTCCTCTGAAAACTTGGACTCTGTGCTGCACTATGGCCATCTCAAACATTGTTTTGGGAAGAGTAGTGGTAAAATAAATTTGAAAAATTCCATATGACGCTATGTTATGTTAGTTGTTATTCCACTTCTGTGTGCAAATCAACATTAATGAAATGAAATCCAATTGCCCATAACAATTATGTATAACTAGCAATATTTTGAGAGCTGATGTTATAGGTAGAAGTAGGGAGGAGAAGATGTTTAAGAGACTGGAATTCAGTAAAAAGCTATATGTTTTTAGTTTATGGGCTCAGAGTTCAAGACAGTGCTGCTATTATTCAATCACACAATCAAGAGGTCATAAAAGGCTTTTGTTTTCTCCTGAAACTGCACTAAACCTAGAGTAAAAGACATTTATTTTGAAAGCATAAGCAGGGGTGCCTGGGTGGCTCAATCAGTTAAACATCCAACTTCAGCTCAGGTCGTGATCTCCCAATTTGTGAGTTCAAGCCCCACGTCAGGCTCTGTGCTGACAGCTCAGAAACTGGAGCCTGCTTCGGATTCTGTGTCTCCCTCTCTCTCTCTCTGCCCCTTCCCTGCTCATGCTCTGTCTCTCTCTCTCTCTCAAAAATAAATAAACATTAAGGAATGAAGAAGAAGAAAGAAGAAGAAGAAGAAGAAGAAGAAGAAGAAGAAGAAGAAGAAGAAAGCATAGGCAGACTAGGAAGAATGTTACAGGTTGAATTGTGTCCACTAAAGAAGATATATTGAAGTCCTCACCTCCAGTAGCTTCCAAAATAATCTTATTTGGAAACAAGGTCATTGCCAATGTGATTAGTTAACATGAAGTGATAGTGGGGTAAGGTGGGCCCTTAGTCTAATATGATCAGTATCCTTCTAAGAAGATAGAGACATGGAGGGAAGATGGCCATGTGAAGACACACACGGAAAACACCACCGGAAGCTGTAGGACTGAGATTGCTGTAATGCAGCTACAAATTGAGGACTGCCCAGGACCAACAGAAATTGGAAAAGTCAAGGAAAAATCCTCCCCTAGAGGTTTCAGGGAAGGAATGCCACTGTTAACTTAATCTCAAATTTCTAGGTTTCAAAACTGTGAGGGAATGAGTTTTTGGTGTTTTAAGCTACCACGTTTATGGTATTTTGTTATAACAGCCCTGGCTTGCTTGAAGCCAGTTTACAAAGCCAGTGCACAGTTCATTTACAATGAAGCAACGGGACAGGAGAAAAAGAACAAAAGATGGGAAGCTGGAAAGTCACACAAAGGCACTAATTAATTCTGCAGAAGCAAGAAATCCAATTCCCAAGTTTATTAAAAAAAAAACGTTAAGGAATGACCTGATTTACCTTGGTTGAGGCCCCCCAAAACTCAAGAAATAATAATCCAATATACTTGTGTAAATTAGGTTCCTGAACCCAATTCCAACATGTTTGTGTGGAGGCCTCTCTACACCAACAAGCAATGCTTGGATACCAGCTGGTGCCCAAGACTTCAGCCCAATTCTGACACTGTCTACCTGGAGATAGAATCAGAGCACACAGGTAAATGGTTCAGTCCCACAAGACTCCTTTCCAATTCAGACGCTAATCACAGACCCATCCTTAGGTGCTTTGAAAAGTCAGTTTCATTAACATAGACCCCATTGTTATGAATAACAAGACACTCATTTCACCTTTATGGTTCTGATGCTTTTGAAGAACTGAGGACAGGAGAGCAAGTAGAACAAAAGATGTTCCCATTGCTCTTATTGTTCAGCAAACTCCAAGGGTTCTTGGACCTGTGAGCCAGGAACCACGGACAAAGTCCAAATATAGACGAGAAATATATTTTTTCATGTGATTTATAAATCATAATATTGCATTATGGAAGCAGGGATGAGGGAGAGAAGAGGCTGGAGAATATGTGTGTAGAGAGAGAGAATCAAGCATGAGGCAATAGTATAGAAATGAAGGATAAATAGACTAGGCCTATGGGGTTCTGAATAGAAAGAGATGTGGACCTTGAAAAATCCTCCTGAGTTCCTGAATGTGGCAGCAGGTGCTTTTTATATTAATAGCATAAGAAATCTAAGCCAGGTATATGGAGGGACTTTTCAACAGTGTTGTGCTGGCATAGACAGACCTCTTGGCATTTCATGCCACTTTTTAATGGTATAAGTTTAATGGTATAAATTTAAAGATTGCAGCAAGGTGGGTAGGGTGACCAGTGTGTGAACAATGATATTATGAAAAGTTGCCATTTGGAGCAACAGTGTGATTCGACAGGTTATGAAGAAGATGACGTCAAATTGGAAGAAGTTGGGTTCTGTGTAAATGTTTTCTGGTTTAGGATAAGTTTGTAAGGAGAAGGGCACCCAGCTAGCCCTGGCTCTTGAGGAATAGGGAGGTTAAGAACAATGGCACTTGGCTCCAACCCAGGAATTGCCAATTAGTTCACTTTAAGAATATGGTAAAAAGAATCACTGTATTTCAATCTAAACAGTGATAAATGAAAAGCCTTTGAAAACTAATTTTAAGTATGACAATCCTATGAGCAGTTTATTAAAGAGTTTATTTTTCTAGTTTGTCAGAATTCTCTAAATGACTTGGTGTTTTGGTTTTAAATATATATGACATGTTTGTAAAATTCCACTTTGTACTTGAATTCTTTTTCTTATGATATATTAATTTAATGCGGCGCTTTTCATTTGAAAAATAATTGGTTGTCCTGCTGTTTTTCTACCTCAAGGTTGAAAAACAATGACCCTAGTTTGTAGCTATCAAATGAATGAATGCAAATTATTTGGTGAGATAGTGGAAAAATCACAAACTGGATTAACCCATTAAGTACAACCTCCAAGATTAAAACACCCCAACCAGAAGTGAAATTGTATTGTGCTTTTATAAAATATATTTCTGTTTATTGAAATACACGGTATTACTGCATGACTAATAGAAATATGTCTATTCCTGATAAAGATTATATGCTTTTAAAGGTTTTTTAATTGATGAAAATTATAGAATAATTTTACTGATACCTCGTTTTGCCTGTCTTAGGAATTTTCATGTCTGTGTGACTTCCTTGTACATACAAAATTAAATTTGATTTTTCCTGTTAATCTGTCTCATGTCAATTTGATTCTTAGTCTTGCTAAAAGGACTTGGAAAAGCTTAGGAAATTCTTCCTTCCTGACAATATGTGAATGAGAGGAAAGTAAATATTTCTTTTTAAAAATATTTATTTATTTATTTTGAGAAGGAGAGAGAGAATGAGCATGAACAAGGGAGGGTCAGAGAGAGAGGGAGAGAGGTAGAATCCCAAGCAGGCTTCACACTGTCAGCAGAGAGCCCGATGTGGGGCTTGATCTCAGACACCATGAGATCATGACCTGAGCTGAAATCAAGAGTTGGACATTTAACCAACCAAGCCATCTGGGCACCTCCAAAGAAAGTATTTCTAACTGTGTATGAAAACTATCACTAGAAGAATTAAAATAACGATAAATAAACTTAATCCCCATATTGTACAGTTTTATATATAAGTATGTTAAATAACAAAAATTCAGTAAAATAAATTTTAAAGATCTTTTTACTTTATTGAAGGATTCGTGAGTCGGGCAGCATCTCATGTAGCAACACAAAGGCACCCTAGACGGCTACAGAAAGAGAAAGGTTTTTAAAGGCAGGACAAGGAAGTCATAAACAAGAAAAAGATTGTTGGGTGAGGTCACCTTCCTTTCTGGGACAAAAGAGTCTATTAGAGGAATTATCACATCTTCCTTTGAGGGATTGATGGACTTGGGTGGCAGATTACAGCATTGGTCCTAATCAGAAAATTCCAGGCTGACGGATGAGGACTGCATTCCTGAGGAAGGTTGATGCTGAAGTTAGGTTAGGTATTAAATCTTGTTGGGCTTATGAGCACAAGTGGCTTCCATTTTGGGCCCGTTATTTCCTTTTAGCTTATCTTCAATGGCTTGGATGAATGATGCTGTATAATTTTCAAGTTTGGCATTACATTTCCCAAAACCAATGGAATTCGTTTTAACTAGTGAATGTGCTATTAAAGAAACACCTTAAATTTTAAAAGCTGTACATGTGGAAAGAAAATCACTGTTTAAGTAGTTTGTTTTTCCTTTAGAAAATAGTGTAATGCTAATTCTTTTTGTTCACAATGTCCCCTTTTCAAAATGTAGTTTAAAATAAATGGATTTAGGTCAAGGGCTATTTTGAAAATCAAATAAGGTCACTAATTCCCTTGTAGAATTATAACTAGTTGTTGAAGTGAGCCAGTTTTCCTAAATGTTAACTGGATGGTATATATTATTTTAATTTGGACATCATAACATTAATGCTTCTTTCATTTGTGGATTATTATATTTCTTTTTTTTAATTTTTTAATGTTTTATTTATTTCTGAGAGAGTGAGTAAGAGAGAGAGAGAGAGAGCGTGAGCAGGGGAGGGTCAGAGAGAGAGAGGGAGACATAGAATCTGAAACAGGCTCCAGGCTCTGAGCTGTCAGCACAGAGCCTGATGCGGGGCTCCCATGAACCGTGAGATCATGACCTGAGCTGAAGTCGGATGCTTAACCAACTGAGCCATCCCTGGATTATGTATATTTCAAAAAGGTTATTTCACTTCCTAATTTGATGTTGCTCTCAAAAGGCTAGGCTATATAGATCAGAAATTCAGACTGTAATTTCACAACCAATTCAGTTCAGTGAAAACTTTAAACTGAAAAATTTAATTCCAAAAATGTTGATGAAATACACTGAAAGAATCATGATTACTGTGAAATATACAAAGATGATGCAAATATTTTGCATACACATAAATGTATACATGCAAAATAAATCATTTGCACATATGCAAAAATATGAACCATTTTAAAAAGAAAATATCAACTTTTCTATCCAGACTTAAAAGATAGAACTGTTGGGACATCTGGATGGCTCAGTTGGTTAAGCAACTGACTCTGGGTTTCAGCTCAGGTCTTCATCTCACAGTTTGTGAATTTGAGCCCTTTGTTAGGCTCCGTGCTGACAGCGTGGAGCCTGCTTGAGACTTTCTCTCTTTCTCTTTCTTTCTCTCTCTCTCTCTCTGCCCCTCCCCTGTTCATGCTCTCTCTCTCTCTCAAAATAAAGAAACTTAAAAAAAAGATAGACTTGTTTAAAATTTTTTTCTATGAAGATAGATGTTTAAAAAATTTAATAGGCATTTTAGTTTCTACTTGTCAAATTCTATCTTCATCAAATGTGAACATAGATATTCACAATTAATGTAAGTGTGCAAACGTACATGTGCAAATAATGGCAATGCTTCAGTTCACCATCACTAAATAGGTTACTTTATTGTTTTGCAAGTGCGGGTGGATTTATTTCCCTCATTGATCCATTCCCACATCCTCCTTGAGTGTGAGCAGTTCTTCCTTATTATTGGTGGTTCCCTGGTGAGATGGCTAGAAGGGAGTGGAATTAGAGGTGCAAATGAACAATAGCTACCACTTCTAACGTGCTTATTATGTGCCAGGCTCTTTGAAATTCTTTACACATATTAATACAATTAATTCTCAGAACAACCCAACAAGATGCGTAATATTATTATCTCCATTAGGTAACTTGTTTACACAGCTGTTAAGTGACAGCAGAATTCAGACTCAGGTAGTCTGGTCCTGGAGACTGCCAAGACCACACTAGTATCATAGCCCAAGACTTTAAACTAATAGGTCTATAGAGTTATTCACTCACAGGCTTACCATTAAAAATATTGATTATGCGGGGCTCCTGGGTGGCTTAGTCGGTTAAGCGTCCGACTTTCGCTTAGGTCATGATCTCGCGGTTCGTGGGTTCCAGCCCCGCGTCGGGCTCTGTGCTGACTGCCGGCTCAGAGCCTGGAGCCTGTTTCAGAGTCTGTGTCTCCCTCTCTGACCCTCCCCTGCTCACGCTGTCTCTCTCTCTCCTAGAAATAAAAATATTAAAAAAATATTGATTATGCTAAATTAGGATAAGCAAAGAAGAGGGAGGTAGAAGTTATTCTGATGGGCTACACTACTAAAGGAGTTTATCAAATTCATCCAATAATCTGCTCTATTATTTCTGGGACATTGACAGTCATAAAAGAGAAAGAAAGCAGTAATGAGAGAGTCTTCTAAGATTCCCCATTTGAACCATTAAATGATTTAAGTCAAAACAGAAGAAAAGGCCCCTTGGTTCTGTTCTGATCTTGGTCACAGACACATTTGGAATAAATGTTATATCTGTTATATCTGACAGTTCCAACAATTCAACTATTTTCAGATCCCTCAGATCAATTAAAAAATAAGCATTATGGACGAGCATCAATAAATAGGTACAGTCTAGTGGCAAATCATAAACAAGTGTCTGAACAACTGAAAAACATGGCACCCTTCTTCTTTCTGGGCATGAACACGACAGAGCAGAGAGAGCAAATAGGTCTTGGAGCAATTGCCAGGTCCCGTGGCTTGCTGGGGGTGCATCGGTGCCCTGGGTGCTGTGTCGTGGAGATTTCTGGTGTTGCATTCCAGACACCAAAGGAAGAGAGGCTGCACTGAGTTATCAGTAGTTACTAGAATATTTGTCATCTTGTTTGGAGGGAAAATGTCTTAACTGCAATAATTCTGAGGCATCCTCCAAGTTAATGTGTAGCACTGATTAAATTCTCCCTTTGCCTCAGTTTGCCTTTCAGACAGAATAATCATTTACTTATATTACTCTGCCTCTGTAGCTTGTCAGGACACAATATGTTCCTACTTTGAAGTCATTTAAACTAAGGTATTATGGAAGTATAAAGCATTTTCATTCACTCGTTTAAGGTAGCATCATAAACCCAGTTAGAAGAATAAACAAATGAGGAGCGATAGCTCAAAAACATGATTGCTTTTTACTTGCTGTTCTAAAGAAGTTTTAGTTCTGGAGAAAATATTTTATTTCTCCCAAGAAGCAGAGCATTGCTTACAGGAGTGCTCCTGGCATACATACTTGAGAAATAATCACCTGTTTGCAATAAAAGCACCCAGTTGGAATCTCACTAGGTACACTCCGTAGTCAGCGTGAGCTCAACTCTTCCTGCATACAACTACTTCTGCTGCAACTTTGTGAGTTTGGAAAGGCGATAATTAACTATCTGTGAGCGGGTTTCACGGTCACAGACTGCTTCAACAGTGTGGGTATGAGAATACCATTAGTAATGAGTTAACTGTAAAAAATTATTCAGCATCTGGGCCTTGGAGTTGCCAAGAACCATGGTATGTTCTTGACTGTTGGCTGAAATTCCGGAGCAGATGAAAGGGTGAGGAAGAGCAGAATCCTGTGCTGACATCAGATGAGGCAGGTGCTAAGATGACTAATGAGATGAAGTCACATACAGTACCTTTAACTCAGCAAACATTTCTGTTTCATAGTGATAACTAGAAAAGGGGGGAACCAGCAAATTTTGAAGTCTGTCTTTAAAGGTGCAACTGTAGACACTTTAGGCTAGAAAGACAGAAGTTCACTTATCTCAATACTGATATGTGGTCTTGTGAACTTTAAGTTACTGTACATTTATTAAGAGGCAAGAGGAAGTTGTCTGGCTTGCATGTGAGGGGCAGTCTTGATTTTTGCTGATTTGCCGGAAGCTCAACAGTTTGGCTCAACTTAGGTTAGTTGTTCAGCGGGTGCTGGTTGCACTAATAATTACTAACTTACTGTGTTTTGGACTAGATTTGTGACTGTTGCTCCCAGGACACTCCAGGACTGCGGGGTACAGGGCATCTAACAGGGTGAGTCCTGGGCACGTTTTCATCAGTAGGGGACTCTGATATGAACTTCCTCATTCAGTTTCCTGATTTCAACCTCTTCTCTCAGATTTCTATGCCTTTAGTGGAATTTCCTCACCTGGAAGCACTTGTCTTTTTAATAAAAATATCATCAATCATTGCAAACATAACTATTTATATTTAAAGGGAAACTAAATAGAGACTTTTCTCCTAAATCTGTCAATGGCCTTAGCATTCAACTCTCTCCAGGGTGAGGATTCTCCTACTACATCCAAACTATATATAGACTAATTATATTTGCCTAAATATGGGTTCAGTAATTGGAAACTGATTTGTTATGAAGGAGAAAGGTAAAAGAAAGAAAGAAAGAAAGAAAGAAAGAAAGAAAGAAAGAAAGAAAGAAAGAAAGAAAGAAAGAAAGAAAAGAAAAGAAAAGAGAGACAGAGAGAAAGAGAAGGAAATTAATAAGTAAAATATTTAAAGGCATAGTTACTGGAAGTAGTATTGAGTCCATGAAGATTTTAATTACTTTCTACATCCAAATTGTGGTTACCTATGCTTACAGCTTTTCATTAGCAGGGTAAGCGAGATGAAAGCTCCATTTAAAAATAGTCTGTTTTCAAATTTAACTGTTCCATCAGGCTGGGGTTTTTCTTTCTTATTGGAAAAGGGGCGGAAAGGACATTTGAATATATTCTGGACTCTATAAGGCTATAAGTCTTTCCCTATTAAGCCATCCTGAAAATGTAGGCCAAAATTTCAGCTTTCCATTACAGGGCAAGACACGCTTTTGTTAAGTGTGCCCTTGCCTTGATGCCCTTCAGACTATTGTTTAGAAAATTACTTTTACTGGACTATTTCTCCTCTCATAGCACCCTTGGGAATGTTGCTGCATGGAAAAGAGGAGGGAATGACCCAACCTCTTCTTAGAACTCTTGGGGAATGATTTCCAAAGACATTTAATTACCGAGAATCCCAGCTAGTACACATGCCCCCATTTCCTCAGTAAAGGTCTGACCATTTGCTGTCACTGGTTTTATGTTCATACTGTATCTAGACTTTGAGGAAGGTGGCAAAGCAGACAGAGGTCTTCTGGTCTGAGAGCAGCATTACTGAGCCATCATCTTCCTGACAGGTTGAGGACATTCCTGGAAGTTTTTCATTTTCAGACTTTGAACAGCCGGTGATTTGCTCTCAAATCATACGGGATTAGAGAAAAGCAGCTTCATTTTTTTTTTCCCCAGGCAAAGCAGTCTTCTTCTCTCTTCTGAAATCTTTTCCTGAGTGTGTGTATTTTTTTTTAATTTCCAAGAATATCATATGAGGAGGACTAGTGATGGGGGATTTTATATATCACTTTACTCTTTGTAACAGCACATTCCTGCATTGCATTCTTGTAACATGTGAAGCAGCTATCATGATTAGGCACCAATTCAACTGGCTATAGAACGCATACTGATTCTTCCAGTGGCCATATGTTTACTAACCCCTTCCTTCTCTTTGGAGAATTGCTTTCTTCTTCCATCTCTACATAAGTGCTCCAAATGATCCACTTTAATTTACTATTATTGTATTTTATAAGCATTTATTGACATAAAATTATTCTCTTCATCTTATTCAATGCATTTAGCATCAATTTTCCTTTATTATCACTAATACTTATTTACATATATGCTATTTACTTATAAATTATTTTTTTAGAGAGAGAGAAAGAGAGAACATGAGCAGGGGAGAGGGGCAGAGAGAAAGAAAGAGAGAAAGAGAGAGAGACAGAGAATCTCATAACCCTGGGATCATGACCTGAATTGAAATCAAGAGTTGGATGCTCAACTGACTGAGCCACCCAGGTGGCCCTGTTCTAATTTAAAAAAAGAAACTTTATTCCTTTTATTTTTAAATTTCTGAAGCATTTTCTTTTGTGTACTTCTTTCAAATAACATACAGTTGGAATATCTAGAAACTTAATTCAGGTACATATTTTTCCTAATAAACTTAAAATTTATTCTCATAATGAAGAAAATATTAATTAATATTTATCCAATTCTTGGCTCGGATGTACTCACTAAAAATGATGAACATAATTACAAAGGAAAGAAATAATATATTAGAAAACCTACATGTTAAAAAACATAGTAAAAAGGCATAGTAATTATGACAGTGTGGTGCTGGTGTTGATGCTGTGCCTAAATATCAGATATGGACATTAAATAGAATATGGAATAGGCTTTTTAGGATAAATAGAATAGGGTAGCATATAATAGGGCAGAATAGGTATTTTAACAAGTATCCCTAAAATATAATGGGAAGAGGTCTGTGAATTATTAATAAGTGACAAAGCAGTTAAAGAACATCTTGGAGCATAATAACTAATACTAACACATTCTTTTTTTAAATTATTATTTTTTATTTATTTCTGAGAGAGACAGTGTGAACAGGGGAGGGTCAGAGACAGAGGGAGACACAGAATCTGAAACAGGCTCCAGGCTCTGAGCTAGCTGTCAGCACAGAGCCCGACACGGGGCTCGAACCCACGAACCGCGAGATCATGCCCTGAGCCGAAGTCGGACGCTTAACCAACTGAGCCACCCAGGTGCCCCTAACACATTCTTTATCATGTATTAGGCATTTCCAAGAGGCTTTTTAAAATTGACACTAAAAACAAAAGTAGATATTATTTTCTCAATTACAGATAGGAAAAGAGAAGGTCAGAAAGATTAAGTTACTTACAAGTTTACAGATGAGATTTGAATCTGAACAATGTCTCTGGCGTCTATAACCACTGGGCTATATTGTCTTGCATGTGCGTGTGTGTGTGTGTGTGTGTGTGTGCGCGTGTATGTGTTCATGTGTATGCCTGTGTGTGTGTTTGTGTATATGCATCATATAAATAAATATATAAGTAATGCAGTCTGTAGAATATATGAAAAATATTGACAGTGGTTGTCTCTTGAAAGAGAGATTTTAGGGGATCCTTAACTTTCTCTATAGCGCTGAATTTTGTGCAAAGTTCGTGTGTTATTGAAACTGAAAGCAAAACATGTATATTCCTTTTGGAAAAAAAAGAGCTTCTCTTTTCAACCATTGTGGCAGAACAACTATGTATCTTTATAGGAGAAAATGGACCTCCAACCTTAACCAACATCATATATAAAACTACAATTTAGATAGAAGGAAAACTAGTATCCAGAAAGTATAAAAAGAGTTATCACTCTAGAGGCCAGGCAGGGAGGATGTTGGATAGGTTTGTGCTAAGGGCTCTCCCCCAGAGCCCAGGAAAAGGTTTATACCAACCAAGAAAGCAGAGGCCTCAGGAGTAAAGACAGAGCCTGACCCCATCTGCAGGGCTGCGCACAGCCACACACCTCAGTGGCCGTACTTCTTCAATACGCCAAGTCCTCTAGGACAATGGACATCCAGTCAGGTTGAAAACATCAGGTTGAAAGCTTTCGTTTTACCACTTCCATTCACTCAGTCTTGTGGTCCCCAAACCAACCTATCAATTCTGCACTCAGCTAGTGATAAGACATTAATTCCTGCACTTCCTCTAGTTACCATTTTTAAAATATCAATTTTAAAGTGTCAAGGGACACTTTCTACAAATTAAGTTGAGGACTCAGAAATTGATTCACAATTCAAAGCCAACTTTTTCTCTAATTTCCTCTTGGTTTCTTTTCTTTTTTCATTTTCTCTACACCTTGTCAATGTGAGACATCTATTTGTAGATTTGAAAGGAATCTTCAGTGGGGCAGAGGGGATGTTTTTCTCCATGAGAGGAGGGGACCTGCACTGCTGGAGGTGGGCCGCATCAGCTCTGTACCCTTACCCCCCACGCAGAGGCCATGGAGTCAGAAAAACATCTGGAAATCTATAAATAATCACTTGAGATTTCTACTCTGTTCCCTCCAGAAACTCTCCCTAATAATGTCATATTTATTGGCATTAATGTAAAATTATGAACTGAAGCTTAGAGATTCAGATGGTGTTTATTAAATGAGAGGAAGATGCCTCCTTTGTTTTTATGTGGGGGAAAAGTTTCAGAAATGGGAGCTTGAAGCACCTTGAGAACTGTTGTGATTTTGATTCACAACCAAAGGCACCACGGATAACTGCTGCAAACTCTGAAAAACAATTAAAATCATAGAGAAGGTCGAAATGGGAAGTAGATGAAGGGAAGATTCAGAATAATAACTTAAAGGAGCCAGGAGAGGAGCACCTGGGTGGCTCAGTCGGTTAAGCATCCGACTTCGGCTCAGGTCATGATCTCACGGTACATGGGTTTGAGCCCTGTGTCGGGCTCTGTGCTGACAGCTCCGAGCTGGACCTGCTTCAGATTCTGTCTCCCTCTTTCTCTGCCCCTCCCCCACTCATGCTCTATCTAACATTAAAAAAATAAAGGAACCAGAAGAGAGGGAGAAATGGAGGGACCCATCATTAGTGGGGATCAGACAATCACTGGCATTCATTGGCCTCAATTTCTGGAAACCAACCACCATCCCCATAATCAAACATTTACTCAGCTCCTCTGTACTGAACACCATGTATGATTCTTGAGGAAATGAACAAGAACATATGTAAGTTTAAAGCTTTGATGTACGTGTGTTTATTATAACACCTGAAACATAAATATATTCTATACATTGCCATTAGGCATAGTCTACATGATGCAACATCAGGGGTTAAGAAATCTCCACCAGCAACCAAGAAACTTTCCCCGCCTGTGTACTCCATCTTTTTAAAAAAATGTTTATTTTTGGAAGAGAGAAGAGAGCATGAGCAGTGAGGGGCAGAGAGAGAGGGAGACCCAGAATCCGAAGCAGGTTCCAGGCTCTGAGCTGTCAGTGCAGAGCCTGACACAAGACTTGAACTTGAGCATCATGACATCAGGATCTGAATCGAAGCTGGATGCTCAACTGACTGAGCCATACTGGTGCCCCTCCTGTGTACTATATCGTAAATGTGACTGTGAGAACAAAATGCTTACATGAGATTTCTGGGGCAGAGGTACACCAGCAACTTAAGGAATATATGCCTCATATTAATACTTACTAGAGGCACAAAAAGTGGGGAGGAAGAACAATGAACCCTTAGTGATAAGAAGTTCAGAGAAATAAACCATATTTCCATCATAATTTTGTGCAGACCTGGACACGATTATCTCTAATTTATCTCAGCTATACGAGAACAATGAATAAAGACAGATTTTCTTTACCTTTTGTTTTCCTTGTAGTCCTCTTTTGAGAATTTGGCAAAAGTTCTCAATTCTGCCACCCGAAAAAAAAAAAGTACAACCACACATTCATCCAAATATTGGGGGACAATTTCAGACTCTCTGAAAGCTACCCAAGGTGGTAGGTGGAGAAAACCACTGATCTCAGGGTTGGCAGGCAGCACTGGAACAATGGGGTATTTGTTAGAAGTCCCGAATGTGATGAGTGCTTTCATGTCTGTTGGGAGAGAAGGCATGAGAAAAGGTCTGGAAATAAAATCACTGACTGGTGGATAGAGTGAGTTGGTTGGTCTGGAGTGACATGTGCGAATGGCTAAAACAGAAGACAGAATCAAAAAACTGTATCCAGTACCCTGAACAAGTACAATTTGTAGGGTTCAAGTCACAGAGCAAACATATTCCCATCTCTCCCTGGTCTCATTGTGCTCAGGGAGCTAGATGTTCCCCTTGCCTGTGCACGAAACAGGACAGTTACAGGACTGGGCAGAACACGGGCCAAAGCTTCAGATCACTTTATATAACAAACGTGCCTCATTCTGGTGCTGAAAATGTCCGGTTTCATATCTAGTAGTTAGTGCTTCCAACTTCTGCTGGGGTGGGGAGGGGCTCATGGGCTACCTCCCGCTGGATTCTCTTCCCCAGCTCAGCAAGCCCATGTCTGATCCGGCTGAGTGAGACTGTGTGGAGCAAGGGGCTGTAGGGAGATGGAAAGTTCCTGTTTCCATAAACCATCTTCATGCCAAGTCGGAGACAGGCCTAGGTTCAAACTCAGTTTGTGACTTAGAGACGGGCCCCGTCGCCTCTGCTAGAGATCTTTTACTGGCAGTTTCCCAGATGCACAGGAGGAGCACTGTTCTGCCTCCTCATTTTCTCTCCTTCCACAGTCTCTGGGAAACCCGAGGTTCCCTCTGCAACCCCAAGGTTGCCCCCATTGCGGCCCTTTCCTCCCTGTGGCCTCTGTCCTGAGCCCGGGGACTAGTCATCTTGCCTTTGTCCGGACACATTCTTCGAGCGCAAGTCCCCTGCCCCTTTTCTCACGTCTGCTGGCAGAGCTGGCCGGCCTGTCTTCCGCCCCTTCCCTATTTTCAGGCAGGATCCAGACTCAAGAAGTTAGTGAAATCCCTCAATGGTAGGGAACACAGTCGAAGGCTTCCAGGTGGTCCCGTGGAAGTTGAGGAAAAGGAGGTAGCTCACCCCGTTCCTCCTCCCGGACGGTGGTGGGTTATTCACTGCACAGCACTTTCTGTGAGATCTCTCATAAATTCTCTCTAGACCCTTCACATGCTTGGTGAGAAGGAAGTAGTTAATACAATTTTCAGCATCCAAAGTTTTGCAAGTTTTACTGGCTGATTTATCATTACTGGTTTATCACTTTAAAATCAAATATTTATTGTTTTAGGGGGAAAAATTAGAAAAAAACTTTTAATTCACAGAAAATAAAGAATATATATGTATAGTTTTACAGAAGTGAACACAGAAAATTAAAACATATATGCATAATTTTAGATGAAATAATTGTGAGTCAATATTTTAAGGTTTTAATTTAACTAATTTAACAAACACTGTTGCCACTTTTCCAACCACTTTACAAACTAACTCATTTAATCCTCATAATAAACAACTTTATGATGCAAGCACTATGACTGTCATCTCCATTTTCAGATGAGAAAATTGAGGCCCAGAGAGGTTCAGTGACTTGTTCAAGGTCACACTGCCAGTAAGTGGTGGAGCAGGATTTAAGTCTATGCAGTCTGACTTCAGTATGATTGATCGCAGCCACTGTGCTATAATTCCTTTCAAGGTTATTGGAATCCCTAAGGAATTCTAAAAGGAGAATCCAATCTGGATTCAATATTCTATCATTTCAACCACTCTGCTGTCACTCCCAAAGTCTTTGCTTCCCTGTAGCTTCATCTTCTCACCTAGCAAATCAGATCATGTCAATTTCCTACTTAAAACCTCTGTGTTTTTTATTACTCACATTTACTAGTGATGTACACTCTAGGTTTTTTTAACCTCCCCATCTCATTTCTTGCCATTTCACCAAATGCTCTATCATACCAATCTACCTGCCTGTACCCTGAATATGCTAATGCTATTTCATTTCTCTATACTCATTTCTCTGTACTCTATACCATGTGGAGCTATCCACATGGAAGTATCTCTTTCATGCATACTTTGATATTTTTCAATCTACAAGTGAATTGATTTTTCTTATAAGGAGCCATCTTTGACCCTACCATTCATCCACCCATCCATGCATTTACCATATATTTCCCAAATGCCCCCCAGTCTCAGGTAATGTTCCAGATGCTTGAATATAATGGTGACCAATACAGATACAAGTCTGCATTTCTTCTATGGTGTCTCCTAATCCCTGGAAATACATCCATTTCACTTCTCATCACATCATTTTGTAACAGTTTGTTTACAACTCTCTCTATCACCATTAACTGGAGGTTCTTTAGGACCCCCAAGCAAGTCTTTTAAACAATATTATTGCCATTTCTCTAGGACACTATCAGGGTCCTTAACATATAAATAAGTGGTGGATTATTAAATTAATAAATGCATACATTAATGAGAGGTAAATAAATAGATGAATAGTCTAAGGAAATGGTTCTTGCTACATATATATTAATATATAATTTTTTGATGTAGTTAAAAATTGATTCCAAAGAAACTAATAAGGAGGATGTTTCTTGAGTCGAGACTCAAAGATTTAGAGTCTAAACTGGTTTCTTAACAGCTGCGGGAATAATTGTGGACCCAGGAAAGACCTGGCCTTGGTTGGGAAAGCATAAATGCAGTCCTCTTGAAGGTGAAATGAGTGCAGTCTTTCAGTTTTTTCAGACTTGTTCTGTCATCCAGAAGACTCTTGAATTGATCAGAATGGAAATTTATAGCAAAGAAAGGCAAAAAGAAATAGAGATTTCAAGAATTTTCAAGAACTTATGGTTTCAGGGGTGCCTGGGTGGCTCAGTCGGTTAAGCAGCTGACTTTGGCTCAGGTCATGATCAAGCAGTTAGTGGGTTCGAGCCCCACGTTGGGCTCTGTACTGACAGCTTGGAGCCTGGAGCCTGCTTCTGATTCTGTGTCTCCTTCTCTCTCTGCCCCTCCACTGCTTGCTCTCTGTCTCTCTTTGTCTCAAAAATAAACATTTTAAAAAATAATAAAAAAAGAACTTATGGTTTCATTTTTTTCTATTAAAAGCTAGTTCTTACTTTCCTTTGATTTCAAGGAATTTCAATAAAAGGTTTTGATACTTAAAGACAAAATAAATAAAACATCCTACTAAGCCAAGTCATTCACTGTCTTTTCACGCACAGTGAATTGAATATTCAAAGAAATTAAAAGGATGGTGTATTTAGGAGGTGTCTGGTCTTAGTTAATATGGGCATCCTTCGACACACAGGTTTGGTGCTTGGATTTGCTTTCGGCACATTTTCTTAAATCCATCATCTGGACGTCCAGAGAATTATTGGCAACTCGAAGAAGAAATGGTATTTTGTTAGATCTTTTTATGCTTATCTAGTACAATAAATAAAATAATGGCTTCTTTGATGTCACTGTATCAAGGATTAAATTTCCTCTAAGGAAATTATTCATATCCCTTCAACAATATGGTAAAAATGATGAGTCACCTGCCATTGACCTTCACATGTTTATGTGTACTTATCTAAACCACACATCTGTTCTTTATTTTCCAATAAAGAGACCATATGTCCCTTGACTCACATATAAGAGCATAATGTTCTAAAACAAACACACAAAAGTTAATTTAGGGGATAAAATGAAATTTGAAGAG
Source organism: Crocuta crocuta (assembly GCF_008692635.1). Classification (NCBI taxonomy): domain Eukaryota; kingdom Metazoa; phylum Chordata; class Mammalia; order Carnivora; family Hyaenidae; genus Crocuta; species Crocuta crocuta. Next base: position 5,060,584 of record NW_027551564.1, read on the forward strand.
GATTCACATTCAATACCCTACTTGTAAAAAATAGCAGAATTTGTTCCTAAACTCAAGAGTAGCATTTAATCTCTTCTTCCATAATCCTCTGGTGAATAAAACGGTTTAAAAAATGAAATAATTTTTTTAAGAAAGCTCAAGAGTTAGTAGGCATTAGAGGTGAATTTTTAGTAAAAAATTATATAAAAATGGCTTTAATAACTTTGGTCCAGGTTCATAGCAAATACTTCATTCCTCAGAATAAGTTTTGTAGAATTTTCCCAAACTTAATATTTTAACAATGTAAGCCAGCCAACTGTAGTCTTAGAGAAATATCAACCACAGGTCTGAAATTTACAAAGTAATAATAATAAAAATAATATTTCATATTTGAAAAAACTCTACTTTAAGAAACTTTTACATTATTGACTTTCATTTGCTCCTTCTGTTAATCTATTAAGGTAGGAAGGATTATTATTATCTTGGTTCTACAAGTTAGGAAACTCAAGCTCAAAGAATTTAATCAAATAAACAGAGAGGCCAGAACTTGAACCCAGGTCCTCTGCCAAATACGAAAAACAGAGTGATGGCCCAGAAAAGTGGAAGGTGATAGTTTAAGTCACATAAAGATGCTTCTTCTTATAAACACAGGTCATAATAACTGAGGTATGTATCTACTGATATTATCTATCTATCTGATACACATTTTCTTAGGCAAGTGAGAGATTTAATATATCTCTTTCAGAATTTAATAGCTGAAGTTGACAAATATAGGAGGGGTAGAGGAGCTTTAATGTAGTCACATTGTGATCCAAACTCAAGAAATATGTATTTTTAATTATTTATTTTGAGAGAAACAGAGACAGCACAAGGCAGGAAGGGGCAGAGAGAGAGGGAGAGAGAATTCCCAGAGAATCCCGTGCTGTCAGCACAGAGCCTGATGTGGGGCTCAAACCCACGAAGCCATGAGCTCAAGACCTGAGCTGAGATCAAAGTGCTTAACTGACTGAGCCACCCAAGAAATACGTATTTTTAAATATTCATGGAAAATACACAGAAAACTGATCATATACCGTAGAAGCAGAGAACCCAGTAAATTCATAGTAAAATAAATCCTACATGTTGCAGTGATAAGACAGTCCTGCAATATAATTGCTTGGAAATAATAACGACACACCAACCACTCTCTAAGCTAATTCTTTTTTTTTTTTTAATGTTTTATTTATTTCTAGGAGAGATAGAGAGAGACAGCGTGAGCAGGGGAGGGTCAGAGAGAGAGGGAGTCACAGACTGAAAGAGGCTCCAGGCTCTGAGCTGGCAGTCAGCACAGAGCCCGACGCGGGGCTCGAAACCACGAACCGCGAGATCATGACCTAAGTGAAAGTCGGACGCTTAACCGACTGAGCCACCCAGGCGCCCCTCTAAGCTAATTCTTGAATTAAAGGAGAAATAAAAATGAAATAAAAGACCTTTGAAATGAACGCCAGTGAAAATGCTGTGTGTCAAAATCTTCAGGGCATTGCAAATTTATAACCCAGAGAAAGCTTTATGGTTTTAAAATTTGTGTTAATGAATAGAAATATTTTTTAAAAATTGAACTAAAAGATCTATAAATTTAAAAAGATGACAAAAGACGTAAAATGAGGAATTAGCAAAGATAAAATGGTAAAGATAAAAGCAAAATCTAACGAATTAGGTAAAAACAACATCATCGTTACCACCATAAGAAGTCCATACAGTCCAGATTCTTTGGAAAAAATAAAAAAATAGATAAATTTTTTAATCATTTTGACTAAGAGGAAAAAATTAAAGAGAAGAATATAAACACATAACATCATTAATGAGAAATAAACTATAAGATACATAATTAGAGAAGAGATGATATTGTAAATATTATTTCTTTAATATGCAGCTAATGACAGCAATTAGAACTGGAGACACCAGCAAAAGAGATGCTTTCACTCAATCAAAGCATCACCTCTTGCCCAATAAAAACTTACGTTGCATTATCTGGAGAAGGAAGCGTATCTTATAATAATACGCTGATATTATGAATAAGGAAGAAAGTAATCTTACTAGCTTAGTCTTTTTCCTACTTCAGGTACTCAGGACACAATCCCCCATGAAGAAAAACCAGTTCAACAATAGTGTTAATGCTAAAAAAAAGTCTCTGAAAGCGTGTATAAAGAATAAAATCAAAGCATCAGTTTTCACAGTGAAGGGACTAAATACTTTTACTATTAATATAAAAAGAGTATGTATGTATGAATACACTTTTTATATATAAATATAAATAAATATAAACATATGTCCCCCACCCTAAGACTTTTGCAATAACTTCTGTTGCTGACTTACCCTTCTTCTTTGGTGTGAAGGAGGAATCAGTTACAAATAAAATGAAAAGCAAAGTCTCACATAAAATCTAAAAGGACACATACCAAATTATTAACAGTGGTTAGCTTTGAGCGCTGCGGGGTAAAATTACAGGAAGATACATATCTGTAATATCTAAACTTATAAAAACCATTTATTTTTTATTAGCCAGGGTAAAAAGATAATTCATTCACTTTGATCTATAATTCAAAGTAGAAGTGTCTCATTCAAGGAAAAAATCAGAGACAAAGAAAAAAAGCCTAAATCAAAGTTTACCCTTAAACTTTGAAATAGTAAAAAAATTACATATAACCTACAAATTCAAAAATTAAATAGATATCTGAATTATACCATGTTCAAAGAGTAGACTTCAAATAAAATTATTTCAGAAATGTTTAATAGCTGGGGAATTATCTGCAATGATATGTATTATGTTTATCTTATACTTAGATTAAAATAAATATTACACATTTTATATACTTTGGAAAATGTAGCATTTATAATGTACAACTGGAAAAGTGTTAAAACGGAATTGCAGAAAAAAGGTGCAGTGCAATTATGTATTTTTTTTCTTATTTTAACTTTTCTTTATTTTCTTCTTTATTTTCCAAATACCGTATCATAAGAGATCACTTTTGTAACTGGAAAATACTGTTTAAAATATATTATCAGGGGTGCCCGGGTGGCTTANAAGATAAATTTAATCATATACTTAGAGTTTATTTTAATAATTTACTTAAGGCATTATTTTAGGAAAAAGCTTATTTGCTTTTTAATGGTCTTTCCATTTGATAGTTTAATCAACTTATTCATAGATAAAGGCTTCAAAGAAATCTATTAGCAATTGCTTTGGTAGCATAGGTAATTCTTTGGTTCCTCTTCATTCTTTTTATATTTTATGAGTTCACTATGATAAGCATGTTATCACTGTTTTATACAAGCTATGATAAGACTTTTTTATAACCACAGAATCTGGTTACTTTTAACCTTCACTAGACCTTAATTATCCCCTTGCATTTTATGATTCAGGTTAAATATATAGCTGAATGATGGATGAATAGATGGTTAAATGGATGGATGGATTGGGAGGAAGGAAGTAGGACAAGAAAGGAAAGGAAAAAGGAAAGGAAAGGAAAGGAAAGGAAAGGAAAGGAAAGGAAAGGAGGGAGGGAGAGAGGGAGGAAGGAAGGAAGGAAGTCTATATTCCTCTATATGCATTATTATATCATATTTAATCTTCAGAACTACTCTATTTTACATATAGGATCACTGAAGCACAGAAACCTTAAGTCATTTGCCATCTTCTTCTCTATCCAACCATCCATCCAACTATCCATCCATCCATCCATCTGACAAATATTTATTGAGTTCCTACTATTTGCCTCTGATATGCATTGAGAACAGATGGCTATGCAAGACATGGTCCCTGCCCTCAAGGATCTTAGGGTCCAGCATGTAATCCAGCATAGTATCAGTAGAAAAATTATTCCATGCCTAACTAATTAATTGCAATTATGAAAAGAACATAAAAGGAGTACTTACATAGGGTAAGAGGTAAAGTTGTGGTTAAGCTTCACAAATGAAGCAACAATGGATGTCTGAGGGTCACATAATTGTTTACATTCTTTTTTTTAAGATTATTTATTTTGAGAGAGACTGAGACAGCGCTACTAGGGGAGGGACAGAGAGAAGGGGAAAGAGAGAGAATCCCAATCTGTGCTGGCAGCACAGGGCCCAGTACACAGCTGAGCTGAAAGCAAGAATCAGACGCTTAACGGATTGAGCCCCCCCTGTGCCCCTTGGTACATTCTTCTTCCACACCTCTTCTTCCATTTTCTATGAAATTAAGAATAAACTACCTATTAAAGTTGCACTGTATGCCAAAGAGGGAGCTATTTATACAATGTTTTGGACTTTACAGCAGTTCTAGGAAGGAAACAGATGTTTTTAACAAGAATAGTACAAAGGTTGCTGTTTTTTAAAGGGCAAAGTCAAAATCAAGTTGGTGGGAGAAATTTTCCTTTCCTCATATAAAACTTGAGTATATGGTCTTTGAGGAAATGCTCATGTGGGTGGAGTGTACTTATTTCCTAATAAAGAAATAAGTACTGAACTTTAAGTTTACAGTTCAGTTATAATTGAAATTATAGTCCAGTTTAAACTAAATTAAAATCAGATTTCTTTACCCATTTTTGTTCTCTCCATTGGACTGCAGTTCAATTTTCCCCTTTAGGGGTGAGGTCCATTAAGCTCCATTAATGTTCAGTTAGAAGCATTCATCTCACAGAATGCAAGCAGGAACTGGGGAGATATGTTTCCCAAATAAGAACTTGATACTTTTTTGGGGAGCCTTGGGAGAGGAACACCCAGAAAAAGAGGGGATAGAAGAGAGAGGGTCAGCAAAGAAACAGCATCTAATTGTTCTTGCTCGTGCAAATTTTTGCCTCTTGCGAGTTAGCTTAATCTTNAAACTTGATACTTCTTTGGGGAGCCTTGGGAGAGGAACACCCAGAAAAAAGAGGGGATAGAAGAGAGAGGGTCAGCAAAGAAACAGCATCTAATTGTTCTTGCTCATGCAAATTTTTGCCTCTTGCGAGTTAGCTTAATCTTCATCTGCAGAACTGGACAAATTCTGGATGCTTTAGTTAAAGTCCAGATTCTGAACTTGCCAACATCAGACCCTATCACCAAATCTGATAAGTAAGTCAGATTGTGATGACCTTATGAGATCCTTCCCAAGTTTCTAGCTGTCTTTTCTAAGCAATGCTTTTATTTCTAGTCCAACCTAGCACACTGGTTACTAAATAAAATAAGCAGTGTTTGCAGTATAACATTCCTGTCTTTTGTAGATAGCTGCCTTTGTTTCTGGAGTCATGGGGGCATTTTCTTAGCAGTTTCTATATAAGTACTACATTTTTTCCCCCTTTAAGGAGGCTTCACACCCATTGTAGAGCCCAACACAGGGCATGAACTCATGACCCGGAGATCACGACCTGAGCTGAGATCAAGAGTCACATGCTCAACCGACTGAGTCACCCAGGCACCCCTCAGGAAGGCATTTTTAATTAAAAATTTTTATTTGGGGATAATTGTAGGTTCATATGCCATTGCAATAATAAATACTGCAGAGAGATGTCTCCTATCCTTCACCCAGTTTCCCTCAAGAATAACATCATGTATAACTGATAGTACATCACAGACAGGTAATTAATATTGATGTAATTTTAATCTTATTCAGATTTTCCCACTTTTAGATGCACTTGTGTCTGTATGTATTTATTTCTACACAATCTTCTCACATTGTATAACTTATGTAATAGAATTATCCTAAAGGTTGAGAACTATATCAGATTGTTATAATTTTTGCTTTAATTGTGAAATATGATTGAGAAAACCCAAGAGAAAGACGAACATGTACTGTATTTACCTATATTTTTTCTCTCTCCATTATCCTTCCGTCCCTTTTCTTCCTTCGTGATTCCTTCTTTTACCATTTTCTTTCTGCTTAGAGGTGTTACTTTAGCCATTTTTTATGGTCCTCTGCTGGGTGACAAATCCTTTAGTATCTTCATCTGAGAATGTTTGATTTCCTCTTTATTTAAAAAAATATGTTTATTTATTATTGAGACAGAGAGAAACAGAGCATGAGTGGGGGCAGGTAGAGAGAGAGGGAGACACAGAATCCAAAGCAGGCTCCAGGCTGAGTAGTCAGCACAGGGCCCTTTGCAGGGCTCCAACCCATGAACAGTGAGATCATGACCTGAGCTTAACCAACTGAGCTACCCTCCCCTTTATTTCTGAAGAATATTTTTGCTGAGTATAGAACTCTGTGTCAACAGATATTTTCTTTCAGTTCTTGAAAATATCGAGTAACTTCTTTCTGGCGTCTGTGGCTTTTCAAGACAAATGCACTTTTACCCCAATTGTTTTTCTTCTATGGGTAAGGCATCATTTCTCCTTGCTATTTTCAAGGTTTGTGTTGTTTTGAGTCTAGTTTTCGTAAATTTAACTGATTTGTTTTGGTGTGGATTCCTTTGTATTTTTACTTTTTGGGTTTACTCAGCTTCTTAAATCTGTTGGTTTATGTCTTTTGACAAATTTGAAAAGTTTAAGCACTCTCTTACCTCTGCCTTCTTTCTCCTCTGTTTCTGGGACTCTGATGGCACAAATGTTAGGCCTTTTGTTATAGTCTCACAGCTCTCCAAGGCTCTGTTCAGGTTTTTTTCCTCCCCCAGGCTTTTTTCCTCTCTGTTTTGAAGATTAGGTCATTGTATCTCTCTTCACTGATCTCTTCACTGATCTCCCCCACCCCAATCCTCTCTGGTCTACTATGGAGCTCATCTATTCAGTTCTTTTATTTAGGTTATTATATTTTTTAGTTCCAAAATTTCTACCTGGTTCTCCTTTACATTTTGTCATAGTCCTTTCCTGGGATTTTCTATTTTTCTATCTGTTCCAAGTGTGTTCATAATTCCTCAGTGAAACATTTTTCTGATGTCCACTTTATTTATTTATTTATTTATTTTACAAATAGTTTATTGTCAAATTAGTTTCCACATAACACTCAGTGCTCATCCCCACAAGTGTCCTCCTCCATGCCCATCCCCCCCTCCCCCCTTCTGATGTCCACTTTAAAGTTCTTGTCAGATAGGGGTGTCTGGGTGGCTCAGTCAGTTGAACATCAGACTCTTGATTTTGGCTCATGTTATGATCCCAGGGTCGTGGTATTGAGTCCGTCAGGTTCTATCCTGAGTGTGGAGCCTTCTTAAGATTCTCTCTCTCTCTCTCTCTCTCTCTCTCCCTGCCTCTGCTCCTCTCCCTTGCTTGCTCTCTCTCTATACCTAAAAACATAATAAATAGGGGGTGCCTGAGTGGCTCAGTCGGTTGAGCATTCAACTTTGGCTCAGGTCATGATCTCATGGTTTGTGGGATTGAGCCCTGTGTCAGGCTCTGTGCTGACAGCTCGTGTGCTGACAGCTCAGAGCATGGAGCCTGTTTCAGATTCTGTATCTCCTTCTCTCTCTGCCCCTCCCCTGCTCACATTCTGTTTCACTTTGTCTCTCAAAAATAAATAAATGTAAAAAAATTTTTTTAAAACATAATAAATAAATATTTAAAAAAATCTTGCCAGATAATTCTAACATCCATATCATTTTGATGTTGAAACTTGCACATTTAAAGCATTATAATACTCTGTGTCTTATTTAAATTTTGTGTTTTAGCAGGTCTTACCTGAAACTGCCCGGGCAGGGGTTGCAGAGCACTGCCTCATTCCTGCCAAGAAGGGGTGCAAGTCCAGGTTTCCCACTCAGCCTCTGTGCCTCAGGTGTAGCGGCAGGAAAGGGGCTTCTCATTACTACGGGGCGGGGCGGGGAGTTCAGGCTCCCGTCACCCCCGCCCGTCCTCGGCTGATGCCATTCTGTAGGAGAGCTTGGAGGCGCACTGTTCCCTACAGGGTCTTCCCTAAAACCATAGGAGACTATTGCCTCATTATCACTGGTCATAATCTCTAATTATCACATTCCCACCGGGTGGTGAGGAAAGCCCTGCTGCTCCATGAGGCATCCTCGGACACTATGGCAAGGTAGGGCCACCCTGTTACCACCTGGTGAGGATGTATGTCAAGGTTCCGAACTTGGCTTTTTGTGACACTACTTCACAGGGCGTTGGGACAGACTATTATAGCCCGCTGAGCGTGGAAATCTAATTTCCACACTGGGACACCATTTTTTAAATTGTTTTCCCCTGACATTTGGCAGAAGAAGAGCAATTATTGTCTAAAAGTGTTCTGACTTGCTAGCCTGCCATTTCTTGGTTCTTTGGTTAAAGACAACACTCTGCTCTCAGGATCTTTGTTTCATTTCGTTTTTGTCTCCGCCTGTGAATATTGCCAGTCTTCTGGCTTCTCTAGAGCCCAGTCTGGGGTATATGATACAAAACAGAAAACCGTAAACTCACCACCATTCATTTCTTGGGTCCCAGTTTTCTTTTCTCCAAGTATAAGTGGCTCCTTATTGATGATTTACATATATTTCCAGAGTTTTTAGTTGTGCTCAGCAGGAGGAATAGGGGAAAGTATGCATGCTCCATCTTTTGAAACGGAAGTGGAATTCATTTTTAAACTGCAAATATTCGACTCTGGCTTGCAGGATAGTAGTGTCAATGGACTTAATGGAAAGGAGCAAATCCGGAGCGAATTCCGCTTACTCTTCCTATAGGTAACACCCAGGACCATTTCTGGAACTCCTNTCTTTTTTGGAGCTACTGATTCTTGAACAAAAGGGGCTGTATGTTTTACTTACCAAGAATTTTCTTTAATAGATTCAAGAAGAAATAGGATCAACAAGTAAGTATTTGTTTTTTTCCCCCCAAAGAAATAAATTAACTCTAAAAGTGAGAGAATATTGATAGAGGGAAAAACCTATTTATCAGGAAGAGATTACATTGGTAAAGTCATAAAAAAGAGATTTGGTGATAGTTAGAAATTAAGGTTTGGGATGTTTATATAAATGGATTTAGAAACTTCTGTTCTCAGAACCTGAGAAGAAGGAAATATCTTCCCTGGGAGGGCAATATGAATTTTCAAAGAGGAGCTATAGAAAATGAGAGGGAAATTAACATGAAAGTGGTAATAAAAAGTAAGCCACAGATATGAGAAATTATAGTTTCCAAAATAGAGTTTTCCCCCTTCTTCCCAACTTTATTCTGTCTCGAAACTCAACCACAGTAATTTGCTACAAGTACTGAAAGAGTACTTCTAAAACTGATTCATCCAGAATTTTATGATCTGTTGTCTTCATTAATTTAACAGAGAATAGATGCATTCTGGAGGACAGAATTCTGAAATAAAGCACCATCGTTAATCATAGGTTATCATAATTTATCATATTTATCATAATTTTCTCTGGAAATGTAAGGTGATGTTTACATCACTCAGTAATGACAAGGATATGCATAGCAGTGGAAGAAAAAACGAACTTCACATATACAAGTTAGAATGATCCTAGCCATACGCAAATGTGAGCACAAACTATTTCTGAGTGCTAAGGCACTAGTACTGTCAATTAAGTTAAAAGTAAGTTAAATGTAGCAAGAAATTATAATGGAGATTTATAAATGTGCGGTAGTTATGACTGATGTTGTGATGAATTCTCTTTGATATTGTACCATCTAGAATTGTCTTTTGAATTCATTGCTCATTCACTAAACAAGTAAATTACTGAAATTATCTTCAATGTACTTTAAGTCTTAAAAGTATTTTAACATCTTCCTATTAATCCATCCTAGCATGTATAAATCACCATCCTAGACTCTTTGATTCAAAATAAATTGTCACAAAACCCTCTCCACAAGATATTATGCAGTAAGTTAGATATCTTGCATTGTTTTTTGGAGTTGGGTTGGATATTTTTCATCAATAAGGATGTCATGATTCCACGAACCAGGTTACTTTACTATCCAAGCATGGTATTTTACAAAGTTAGTTGTGCCAAAGTATATTAAAAAATATCATGAATTCATCTGTCAGTTGGACACGTCAGTCTAACCCACAGAGCTAGATTAGAACAAGAATTTCTACAGTGGGGGCAGCATGAAGTACAAATAATATGATCGGTTGGGTGAAAATACCCACTCTGAAAATAACTGGACTTACACAGGTCATATAATTTCTTTAAGTCTTAGTCACAAAGCCAGTATTGGAATCCTTAGTCCTAACTGAATCAAGGTTCTTAAACCTTTGATGCATTTGAGAACCCAAGACGTCTATACCCATACAGCTTTACTATCTAGCTTCAGAAAATTGTACCATCGAGCGGACTTCACTCATATGACTATTCCAGGACGCTTTTGCTCAGGAAGGCAAAAGTTGCATGTAGCTGTATTTTTTGTTTTGGGAAAATCCCCCTCATTCTCAAAAAAAAAATCATCTAAATCAACATCAGACATTCACCTTTTCAATAGCTACTTTCATTCTCTCCAATTACTCTTTTCTTAACGTTATTCCTATAACCCCTTGTCTAAAAAATCTCCACCTTGTGGTGTTCATCAAACCTAAAGTTTTATAGTGTGGCCCTTATCCAATTCTACCCAGGTTCCTACGATGAAACGTCCATCTTTAATCATGCTTCCAAACATCATAAATATTACAAGTCTGCCCTCCACTCTCTAAGAAGCTACTGAGATTCTATCAAGATAATGCTTTCTGTCACATTGGAAACCAATAAAATCAGCTTTGCCCTGTCCACCGTTTGTTTTTGTCATATTTTCAGGGATCCAGCAGGCTAAAAATTCCTAAGAACTACTAGGAAAATTATATACTTTCAAAATAGGAGATATGAAGGTGAATTAAAGAAATAGGTATGATTGAGATAGGGGGAAGCAAAGGACCAATTTTATGGCAATTTTCACATTTAAAAAAGTAACTGCAGGTGGTGACTCTTATATTAGAGAAAGAGGAGGAAATGAAATTTAAGCTGCACTGTGAAGACTATAGATGATGTTGTAAAATGAAGTGACACCAACCCCTAGCTTTATCTCCTTTCCTCTTTTTATCTAGGTGGCAAAAGAACTGGAAAGTATGTCATTGAAAGTGACCCCAGCCATCCTGGATGGGTAAGGGAGAAGCTTTTATAACTTTACCATATAAGTCAGGTTTAAGGAAGAAATCTTCAAGAATGCCTCTCAACCATGAGGATGCCTGGTTATATATACCCTGTCCCACAAGAGGTAGGATGAGAAAATACTAGGAGGTGAGATCTGTTCCCAAATGGGGCTAGAACACCCCAGGGAAAACACAAATTACCCCCTCACAGTGAGAGTTCATTTTTAAGAGTCCAAGGGAGCAATCAGCACCAGCTTCCTCTGATCAAGAGACTGGCTGCCACCAGAACCCCACCAGCGCTCTCTCATGAGCTTAGCGCTATTCCTCACCCTCCTTTGGAGGGAGTTGTAGATCAACCTCCTCCTCCCCTTCATGGGAAAAAGTGTGCAATTCCTGGCAGAGAGAGGTGTGGCACCGTTGGGTAGTATATAAGAACTGTGTGGAAAAGACAAATGGAGGAGAGGGATGGAGTCATCTGCTGAGGCAGCGTTCACATAGGACCATGCGTCTTTTGATGCCTCTCTTTGTAAGCCCTTGGAAGACGGCAGATGTGCAGGGAGAGAGATGCTCCTGCGGCTCGGAAGAGGCCAACTGCCATGTCATTGAGCAGGCCACATGGCAAGGACCTGAGAGGGGACTCAAGGAGCTGAAGGTATCTTATAAGCTAGCAAGAAAATGGGGACGTCAGTCATACACCTGCAGGAAATGCATACTGCAAACAGCTTGAAGGAGTGCAGGATGATGCATCTTTCCCTAGTTAGCTTTCCAGATGAGGATGCAGCCAGCTGACACTCTGATTTTAGCATTGAGACATCTTAAGAGGAAGACCCAGTTAACACGTGTTGGCCTCCTGAGTCTGGAAACTGTGAGGTAGTCAATTGGTGTTTTTTCAAAATACTCAGTTTGAGTTAACGTGTTATGGAGAAATAGAAAACAAAGACACTGTCAGACTCAGAATAAAATTAGGGGAACCTGGTTGGCTCATTTGGTTATGTGTCTGACTTTGGTTCTGGTCATGATCTCCCGGTTCATGAGATCGAGACCTGCACAGGGCTCTGTGCTGACAGCGTGGAGTCTGCTTGGGATTCTCTCTCTCCCTCTCTCTGTTCCTACCTCACTTGTGCTTTCTTTCTTAAAATAAATAAATAAACTTAAAAAAAAAAACAAATAAAATTAAAATTCACTCCATGGCCTAAGTCTTCCACCCCATCTGCTCTCACTTGCCCCCTTACTCAGATACAATGAATGGTCCTCCCTCTGGTGTTCCTCAGACAAGTTCCTTTTCTCTCCCAAGAGGCCTTTGGCCCTAGAAGTCCTCAAGCCTCTCTTTCTTCATTCTTATCTCTGCGCGAATATTTCAATGTCAAGGAGTCTTTTTCTCATGCCTTACTCTATCTCCTTACCCCATTTTAGTTTTAGCACTTAATACATTATATCGTGACATTATAGTTTCATTATACTTACCTCCTGTCTGTCTATCCACTAAACTATTAAGAGTTGGGCCTTTTTTGCCTAGTGGATTTTTATCCCTAACATTAAAAAAATTTTTTTTAAAAACAAATTTTAGGTTTATTTACATGAACCGCAAGATTATGACCTGAGCTGAAACCAAGAGTCAGACGGTTAACTGAGTGAGCCACCAAGGTGCCCCTATCCCTAGATACTTAGAATAGTGCCTAGGACATATTGAGTGTTCCGTACACATCTGTTAAGAGAAAGAAGAGATTGGAGTTGGCAGACTAAGTGGGTCAATGGCAGTGTAGGGGCCTGGGGAGGCTGGTCACTCAGCTGGCCTTGGGAGCAGCACATAGGACTCTCATAGCCAGTGGGAGGCAGCTAAGAGGGGCGTCCTTGAGGCCCGCCTGGTGTGATAGTGTGACAGATGGCAGGACACCAGTGCCTGACACTGACAAGGGGAACCTGTCTGCATAGCAGTGATGCCAGCTTCCCTGGGAGCTAAAGACTGGAGACTTCCCGGGGCCACTGTCACAGGAGTCCTGGCGCTGCCCAAAGCAAGGCAGGGCACCGTGGCCAGTCAATGATGTTGGACTCCTCACAGCCCATGGCCAGTGGGTGCTCGGAGATGAATTAATGTAGAGAAATAAACAAATGTGGGACTTATTGCCTCTTGGAACCAGGAATCATAAATTCATGAATCATAAATTCAAACCCTGGCCAAGAGTTTTTGAATCCGACGCTTGCTTTCACTTAGAAAGGAAACCATGGTGGTAAAATGGAAATGATGCCTAAACAATAATCAACTGGAGATGTAATGACTTGAATGTTTATTTCAAAATTTGGGGTGATGCTATGTGAGTTTCAGACAGAGATGGAGAGCAGCAACGCACTGCAGTGGTTAAACACTTGTGTTCCATGGTCACGTGGCCAGTGTTTGCGGCCCGGTGCTCCTGCCACTTACAAGATGTGGTAAACTCATCACAGGGAGGCTCATTGATGTTCTTAAGGCCTCAGAACTTAGTGTCTATCTCCCTCCATGGATGCACTAGCCATCCCTCTTCTCTGTTCCTTAGTGTACCTTTCTCTAAAATGGGCATAGTGATAGCGTCTACTTCAAAGGCTGCAAAGTAGATTAAATCAGATAAGGTGTAAAGTCCTTATTAGCACAGTGGCTAATCAAAACTGGCTATGGTCACTCACAGCATCAACTAGATAACTAATTAGATGCACTCAAGCAAGTCCGTATACATAAACCTCCCCTGAGATGCTGAGGGAACAGAACCAGCCATTCCACATAGCTCGGTGCAGAAATTGTAGTACATCTCTTCTTTTCTTTAATCTTGCTCTGTTCTTAACTTTATTCCAAGGTCATCAAGGTGACACATGCACACTGTAGATACTTAGGTTTTGATGCACACATACACACACACACTGAATGCTGAACAGATATTTCTGAGAAAGCTCTAAGTCCCAGAAAATAGTGTCTGTATCTGATGAAATCATCTCCTTTCTAGGATGATACTTTAAAAAACTTGACCTTTCTCTCATGCTGGCTGAGATTACTGAGCCACACAGAAAATGCCTGATAGGAGAGAGTCACACACAAGTTTTTTATTTGCCTTGTATTTTTTTTTTTTTTGGCTGAGGTATGAAATGCAATTTTTAGAGTATACTACTCCAAAAACCAGTTGAAAATGGAGAACTGTTCATTTTGTACGTGGCTTTGTTTTTTATAAACTAAGTGCATCTCTTCTTATCTCTGGACCAAAGGCTCAACACAATGGCATTAATACGACCTATTCAGGGCGGTCAGGACTCCCAGGACTATTTTCTATATGCCCTAAGGAGTACAGAATCACCTTAACATTTTTAACTTCCACCAATTCTGCAAGGATTGCCTCCTGCATGCAAGTTTCAGCCCAGTCCTGAGCCTGTAGTTCAGCGGCCCTGGGGACAACCCACTCAGCTGTCACCAACGGCCAGAGGAGGTTGTGTTCATTTCTCCAGGCCCCATCCCGGGATTGGATCTGCTCTATAAAGACACTAACAGGCACACGATAAGGCACACAAGATATTCAGAGGAGAAATCATCTTTCCAAAAATCTAGAACATCCAGAAGAGGAATGGTATCCTTGCCCATCTGCCAATGGAATTCTCACATGCTTCTGTGACCATTAAACTGGCATTTAATGCCAAGGAAAGCATCCTAACCAGATAATTCTCTTCATTGCTGCCTGGTAGAAGTGGGGCACTTAGAAAACCCAGGATCCATCGATTTCAGTTATTCCTGAGAGTCTCCACAGTGCTTTGCTGACCCAGGAGGGCTCCTGAATGGGCATTTTTTAATGACAAAATAATTTATTGAAATGGATGAATTGGTGTGGGAAGGACTGAGCCTGAGATGTAATCACTATTTTTAAGTCCCTCGATGTGCCGGTCATTATGGAAGCATTTTCATAACTACTTCATAAAGTTAATGCTGTTATTTTTAATTTTACATTTATTTATTTACTTATTTATTTATTTATTTATTTATCCATTTAGTTTTTTGAGAGAGAGAGAGAGCACAAGTGGGGAAGGGCAGAGGGAGAAAGAGAACCTCAAGCAGACTCCACTCTCAGTCCGCAGCCCGATGTGGGGCTGGATATCATCATGGTGAGATCAAAACCTGACCAGAAATGAAGAGTGACAGAGTCACCCAGGCGCCTCTGTTATTTTTATTTTGCATGTGAGGAAACTGAAGCCCAAATTGTTGTCCGAAATGGGATGTCAGCACACATGTCTAGTAGGGATTTGAATTCATGTCTATACCTCAAGGTCAGCAATACCTACCTTTAAACCACTTTGAGGATCATGGTGTCATCACAAGAAAACACATCTAAGAGGCTGATTTTGAAGGCGAGGAAGAATAAGACATTTTAGTTTAGAAAAGTCTGGCCTTGTAAAGCGCAGGAAAGTAAGTGGAGACACTCAATATGATGATCTTTTCCGGAACTGAGATGCAGCTGATTTTGTGCAGAGTTAACCCTTCTTTGTAATATATGTTTGTTTTTGAGTGCAAAAAGGTTTTTTCCCTCATTTTTAAAAAATTCAGCATCGACAAACTCGAATTGTTACAAAGAAACTGCCCTTAAATTTACCCCGGTAGTCTAATAGTCTTCTAGAATTGACATTATTGCAAGAAATCAAGTCAAGAGGAAGGGAGAGACTCTGCTNGGTGGCTCTGGCAATCGGCCTCGGCCTCCAGGCAGGACTGCTGGCAGCCACCTTGCTGAACCCACACAAACAAACAGGACTCTTTTCAGCTGGTTGGCCGATTTCTCCTCTTCTTTGTTTGATTCCTCTTCTGTCTAGATTTTGCCTCTCACCCGAGGCTTTGGAATCCATTGAAGAATGACATGAAGGAAGATGAGTGCAGTGTGGGTTACAGAGTCTGATTTTTCAAGCTGTTGATTTGATATTAGCTGCAGTTAAACACCAATCAGTAGTCACATGGAGTGGTCAGTTCAGGACTTTCAGTGATGGCTTCTTCAGACTGGTCTCTGAACTCCTCCTACTTTTGACTGAATTGGTCATGTAAGACTATGAAAAGCCTAAACCGAAAAGCTCACATAAATAAAGGAGGAATTATATGGTCCGTTTGCTTATTTACATTTCTAGAATATTCTTTAAGGGTTTAAGGACATGGACTTGAGGCAAGGTTAACATTTGGATCTTGCCTCTGCCACTTTCTGGCTCTGTTAACCCAGACAAATTACTTAAACCTATATATCTCACTTTCCCTTCTGATGAAGTAGAGATAATGACACCTACTTCATGTAGTTGTTCAAAAGATTTAGACCCAGTGCACATAAAGCGTCAAAACCTTGCCCGGCGCACAGCAAATGGCAGCTATTCTCATTAAGTATGTTCCATCATCCTGATAGATACTTCAGCATGGGACCAAAGCACTTGAATTCAAGAACCGAATAGCATTATTGATATTTTCATGTGAAATATAAAAGCAATTTTTCTTTCATCAAACCTAATTTTTCTTTATTAGTATTATATTTTATCAAAAGCTATAACCATAGTTTTTGAGTACAGGTCTGAACTCTTTTTCTCAGTTTGGACACCAAGAAATCTTGCATTTCAAAATGTGTCGGCACTTCTTTGGGCCTTTCATCCGAGTACTCTGCCAGCTGTGTGTGGGAGTCAGCAAAAAATTACTATTAACAGTTAGAGACAGGATTCAGAAGGTCTTTGTTATGAAAGAAAGGTTGGCATTTTTGTGGTGGGGCCGGCTAGAATTTTAAGTGACCCTCGCCGCAAAGCACATGGATGGAGAAATTCTAGAAAATTTGTTTTCTTTCTTTTCCCCCATTCATAGAAACTGTTTGGTATCAATAATCCACATAAAATGAGGAAATGGTTTAAATACCTGGTATATTCCCACAAAATGCTTTTAACTGTAACAACAGTATTACCTTTAAGATAGCATTGCAGATGCAATTTCAGGGTAATATCTTAGTCATATTATGCATTTAGAAGATCAGAGATGATAACTGAGTCAAAAAATGGTAACTTGGTCCAGATGCTGGTGAATATATCCTGAGATATGTCTAAGTCACCAGTAGGCTCACAGTCCACCTTCCTCCACAGTAGCCCACAGCAGGGGCCACAGATTGTGCTACCAAAAGCTGTCCTGGACAATTGACATCACAAACAGAGTCCCCAACATGGTGTGATGCCACAGGGGATAAACCCCCTTGCTTATCTGTTTGTCCAGCTTCTCAATACCTAGAGTTTCAGTCTGAGCATGTCTTTGATTGCAGTTCCATGCGTTCTGTTAAANACCTCCATGATGTAAAACCCACTATATACACTTGTGGTCTTCAGTTTTCTCGGGCTTAAAAGATTTGACAAAACTGATGTTTCCTCCCTAAATAGTCCCTTTTTCTGGCTTCTTTGACTTCTCTTTCTCTCTTATCTCCTTTTTAGATCTTCAACCATCTGGTTGAAACTTGGGTGAGAGAGGACACCAGTGGTTATTGTAGCAGCTTTGACTGGAGTAAGAAGTGGGGCTGAAAAGATGGAAAGGGAGGCTCTCCCAAGCTTTAGCCCAGACTTCACTGAGCTCTAGATCCATTTATCCAATTGAGTACATGTTCTCCCCCCACCCACCCCCTCCCCCCAATCTGAACTTCCTCCGGAACCTCCTGCTTTGAGAAATGGTACCTAGATCTTCAAGGCACAAAACCTAGTTACCACCCTTCACATACTTTTCTTTGTTTCTTCATTTGAATTGATGAAACTCCAGTCCCACCTCGTGGTGATCTCTTTTTCCACAGCTACTACTATAGTCTAAATCACTGTCATCTCTCTTACTCTGACTAAAGGAATAGCTACCCCACATTTGCTTTTGATTTCTTCAAATCTATTCTTCACTGTGAATTGGAAGGAACATTTAAAAACGAAAGCCTAAGCACGTAATTCTCTTGTTAAATCCTTTTACGGGCTTCCCATTGCTCTTGGGATAAAGTCCAAACTCCTTAAAAGGGGCAGCTACGAACGGTAGGAACCTTGTCCTGCCCCTTTCTGGCCATCCTCCATTTTGCTCACGATGGTCCACCTCTTCTCTTCCTTCTCAGATGACACAGGCTCCCTCTTCCTCTCTTCCTGCACAGACTCGTGCAGTAAATACATCCTTTTTTTGTGAAGTGGTTTGGAACAAAAGGCAGATTGATGGAGATGTTTGGAATTTAGGGAGAAGGGATCAGGAAAATGCATGGGGCAACTAGAGCGAGAGGCAGGCAGTTAAGGAATCAGCAACTGAGGTCTACAGTTTTATCCAGGGCCCTTGTAACCGAGCCTTTGTTACTTACTTAACAAACAGTTTTATCAATTATAGAGCACTTAGTTTGTACAAAGTGCTGTCTCAAGGGCTTTGAAACCATTAATTCATTTATTTAATTAACCGTGTTTCAGAACAGAGCTATGTTCCAGATTCATGTTCCACTGCCCTGCTTACTAGGCTAAGTGCTACACGTCTGTGGAAGTCTGGCGGTTGAGAACAATGAGCGGTTTAAAGCTTGACCTTAAACTATTACACACTGCCCACTTCTGGAAACACCTGACTCTGAATATCCTTTGCCTTTTCATTTATTCTCTTCATTAGTTCTTTCACTGTTTAATGCGTATCTTCTTCATGTTAGAGCTTTGCTTCCATTGGGATGTGCTGCCAGGGCCGCAGCTCCCGCATCTGCACCTGACCTCTCTTCCCCTTGCTGGCATTCTCTGCTGCCTGTCTCTCCTCATTCAGGATAGAGCTCTTCACAGCTGCCTAAATGACCTTGCAATAAAAAATGCACTTCATCTATTCCAAGTTCCTTACCTTGAAATAAAAGACTCTTTTCCTGGGAGCAGAAATCTAACCTCCTTTCACACATTTTCTACCTGCAGCCACGTAGAAAGCCCAGCGGGCGCCTCCCGGGTCCACGGCGGCTCCCTCCCCGCCTTGTCTCTGCATCGTTCCCCTGCTACTTGCAAAGCCCTTGCCTCTACTCTCGCCCTGGAGATTCCACTCGTTCTCCAACACCCGGCCAGATGCTGCGTTGTGTTAGGAAGTTGATTTTGCAGAGATGGATACGATGTCCTCTGAAGCCCCACGTCACTTGTGCCTATGTCTGTTTTCTCAATACTACTGCGTTTTACATCTTTGTAAACTCCCGATTCAACTCTGAGCTTCTCAAGTTCAATACTACTGCGTTTTACATCTTTGTAAACTCCCGATTCAACTCTGAGCTTCTCAAGTTCATGAATCATATCTTCTCCACTTTCTTTTTATCAGCAGTTTGGCAAAGACTATCACCATCGAAACAACAGATATAAAATATCTAAGAATAAACCCAAATGAAAGATATTATGACACTATATGAAGAGAATGTTAATGCTTCACTAAAAGACATGAAGTAAGCCCTAAATAAATGGAAAGCTGTATCCTGTTTTTGTATAGAAACCAGAATTCCTACTGACAGTTTTCCTCAAATCAATTAACTCATTCATATCTCAACTTAAGTAAGAACAGATTATTTTTTAACTTGGCAACAATTCATATAAAATAATCAGCATGTGGAAATATCTTGGAATATTCTGAGGTAGAAAAGTAAGTAGCAGGAAGTCATTTTTATAGGTTTAAAAAGTATTAGGAAGTATTAAAATAATTGTGACTACTGCATAAATAGATCAAGGAAACTGAAAGTAAGTTAGAAATAAACTCAAATATAATCAAGAAATTAGGAGAGAGGATATTTAAAATAATTGATGATATGACAGATTGTTCACAAAGTTCTTTTGGGCCGTTTGACTAGATCTTTTGAAACAGATGAAGCTGGGGCACCCGGATGGCTCAGTCAGTCATGATCTCACGGTTTGTGGGTTCAAGCCCCATGCCAGGCTCTGTGCTGACAGCTAGCTCAGAGCCTGGAGCCTGTTTCAGATTCTGTGTCTCCCTCTCTCTCTGACCCTCCCCTGCTCATGCTGTCTCTTTCTCTCCACACACAGAAATAAATTTAAAAAATTTAAAAAAAAGATGAAGCTGAATCTTTACTAGAAACTGTATTCTGAAGTAAACATCAGAAATACAAAGTTTCAAATCTAAAAAGAGAAATTCTAAAAGCACCAGAAGAAATAACTTTATTTTTTAAAAACTTTGGAGTGGAAAAGATTTTTTCAAACTCAAAAACTGAGAGGGAAAAAGTCTTAAGTTATATTGCATAAAAGTAAAACTTTTGTACTGCAGGGAAATTTCACAATGTCACAAGAAAAATGACAACTATGGAAAATATATGCAAAACAAAAAATGTATGCCAGACAAATGTCATATTGCCTTGCCACACAGAGTTCTCACAATAGAAAAATGAATAAAGACTTGAAGCAACATTTCAGGGAAAAATATTGCAAATAGCAAATAGCCAGCCATATGGTAAGATGCTAAAATTCACTTATAACCATATATGCAAATTCAAATAAACAATGAGACACCATTTTTTTCCTATCTTAGAGGAAACGCAAAAATATTTTATAATAGTCACTGCTGGCAACAATAAACAAGTACTCTCAAATTGTGTTGAAAGTTTGAAAATGTCAAGATTTCTTGTGATCTTGAATCCCAAAGGAATTTATTTAACCATTTTGCTTAAGTGCAAAGATGTCATCGATGCCCAAATCCAGAAAGCACACCAATGTTTAGCAATAGGAAAAGCATTAATAATATCCACACAATGTGCTATTTTTGCAGCCGATTAGAAATGAGATTTGGCTACTTAAGTCGAAAGTTGACCAATACATTAGTTCCTAAGAGAAGAAAATTATAAAACATAAATCTTTGTGTAAATAAAAATGTCATTTACACATAACATATACCTATTTTTTGGACATTGGACACGAAACTGTTGATATAGTTAAAGGTGAGGAATAACAATGAGTGGGAAGGGAAATGGCAAGAAGACAGTATCACTTCAAACTCTTCTGGGTTGTTTGAATCGTTTTTATAAACCTCATGGAGGTTCTTTCTTCATAGATTTTTTTTCCACCAAAAAGGGCAACTATTCTTACCTCTGTCACTTTAGACTGAGACAGTTATTCAGGAATAACTGATTTGTTCCAAGATACCACGTGCCTTCCTGGAAAATGACAGATCCAGAAATTGAAATATTCATGCTCCCTGATGGTGACAAATCCCTTCTGGGGTTAATTGCTGGATTTGTAGTTTCTCTGACAGGAATGTTGAAATCTGTACGTGCAGGTCACAGCTGGGACGTTTTTGGCATAAGCAGAGGCTCTCGCTGCCACAGGAAAGCAAGGATGGATGTCTCTGCGGGGGGGCAGCAGTCTGGCCATGAGCAACTCTGTTTATTCTGGCATTGCATGCATCACACTTTCCCCCTAGCCCTTTGCTTTCTGCACTTCCCTCTCGGTTTGGCAGAAAAATAGGTTTCATGGTATTATTTTCTCTGTTGCTTCCTAGGAAAGGAAGAGGGGAACTGCTGCCTTTCTATGTGGTCCAACTGCTGAACCTGGAAGTTCCGTTCCAGTGTAACTGCAGGGACCACTAATTAGGTGAGCGACTTTTCTGATTACTGTGCACAGCTCTGCACCCAGTTCTGATGTGTAGGACTTTCGCCGCCCGCCCTTCNGGCATCAGATTCCACACACAGGTTTAGGGCTCAGTCCTACAAGACTGTCTCCCCCCCCTCCCAAATGGCTATAAATCCAAGGATCTCACAATCCCCACTTTGGGTTCCATTAATTTGCTAGAGAGCTTCACAGAACTCAGGCAGACATTTTACTTATCAGATTATTGCTTTATTATAAAAGGATATAACTCAGGAACAGCCAGATGGGAGAGATGTGTAGGACAAGGTGTGCGGAAGTGTCATGGGGCTTCTAGGTCCTCAGAAAGTTCCCAAACTCTCATCTCTGAGAGGTTGGCTCTATCGGCTGGCAGCTGGCATCCTTTTGGGTTCTCCAAAGTTACCTCATTAACATTAAAAAAAACACCTTAATTGCTCTTATCTCTTAGAAAATTTGAAGGGTTTTAGGAGCTTGGTGTCAGGAACAGGGTGGAGAACCGAGTATATATTTCTTATTAGAAGTCGCAATACCACACCATATTTGTTCAGAACTTTGGGAGGTCTGAGAGTGGCCAATACAAATAAGAAAACAAAACCAAAATGTACGGGAGGGTATGCCCTTCCTCTTATCCGTTTATTCTCCAGGGAAGTACTGGCGACCAGGGTTTTAGTCCACTCCACTTATTTAAGGCCAAGAGTAGAACTCAGTATCCAGCCTTATAGGAGGAAGAATGGGGGAAGCATCAATCATTTCTAACCATGTTTTTTATTTTGAGCTCCACATCATTAACTAGATTATAATTGTTCCCAAGTTGTGGTGATTTAAAAAAAAACATAATTTCTTAAAGCTGAATTTAGCAATACCACGTGAGCATGGAGTGTTGTATATGGTGATAGTTTAAAAAACAAAGTCTTGGCTGTCATACTTTTGTCTTCAGTGTAAATAATAATAGGATGCAAAGGACCAAAACTTTAACTTGTAATCATCGTAGTCAGTGTCTCTAATGAATCTGAAAATCATACATGTAGTCAAGAGCAAAAAAACTATTTAAAAATGAAAATATAAAAATATTTAGCTCTCCATCTCCCCAAATACTGAACACAGTTATTCAGCCCAGTACATGGGACTGACAGAATTCAATGGGTATTCTGTTTAATGGGAGACTTTACTTGTTTTTAGAAATTGGTGCACTTTTTTCTCTCTCTTTTTTAAAAAATTATCGTTGAGGGCTGACTAGGTGGCTCAGTGGGTGAAGCGTCTGACTTCGGCTCAGGCCATGATCTCATGGTTCATGGGTTCCAGCCCCATGTCTGGCTCTGTGCTGACATCTCAGAGTCTGGAGCCTGTTTTGGATTGTGTTTCGCTCTCTTTCTTTCTTTCTTTCTTTTTTTTTAAATTTTTAATGCTTTTTATTTATTTCTAGGAGAGAGAGAGACAGCGTGAGAAGGGGAGGGTCAGAGAGAGAGGGAGACACAGACTCCGAAACAGGCTCCAGGCTCTGAGCTGGCAGCCAGCAAAGAGCCCGACGCGGGGCTCGAACCCACGAACCGCGAGATCATGACCTGAGCGAAAGTCGGACGCTTAACCGACTAAGCCACCCGGGCACCCCTGTTTCGCTCTCTTTCTGCTCCTCCCCCGCTTTTGCTCTGCCTCTCTCTCTGCCTCAGAAATAAAATAAACATTTAAAAAATTAAAAAAATAAAATTATTGTTCATAAACTTTTTTTACATATAAGGAAAGCCACCAACTCATTTTTTGAAAGTACCAACTCATTGATTTCAATATAAATCTACTAAAAAATATCTTAGCTACTTACCCAGAAAAGAAATTTTAATAGCAGAGCACAGAGAAGCTGTTTCTCTTACCTCTTAAAATAGAATTTAGCTAATTTTAAAGAATTTCGATTTTAATTCTATTTTAAAAATAAGTCATGCTCATTGAAAATAATTCAAAGCACACACAAAGTTCTAGGATGAAAAGTTAGAATCTCTCTCCACTCCTTGCTATACTTTCCAGAGTTAAGATCAGTTGCTACATTCTTAAAAATCTTTGTGACAGATTGCTTTTCTTTGCTAAGATTTCCTATTTCTCATCAGTTTCAAGTGAATCTGCCATTTCTGGTTGAAGCATTTTTATGAAGGTTGCTTTCAGATCTTTGTCACATTCTCCCGGTCTCTGATTCATTTCGGTGTTGGCATCAGTAGATTGTCTTGGCTTGGTGTGATGGGTCACTTTTAATTGTATCATCCACATCCTGACAATTAGGTTAGAAGACTCTACGTCCCATTACAAATCTCTTATTTTAGCAGGCAGTCACCTCCCTAGGTTTAACACTTCAGTCCTGGCTGTGGGTGTTCGGAATCCCCCATCTTCCCAAAAGACAAAGATTGCTGGTGAAGAGACTTACTGTAGTTGGGTCTCTTCTGCCACCTCTGCCCACTCACCCAATCTCTTGGTGAGGGAGGGCAGTCTCTGAACTGCAGCAACAGAGGCTTCTCAGCCAGGCTGCCTGTGTGGCTCCCCATTGTTGATGTCACCAGGCCACCCAGCTTCTCGATGTGGTGGAGGGGAGTCTCGGGCCCGATGAGATCATTTCCCTTGCCTGCGGATATTCACTGTGGGTCTTTATCTCTCCCTGTTGCATACGTTGTCTTGCTTGCCTGGTGATGTTGTCAGGACTCCTATTAGATCCAGGGGAGGAGAGAGGAAAGTTGGGCTGGCCTGGTTAGCTCGATGAGAAATCCAGCACGTGTGGCTGGGGCCACCTTTTGCTGTCGGGTGAGGGTTGTAAGACATTGCCGCTCTGCTTTTCCTTCAGTCTTGGGAACACTAACCGGTTTGTCTTCCTCTTCCCATCCTTCAGAGTTCTCCTTATGTTGCCTCTTGCATTGTTTTCAGGGTTTATCGTTGTACTTGGTGAAGAGAAGCTGGAAGGAATGAATCTTACAGCCCCTTGTCCAGAGTAGGAATCTCTGTCTGGTGGCATGTTAAGTCTCCTGCACTAAACTCAGACAGCTGCAGCATAAGGGCTGAGCTGTACTTTGTGTCTTTGGTGTTTAATTCAGTTTCTGACACGAAGCACTTACTAAATAAATGCAAATGAATTAGCACACAGAATTTGGTCTAACTATATACTATTGTGAAGAGGACATTTCTGTGCTATGTTGCTTAGCTGTGACTACAAAGCCAGATTATGGCTCTGCTTAGTAATATACAGATGGGGCTTTTCTCTCTGTGCTGGCATGGCTGACTTCATATCTTTCAGTGCCCACTGCCTGAAGCTAAAAGATGTCAGAAAAGGAGATCGGTGATGCTTCATGCCACCATGTCATAGGCATCAGAGGAGTTTTCTCAAAGGATTTCAGAGAATGTTCTATATACGCCATACGGCACAAGGCTTCTGTTAAAAAAAAGATGAAAAGAGAAATTTTGCTCCTCTAATACCAGGTGAGTCTCTGAAACAACATCTAGCATAGCTGAATTTAGTTATTGTCAAGGTTTAATGGAATTTGGGGCAAAAAAGTAAATGTCAGTTAAGATTGCTTAATGGTAGTAGTAACACCTCCCTCTTTTTGAGTGTTTCCTTGTGTGAAGCCCTGAGCTAGCCACATTACTTACATAACTAATAAATTTCACAAATCCCCATTCTGTAGAGACAAAAGTTATGAATTAGAGAAATTATGTTACATAAATTCATACCAGTTGCAAACAAGAGAGTATGGATTCAATCTCAGGACTGACGGCAAAGCCACCACCCTTTCATTTGGGGTATGCCTCTTACAGAATACAAAATTGCTAAAGGAAAGCATGCAAATGTAATGCATGACAAATAAAATGTCACGAAAAAAGTTTTTTCCCTCATTTATCCAAAAATGTCAGAGTAATAGCTTAGTTAATATTATAGGATGTTTTGCTGCCAGGATAGTAACAATTGCCTTTTAACAAAATAATGCATTGTTATTAGCTCATTGAGCTATAATGGAGAACATTGTTTCCAAAGGCAATAATGTCTTACAATATGTGACTTCTGCCCTGCCCCCTGCTGTGTTATTTTCTTTCCTCTGAGCTGACAAAGGCATTCAACAAAATGAGGAAATAGTGGAGGGCACAGCTGAATCAAATTTTGAAACAAACAGCCAAAGATAAGTGTGTCACATGAGAACAGCTCTTAATTGTTCTATGATAATTCACTCAAAATATAATGATGTTGTTAGAAAGAATGAACTAGTTTCTTGCGGATTAAGAGAAAATCATTTGTAGAAGATGAAAGGGCATCTAGCATTTAAATAGACAGAGAAAAGAACTGCAAGAACATGAAATTACTTTTTTGCCCGATAAGACATTTATCTGTGTTTCTCTATCCTCATGCTAAATGAGGTCTAGAAGATAGGGTCCTTTGAAAGTAGAAATGGTATTAGGTTGGAATTCTGTTCCAGGCACTCAGAAGACAGACATAAATAAGCTCTGCTGTGAGTCTGGTTACTAATGAGAAGACCTCTTCTGCAAAAATGGTCTTAACTAGCTTTCTTTGTTTCTGAAAACTGCCCAGAGCTGGTTACCCAGAGCTGAGGCTGCATTCTATGTATGCAAGGAGCTAAGATGTACAAGGAGCCTCCCTTCACTGGGAGAATTTGGAATCCAGGATACACGGACCCAAGTCATGCTTCTGGTGTTCATACAGACTTGAAAGCAGATAATCATGGTGATCATTCACCTTTGAAGATAAGCCTACAATCGTACCTATTCACTCATGTTTTCAACGATTCATCCTCCTGCTAGAGGCAGCCTCTATTTCATATTATTATATAAAATAGACTCTGCATTCAACTTACACATGAGCTTCCTGATCTGCTTTTTGTTGCAACCCTCTGATATATGGAACCTTTCCTCCAATATGGAACCTTTGCCACAAATTTAATGATGATCCCTCCCACTCAAAGCTGTACAATCAATTGTTGATGGATTAAATGGGAAGGGAAAGGACCTGAGGTCTCTGCACAAAACAGTGTCAGTGGGCTTTTAAGTGATTTCAGAGTTGGTAAATGGAAATTCTTGGGCACATTTTGGAATAAATTTCTTAAGGAACTTTTTGCTGCAGAGGCAGTTCCTGACTTACAATTTTTCGACTTTACAGTGGTGCAAAAGCAATATGCATGCAGTAGAAATCATACTTTGAATTTTGATCTTTTCCTGGGCTAGTGATATGTAGTAGAATACTTTCATGACTTGGGGCAGCAGCTAGGAGCCATAGCTGCCCCTCAGCCACGCAATCACGAGGGTAAACAACTGATGCACTGACAAGCTTTCTGTACCCATACAACCACCCTGTGTTTCAACTTCAGTACAGTATTCAGTAAATTACAGGAGATATTAAACACTTTATTATAAAATAGGCCTTGGGTGTTACATGGAAACCAATTTGACAATAAACTATTTGTAAAAAAAAAAAAAAAGTAAAATAGGCTTAATGTTAGATGATAGTGCTCACCTGTAGGCTAATGTAAATGTTGGGAACACATTTAAAGTAGAGTAGGGTAAGTTATGATGTTCAGTAGGTTAGTGTATTAAATGGTTTCCACTTACAATATTTTCAACTTACTATGAATTAAACAGGTTGTAACCCCATCACAAGTTGAGAAAGATCTGTAAATCCTTTTATGAGAATTTCCCAAGAAATATGCATCTATCTGGCATAATGCACAGGAAGCTGGTAATGCAGGATGGAGGACTGAAAGTGGATGGGTTAGATACCAAGTGGTACAACTCATGGCTGATTCTGCCTAATGCATCTGCTGATACAACCAAATCATGCATAATTTATGATAAAATGTTTACGTGTTTAATACGCACATGTTTAGGCTCTTGAGGAAGTTAGAAACTAGACGAATGAGCAGTGGGGAATATATCTCTTAGTACCCACTGCCCGAAGCTAAAAGATGTTAGAAACATCCATGAAAAAGGGAGTAGCTCTGGAGTCAAGTGCCCAAACCAACAAAAGAATGAGGAAATGAGATATTAGGACCAATGTCAAGGAGTGATGGTGATTCTGACATTCAGTATAAACTGGAATCTTCAGAGGGACTCAGGTAACTTTAGGGAGAAATAAGTGTAAATTCTTTTTGGAAGAAAGCATTCTGAAATTAGATTCTTAGGAATTCATGAAAAAAGTTCAACTAAATATGAATGTAGAGCTGAAAATTACATAATGTTCAAGAAAATAATTTACCATATGTAAGAGTCAAAAAATGCAACAAAAATATTTGGTCCACATACTTCATATTTTGGAATTACTAGCTAAAAATATAAAGTAATGATGTATGAAATGTTTAAGAAGTAAAATACATACACAAATGATCCAGAAAAAGGGTTAAGGACTATTTTTCCTGGTAATTTCTAGATGATTTGGGTCAACTATTCTAGAGAAGAGAAGCAGCAAAGGAGGACGGGTGTGTGCGTGTGCGTGTGCATGTGTGTGCATGTGCGCGCACGTACGTTGGTAAATCACTCAGTGTAAAGGAACGAGAGAACACAAAGCACCCAAGGATTCCTGGGCCAAGGTTCAGGTGAAGTGTGAAGCCAACAAAAGTAGAAGATATACAATGCAGTTACCAAAAGAAAGCTGGTATAGCTATCAGGACGCATTACTAAAGAAAGACACTCACAGTACTAAAAATTCAAGATGTAATCATACATAATTTGTATTCACCTCAAAATATGCATGATCTCAAAATATTCGGAACAAATATTGACAACTAAAATGAGAAATGGACAAATTCAAAATGACTATTAGAGGTTTTTAACACAAGTCTTTAAAGAACGAACAGTTGAAGAACAACTAAGTAAAATATGAAAATTTGAATTACTGTTAATATAGACTTAACTACACACACACACCCTCAACCTAACAACTGCACGTTACATTTTTCAAGGATAAATGTGGCAGTTTAAAAGATTTATCAAACACTGCCTCAAAAATCATGTTTCAGTAAATTTCAAAGAACGGAAACAATACAGTGCCTTCTCTAATCATGATATAATTAATCTAGAAATCTGAAAAAAAGATTTTTTTGGAAAATCCCCACACACTGAAAACTAAGAAATATACTTCTAAGTTACTCATGGTCATGAAGGGAATCACAATGGCAAAGAGAAAATATTTTTTAAATGAATTAAAAAAAAATACTGCTTTTAAAACTTGCAGCTTTCTGTTCAAATATGCTTACAGGAAAATATGCATTCTTAAAAATGCATATACTAGGTAAGATGAAAAGCTGAAAGTCAGTCTTCTAAACTTCTAACCCAGGAGTTTGGAACCAGAAAGGCAAAAGAATGACATGAAAGTAGAATACAAGAAACATGATAAAGTTTAATAAAGAAAGAAAGAAATATAAAAAGATTAATAAATTGATATATGTTTGGTGAGACTGAATAAGAATGGAAAGAGAGAAAACAAAAATAATCAATGTCAGGAATTAAAAAGGAAACATTAAATAAGTTAGAGGAGTCCAACAAGAAATTGGTAAAGAAATAATCCAATATATCCCACAAAATAAACATGCTTATAGAATGATACAACTTACCAAAATGTCCATAAAAATAGAAAATTTTTATAATTCACATTTGTTAAATATACATACAATTTAAAATTTCCCCAAAAGATAACTGTTAGCTAGTCTAGATGCCTTCACCCGTGACTCAAACCAAACAGTAAAGTAGAAAATAATAATTTTGTTCTCCCCGAAAATAAAAAAAACCAAGGGGCAAACACCTCAACTTAATATTTGAAATCAAAGTAACCAGCATATATGAAACAAACCTAATAGAAATTTATGGGGAAACATTAATAATTGAAATAAAAGAAATGTAATGAATGGATTCAATAATACATAAACATAATTGAGGAAGTAACTAATAAACTGAAAGATAGATGTAAGGAAATTACTTTGGCTGCAACACAGGAAAACAGAACGACGGAAAGTATGAACATGATAATAAGGGGCCTGGAAGATTGAATGGGACAGTCTGACAAATATATCCCATCACTATCCCAGAAGAAGAAATAGAATAAGGAAGGTGCACTATTCAAAATGTATTGACTGATAATTTGACAGAGCAGAAGAATAGGACAGATTCAGATACAGAGAGCAACACATATTCAAAGCAGGATAATTAAAAAATAAATATAAACCTAATAAATCTGTACAAAATCTGGCAGTGGAAGGGGGACATAGCCAGAAAGAACAAATTATTTACAGAGAACAACATTTTGTCATGAGACCTCCAAACAGAGAATTGAAAGTCAGATGATAGCATAACAAAATTTTCAAAGTGATCATAGGAAATAGCTGTCAATTAGAATGTAATATCCAGTATATTTGTCTTTCAGAAGAAAAGAGCTGAATGAATATATTTTCTGATAAAGAAAACCTGAGTGTATTTACCCACTAATCACCTTTTCTAAAGGAATATCTAAAGGTTTTTCTTCAAGAAGAAGGAAAATAATCCCACATGGAAAATGCAAAATGGAATTATGAGAAAAGAAATTGATCTAAGTATGCTGCTTTAAGTATCTAGTGCTGAGTTACAAAGAAGCCCAAAACTTAGTGGCTTAAAACAACAATAACCATTTTTCATCTCTTACAGTTTCTGTGGATCAGGAATTTGGGAGTAACTTGGGTAGATGTTTCTGGTCTAGGGTCTCATGTGCTTGTCATCCTATGTTAGCTGGGATTGCTGCCATACGTCAGTGCAGGTGCAGTCCTATGAAGGTATAACTGAAAAATACACTTCTTTTTTTTTAATGTTTAATTTGAGAAAGAGAGAGAGAGAGAGAGAGACAGGGTACAAGTGGGGGACGGGCAGAGAGAGAGGGAGACACAGAATCCGAGCAGCCTGCATGCTCTGAGCTGTCAGCATAGAGCTGGACGTGGGGCTCAAACTCACAGACCGGGAGTTCATGACCCAAGCTGAAGTTGCACGCTCAAGCAGCTGAGCTACCCAGGCGCCCCAGAGGATACACTTCTAAGGTGACTTACTTTCACGGCTCACAAGTTGGTGCTGGTACCAATTCTCTGTAACAGTTAGTTCTGGGGTGTCCTCACAGAATGGCAGTCAGATTCTCCCAGAACGAGTGACACAAGACACCAAGGTAGAAGTTAAATAACTAAGGTGCCATTATGACCCAGCCTAGGCCATACCCTACCACTTATGCTGTAATTTGCTAGTCATATTTGTCAATCATGATTCAATGTGAGAAGAACTGTACAAACATGCACACATGTAGTTATAGCCAAACACACGTTGTCTTCATAACATAACAATAATGATGTGCCAATTTTGAAAAGAAAAGAAAAATTAAAGGATTAAGTGATCACAGGAAGAGACATGATCAGAGTTAAATTGTTCAAATTCTTTTAATAGGAAGAGAGTAAAGTATAGTTCTGTGCTCATGGCAATACTGTGATGGTAGCTCATTAAAAAATCAGAATAAGTTATGTTAATTAGGAATTGTATAGAAGAACAACAGAAAAACAGAGAAGCAAAACAATTAATAGAAAATATAAGGAAGATTCACGAAGCATGCAAAAGTGGGTCAATTAGAAAGCATAGTGAAATATGGTAGAAATCAGTGCTGGTGTATCAGTAACACATTAAATGCAAGAAGAATAAATTTGCTGGTGAAAAGACAGAGATTGCTAGTTTGGATAAAAGAAATCAAATCAAACTACAGAAAACACAAGATATAAAGGCATAGAAAACTTATTTTATTTATTTTAAGTATTTATTTTTTTAAGACAGCCTACTGCTCTGGCAGTAGCACCACTTACTTTAAAAAAAGTTTTTTAAATGTTTGTCTTTGAGAGAGAGAGAGAGAGAGACAGAGACAGAGGGAAACAGAGTACAAACAGGGGAGGGGCAGAAAGAGAGGGAGTTACAGAATCTGAAGCAGGCTCCAAGCTCTGAGCTGTCAGCACAGAGCCCGATGTGGGGCTCAAACCCATGAACCATGAGATCATGACATAAGCTGAAGTTGGATGCTTAACCAACTGAGCCACCTAGGAACCCCAAGGCATAGAAATTTTAAAAGAAATGGTTGGAAAATGTATGTGAAGTTGTCAGTGATATAAAAAGCTAACAAAAAAATGTGTAGTTACGTTAATACCAAAACTATTAAAATATCAAGAGTAACCAAGAATATATCTTTTAAAACTGCAAAAGAAGCTAAACTTGTTTATTTTTATATGTATTCATTTGGTGCAAAAGATCCCACAACTATCTACTATTAAAGATGGCTTAATAGAGAAGTATTCCATATTCACATAAGAGGAATTCAGTATCATAAAATGTCCATCCTCCACAGTCTAATTCTATTGGTTCAGGGAAACTGCTGTCAAAATCCAAACAGGTTTTATTTTTGAATATTGACAAACAGATTCTAAATTTTCTTTGGAGTGGAAAAACTGAAATATAATCTGGAGTTTTTTGAAAAAGAATAATAATATGGGAACATCCCCCTTGTATATTCAAAGACTCATTATAAAGCCATCATATTGCCCCAGGAAGAGACACGCTCGCTGTCTAATTGATCCTAACAGAGAGACTAGAAACAGTCCATGAATATATTGAAATTATATATGACAGATGGTATTGTAAACCACCCTGGTTTAAAATAGACTAAACAATAAATGGGGCCAGGACATTTGTTTATCCCTATGGAAAAAAAGCAAAATTGGATTCCTACCTTGTACCATGTACTAAAATAAATTCCAGATGGATTAAAGACTCCATTAAGAAAGGCAAAACTTTAAAGCATTTGAAGAAAATATCTGGGTGACTATTTTAAGATTTTGTAATAGGGAAGAATTTTTAAACTAAGACTCCAAAAGCAATAACACAGGAAAGAAACAACATAAAGGAAAATATTGATAGATTATCTTTTTAATAAAAATGACATCTATTTGTTAAGACATCATGGAAGTGAAACATAACAAAATGGAGAGAAGGTATTTGCAACATATATAGCTGACTAATTATATTAGTATCCAGAATATATACTTTGTATTGACTGGGAAATGTTACAAATTCTGAAAATTGTAAGCATCGCTAAGAATGCCTACAAGAGTCCCCAAGAATACAGCAATTCACTCTCAGTATGTATCCAAAGGAATGTTTCTCACATGTACTAGGAGGCAAGTGCAAAAACATTCTTATAATATCCAGAAATATTTTGGGCATGAACACAAATGTGCATGCTTATCATTACTGACGAAATCTGTGATGCTCCCCACCTCAGAGCAACCAGATTCATATACTGAAGCTCGAACTCCCAGGACCTCTAATGTGATTATATTTAGAAATAGGGACTTTAAAAGGTAATTAAGTTAAAATGAGGCTATTAGGGTGGCCCCTAATCCAATATAACTGGTGTCCTCATCAGAAGAGGAGATTAGGATGCAGAGAGACACCAGGGGTACATGTACATAGAGCAAAGGCCGTATAAGGACACAGTGAGAAGGTGGCCATCTGCAAGCAAAGGAGAAAGGGCTCAAGAGAAACCAAACCTGATGACACCTTGACCTTGGACGTAAAACCTCCAGAACTGTGAGAAAATAAATTGCTGCTATCGAAGACACCCAGTCTGAGGTATTTTGTTACGGTAGCCCTAGCAAACTGGTACAGTGACCCCCTCCATAAAGGAAAAAGTGGAAACACCCCAAATATCCACTAACAGAAAGCTGGACTTTCTCTCTGAGGTATAGCCTTCAGTATAAGTCAGTGTAAGGGAAGCTAGTGCTCTGTGTTTTACTATCCCAGGTCCTCCAGATCCAGGAGGGAGACTCCAACTCCACACCCTGAGCACAGACAACAGCTACACGAGTCTGAAACAAAGAGTCACCCTGAGGTCCACTGCATTACAAAATGGTCGCTCACCTCTAATCACTGCCTTTAGAGAAAGTGAGTGTTTCTCTACTCCTAGAAGCCAAATGGCTCTCTGAAAATTATTCTAGAAACTCTTTCGCTCCCCTTGTCCTTTCTTCACCTCACCTTGGTTTTGGGATCTTGAATTTCCAGAAGTGGGAAGTGAAACGCCCAGAGTTCGAGAGACCCCAAAAACAGACCACCAGAGACCAGAGTCAAAGCCAATCGGCAAGGGTTGTTTATTTGCAGGTTCGAACCCGGACCTCCGCGCACTCGTCGCCGGTGACGCTGAGAGGCCCTGAACAAAGCCTTTGCAGCCTTTTTATAGACAGGAGTAAACAAGTCGTGGGGAGGGACAGGGGATCTCTATGGTTACAGGTTTGTCATTGGTTGATATTTAAATGTGAACATATACCACATTTGATTGGTTCCCGCCATCAGGTTTTTGGCGGGATCCAATTATAACATTTAGGATACCTTTGAATTTAGCCAATCATAGAGCGAGTCTAGGGTCTTGTTCGGCGACTAACAGGTTACCTTCTCTCTCCCTAGGCCCTTCCTTCAGTAAGGCGGAGGGTGGCTGCTGGCCTTTCCTGATTGGGTGTTGCCAGGGTCGTGTGGAGGAGTGATGTGGTGGGCAGGTTCTTCGGCCTTGGGCAGTGTGCAGCTGCCTGATAGTTCCGGGGAGGCCGAAACTCAAGCCTTAAGCAATGGTACAGAGGCGGAAGCAGCTAGTTTGTATCTGCAGGTTCCAGCCTTGACTCAGACCATAGGAATGGTTCTATTTTTTTCTTTTTGATGAGCTGAACTGAGGGCGGTCCGAGGATGGCTTTAGCCTTGAACAGTCTGAGGCTTTTCCTGGGACTGGGACTGGGGCTACGTGCAGCCCGAGGTTGCTCTTAATGGAGGACTGAATTTTTGGCTCTTCAGAAGGAAGATGAGAACCGGGATTTTGTGTGTAGAAGAGTCAGATTTTAAACCCTGTGCTGTAGAGGACTTTATTTTCATCTACTTTATGTCCTTAATCCTTTGATGAATGTGGGCCTCTAGGCAGAGAAGCAAGACTTGAATATTAGATTCTAGTGGCCTGTCTCGCAGGAATTAGGAGGGAAGGTAATGTTACAGAATGGCCATCAACCAAAATTTATAAGATCTGGGACCGTGACTTCCATCTAATAAAGAACCAGTAAAGGTAAAATTTGCCGTAGATGAGGCAGCAATAAATTAATTTATCTAAGCTATTCTTTTCTATTACCTCAATCCTACATAGTTAATACATGTTTGCACTCCTTAATTAAGGAGGTAAGTTCTGAGAACTAAGTTTAGTAAAAACAAAAGATCAGAAATTATTAATTGGGGTTAAACATGTTACAAGTTAAAGAAAAAAAACACTACTCAACTCTATTTCACTCACTTTTCTACCAGAAGTTACGTTTTGTGTTTCAATCATAGATAATAAAAATGTTTCAGCTAGAGTTTGACAAGAGAGCCAACTATTTGAATAAACAAAATTGCTCCCAGAATTAAACATCTAAAAGTAAACAAGAGGCGTTTTTCCTTTTTGTAACAATACCTAAACTTCATAAAAATAATCTTTAATTTTATATGTAGAGGAAACGGGCTCTGTGTTACGGTGTGTTATCCGTATTCACTAAACCAATATAATTTCTTTTTAGCTGTACTGGGAGGCACAGTTCCTGGTGCTGGGATTTAAACATTAAAGTCTGAGCCAGCAAGTTTCTCACTGGGATGATAGAAAAGTGAGTAGCCATCATCATCTAGTCTAGTCTGATCAAGTTATGTGAAATTGTGTCACTAATAGCTGGGTTCAGATTAGCGAGTAATTCACAGATGAGGTGTGCTCAGTTGTCTTAGAAATAATTAGGGATTTATCAAGTGGTGGCAGAACGGGGGGTCATAGCTGTATTGGAGGAGACTATAAGAGGGTAGCGCATTCTAGAAAGAAGGAGCTACATGGTCATGACACAAGAAGAATTAATTACATTTCATTACACAAAGAAAGATCCAGTCCTGAAAAATACTTGTATTGAGAGTCAAAAAATAAAAATAACAGTTAATCCATTTGGTGCCTGGGGGAACTTGATCCTTAACTTGCACTGACCTCAAAACAATCAAGAGACTTGGGTGCTTTTTGTCTGTGATAGTGCCGGTCTTATTTATTTCATTCCAATGTTAAGTAATTTATTCTTACTGTCTCTATATGTTGTGCAAATTCTAGACATTTTAATTCTCAGCACAGATCTTACAATTTCTATGAATTATGCAGGTCAGTTTTAAAATTCTCCAATACTTTTAGAACTTTTCAAGAGACACAATAAAATAAATCGAATCTTCCAGCATCCTGGAGACATTCATGTGTCAAAAGTACCCCTTTATAGCCCAAGGTTATACATCATAACTCCTCAGGTTTCACTACAGTTTATTACAGTGAAAAAAAAACACCCACATGGCCCTGAGGGCATCTTCAATTTATGAGTATCAAAGGAAGACAGATTTAGATACATTAAAATGTGGTTTCTATGTTTATAATGATATGCAGCCACATAAAAAAATAATGTACAGAACACCTTGTCCTACAAAGCAGCTGTGGGGAAGTCTTTGACGAGAAATCGTCCCAGTTTGGAAACATTAGATTAGACGTGCACATAAATTAAAGATAGTATTAATTCATTTGAAAGAATGGAACATTTAAGAAGGCTGTTTCTACCAGTACAAACAAAGATGGAGAACTGACAAATAATTGTGAGTTGCTCAGAATTCTGCCTGCCTTCCAGACACTGAATTGGGAACAGATGTCTGCCCACACAGAGAAAATGATGTTAGTAAATGTTTCTTTAAATGAAACACATGATGGCAAAAATGATTCTCTAGTGGACTCCCAGTCAACGGAGAAGTAATATTTAGATAAGGTGAAAAATAGTCTATGCTCTTCACATTTCAGAAGTAGAAATTAGCAGGGCGCCTGGCTGGCTCAGTCGGTTAAGTGGCCAACTTTGGCTCAGGTCATGATCTCAAGGTTCATGGGTTCAAGTTCCACATCCGGCTCTGTGCTGACAGCTCAGAGCCTGGAGCCTGTTTCAGATTCTCTGTCTTCCTCTCTCTCTGCCTTCACAGGCTATCTCTTTCTGTCTCTCAAAGAGTGAATAAAAATGCTACAACAAAATAAAAAAAAGAAGTAGAAACTAGCAATTTAGAGGCATTTTTCTGGGATGCTTGAAAAAAAACCTTTGCATTTCACTTATAATTTATTTTTTTGCTAACATTTTGATGAACAACAAGAAATGGTTGATGAAAAGATTAGACACTTGAAAGAAGGCTTAGATTTCATCCTTTTTAGTTTGGTTTCAAACCTTAATATGTTTACTTTTGGTTGGTTAGAAGCACCAAAACAGACGTTCACTTAAAAAATTAAGCAATTAAATAGTATGTGGTTCCAAAAGAGGGGGGTTAAAATTAGTATTTATAAGAAATGAAATGAATCATTTTGCTTTAACTATATTTATATTGATTATTTGTATAGTATGTGTCTTAAACTCCTCATGTTAGAACGGATTACTTTTACTTACTCTTTGCATTTGTAATCAACATTTTGGTGGCAGTTTGATATATAAGTGTTTGGTTAGGTATTTGGAGTTCTCTTTCAAGGAAGAGGACTATTTTTCTTGAATGCTAAAATATGAACAAAGAAATACATCTTACGACATTGTGCCACAGCTCTATGCAATACTTGTGATGTGGTTGGTTCCCAGCAAATGTTTCTTGATTTTATTGGAGACCTAGGACTCTAGAGAGGGGTAAGGTAAGTTTAGTAGTTACCACCAGGGGGCAGCAGAGGCTGTAGGATCTGGAGACCTGGACTTTGTTCTACCAGATAAAGATGGGTAGGTAGTCTTGCTAATTTCCTCCATTTTTGTTGGGTTGCGGACCTCAGCTGGGAGTGAACAAAAGAATGGTCCAAGGAATTTTGAATAGTAATCTCGGAGGAGGGGGGGTGCTGGGGCATGTGTGGTTTCTAAATGCAACTGGCTATTCTCATGCATACGAACAGGTAAGCAGAGAGAAGGGCAGAAAGGATCCCCAAGATGACTGCCTTTCCCTTGGGTTGCCCTTAGGGAACTGTGAAAATATGCTTCGCTGGGGGATATTTGCTCTCATTATTCTCTAGTCACATGATAGGAAAAAGGGTGAAACAGCCTGGAATATATTCCTGAGGTTCCCCAAGGACTCATATTTTAACTGATAGGGAATATCCACTAAGCTGAAGTTCACTAGACTTGCCTCGCTGTAAATTGGTCCACAAAGGCCTCTGATTAGTCTCTTTTTCTCTGGATGCCTAACTGAAGTTGTTCCCATGCTTTTAACTTAAGTCAGTGATTTCAGTATTCACTCAAACAAAATGTTTCCCTCTTAAATCAGCTCTTAGTATTTGCACTAAAGTCATTAATTATGGTTAGAACACAGAGTTCTGATTCTATCTTGGAAATGCAGGAATTTTAGGGGTGGGCGGATGGAGTCTCCTGCAAATTACCACTTCTCTCATGCTTGGCTCAGAGGTGGGTAACTTTTTCTTTTAGTCTTCCAAAATTAAGTGTAAAAAATGGTCTTTCCATTTGTATCTTAGAGCTGAATCCACAGTTCTTAAATAAGAGTTGAAATCACAAAGGGGAAATAAGCTTAGGCATTTTATAATTGTAGATACTATTTCTTACAAGATAGGGTTGATTTTTTTGGGCTCACAAACTTTATTTTATGCAAGATAGACGGCAAGAACAAAAGAGATGAGGAATAGGTTCTATCTCTTTCTCTCTCTCTCTTTTTAAATCAATTATCTCTTCCAACTCAGTTTGGAGTATTGCAACTCTCCTAATTAGGTTAAGGGTTTTGAATTTTATTCTGAGTGTGTTTAGAAGCCTTTGGAATGTTTTAACCAGGAAGGAATAGGTTCAATTTGTGTGTGAAAGAGAGGAATCAGACTGTTCTTTGATGAACAGATGGTAAGAAGATAAAAGGAAAGGCAAGATCAATTAGGAAACTAAATGGTACTCTCAGAGAGAGATGATGTTGCTTATTTCGACCATGTACGTAGTGAAGGAATAAACATTTTCAGAATACACTTTGAAGACCCTCCATGAACTGAGTCAATTTCTGTATGGAAAGGTGGGCTGGGGCCAGGGAAGGCATGGTTGGAAAATCTATCCTTTTTTTCTCTCTCTCTCTCTCTCTCTCTCAGTGCCCTTACACAGGTCTCCAAATCACTACTTGTGCTCATGTTTTACTAAAGAAATGGGGTTGAGGAAGACTTAGCTGAGTCTGTCCTTCTCTAGCTTACATTTTAAGGGGATTAATGTGTTTTCTTTCACTCAAACATATTTGCTGAGGAAATGACATATTAGAAAGAAAAACAGAGAGACATGTGTGACTTCACACTGTGTTATGCAGAGATAGGAAACCAGCTCAGTAGGCAGGGAGAACATGCTGTGAAGGGCTTGCCAGAGGCAGGTATGCACAGGGGTTTGTTTCAACTAAGCATATTCCTGCAGGTCCAGGCCTGGAATCAGTGTGTCTAGATGTCAAGTGTGAGGCATAGATGCACTTCGTTGAAACTTGGTCATCACTACACATACATTGTTCAGTTTTCCTTTGGTGCTCTGTTCCTTCCAGTGATGCTGTGACGTATTTCTTTTTGCCATATGTGTGGGGATTAAAAAATATTGAAAAATGACCCCCATGAGAGCACTGTCCTGGGAGCCTGTATTTCTGCTTGTGACAGATCAGCCTCTCTCACAAAATACCTGGGCGAGTTACTTGTCCTCCCTGGAGAGATGACCGTGATATGGGGCGTTTAACTCAATGACCTAACTCCAAATGCCTTCCAGCTCTAATAATCTGGGACTCTTGTCTTTGAAGTTCACATGAGAATAATGTCAATTCTGGAAACCACCAACGGGCAGATGGTTTTTGTTTTAAATGAAACAACTGCATGGTATACGAACAGCCTCAGAGAAACAGATAGTTGAATTTTCAAGGCAAAGAGAAACATAATTATTACAGGCTATTGTTTCAATCCCATTAGATATATTTGTATTTATTTTTGGGTTGGTTGGGTCCATGTTTTGGTGTTCCTTGGGATTATAATCCTTTTCTTCCAGCCATCTTTTTTTTTTTTTTTGAACACCATTTACGTATTTTATAGGTCACCTGCCTGTTTTTCTTTCCTGAAAAATATATAAAGTTAATCAGAAGTACGTTGTCAATGCCCTGAGATAAGAGCAACCATATTCTGTTGTCCAGGGGCATGGATTACAAAACCCGATAGCTACATCTCATGATGCAGTGTGTTTTACAAAGATTTATTAGTGCATCACACTGGGCTAATAGTAGAGTTCTCCAGGTTTCTGATTTCTGTATAACTCAATAATCTAATTCAATGCCAATACAGATTAAGGATATTATGTAGACAGTAGGCTAGTAAGAAGAATTTCTCCTAGATTGGAGTAGACAATGTGAGCAAGATATATTGGTTTAGAGGGCAATAAAAAGTGGACGATGAGTGGTTTCCTTCATTAGTCTTGAATGAACAAAAAATTTTGCTGTCTCTTTCTTGTTACAAAGCTTTATTGGTCATAAAAGACAACAGGAGGCTTAATCTTAGGCAGTGTGACGGCTCCGACGAAGAGCCACCAGGGTACATTCAAGGTATATAAAGAGTAGGGTGTTGAATGAATGTTACCCCCTAGCATGTGAACTGAAAACACAAACCAACTAATAGGCTGCTGGTTTTATTCTTCTCCATTTAGATAAATTTGAGAACTTGCAGAATTCTAAAGAATTGACTTGGGATTCCCAGGTAGCCTGTCCTAAGACCAAATGAGACTGCCATTTCCATGTGAATATCTTGTTATTAATTTAGATGAAATATGTGAACATTTAAATGTTTAAATGGTTTCACCATTAAATTGCTCATCTGTTCCTACCCTTTTATCCTGATTGGTCTAAATCACTCCAGTTGGCAGTTGCCAGCTTTCATTGTTGTTTTAGGAGCTGCTTTCATACTGTCCATTTAGTTGCCCAAAGTTGATAGCGGGTTCCATAAAGGATTTGCATGTGGATCTGATTCCAGACTGGGCATAGGCAGCTAATGGGTTATTTAGTCTGAACATGGTTTCTGCACAGGCTAAGGTAATATCTATACCACTCTTAGATTGTTGTTAGGTTTTTGTTTCCTTTGCCTTAACAATGCAAATGCATCTTGAAGTAGAGCTTAGCTGGGAAGTTATCCTCTGCCTTCAAAAATTGAAAGTGATTGGCCTCTCTTTCCCTGCTCTTCACTCCCCCACCCCAGCCCCCCAACTCTGCTCTCCTAGGACAGTCCCACGGGCTCCAAAAGACATATTTGATAACATGTGCACAGGAGAGAAGTACCATTCTGTAGAGTGAGAAATATAAACAGAAGCAGCAAAAACAACAGAAAGCCATTAAAGATAACTCTTTCAGGCCTAAACAACTGCAATGAACCTGAGACTTTTCTGCAATCAGTGTGTGGGTTTTGATACAAAGTAAGGGCAACTCTATTAAAGATGTGGAAAAACAGTGTGACCTCTGCCCTGGCTTGGGACATGGAGGAGATGCTTTGGACCAAGCAGAGAAATATGATGATAAAGAAAATCCTGCCAGGAGTTTACCAACTTTCCTTAGAAGATTTTCAAATTAACATGAGAATCACATTCTATCTTATAACTTAAATATGGTGCGTAGTGTGGGTTAATTCACCATTAATTAGCCAAAGTTTGTGTTTTTTTTTTAAATAAAATCTAAAGTCTGAAAGCACCAGAAAAAAGCTGCTAAAGGAAACCAAGAGGATTCAATCAACAACTGAAATCAGATTTTCATGCCCAGAGTGTGTTTCATCCACTGAGACTAGTCTCTTGCTGAATAAAGACTGACAGTGTCTCAGTGCCTGCCACAGTTAACTTATGCACACAAAGAAGCCAAGTTTTGGCAGACTATTTGCATTTTCCTTAGGAACATTTCATGTGCCAGAGTAATAATTTTGAGGTCTGGATAAAAATACTCTCCAAATATATGATTAAATTTTGCCTTTAAATATGCAGACTCAACTCTAGTTAAAGTGACGAGTACTTTCAGATGGGGAGCTATAAGGATTTGTTAAGAATACACTCAAAGAAAATGGCAAAGCTATGACAAATTTTTAGGACAGGAAGGATAAAGGAGGTCATTTGGGACACGGCAATGTACTGTGAGTAAATGGAAGAACTTATTACATTTCAACTTGCACTTCAATTTGAGACCCAAAGTCTGTGTTTCAAATGTAAAGGCAGAATAGCAAGAAACCTTTGGGGATGGAATGAAGCAATGGCACATAGTGCTGTCTCCTATGCATGTTCAAAAAAGAAAAAAAAAACCAAGTCTAATGGAAATGTTAAATATTTTAGCCATGTGATTAAGGACCAAAATGTGAGACCTTAAACCATAAATATCCTAGAAGAGAGCAGAGGCAGTAATTTCTTCGACACTGGCCATAACAGCATTTTTCTAGATATGTCTTCTGAGGCAAAGGAAACAAAAGCAAAATAAATTATTGGGACTACATAAAAATAAAAAAACAAAAAATAAAAACTTCTGGATAGCAACAGGAACTATCAACAAAACTAAAAGACAATCTACTGTATGGGAGAAGATATTTTTGCAAATGATATCCAAAATTTATGAAGAATTTATATAACTCAACACCAAAAAACCAAGTAATCCAAAATTTATGAAGGGTTACTATCCAAAAGGGTTACTATCCAAAATTTATGAAGAATTTCTATAACTCAACACCAAAAGGCCAAGTAATCCAATTAAACAATGTGAAGAAGACATGAGCAGACATTTCTCCAAGGAAGACATCCAAATGGCCAACAGACACATGAAAAAAATGCTCAACATCACTCATCATCAGGGAAATGCAAATCAAAAGCACAGTGAGATATCATCTCACGGCAGCTGTCAGAGTGGCTAAAATAAAGAAACAAGAAGCAACAAGTGCTGGTGAGGAGGTGGAGGAAGAGGAGCCCTCTTGCACTGGTGGTGGGAATGCAATCTGGTGCGGCCACTGTAGAGAACGGTATGGAGGTTCCTCAAGAAATGAAAAACAGAAATGAAAAATAGAACTACCAGCAACTGCACTACTGCACATTTACCCAAAGAATGTGAAAACACTAATTTGCCAGGATATACGTACCCTTATGTTTATTGCAGCATTATTTACAACAGCCAAATTAAGCAACCCGAGTGCCCATCGATAGATGAGTGGATTAAAAAAGAAGTGGTATGTATGTGTGTGTGTGTGTGTCATGCTGCCATACTCTGATAGTGAACAAATAACATATTTGTACCTCACCCTCTTTCATTTGAGTTTCCATACTATATCTATGGTATGATTTACTGTGAATCTAGCATATATGTATAGGTTTTAACTTTAGAAGGCAAATTGCTAATGGCTTAAAAGGGGATATCAGTAGAAGAAACAAAGTAAGAGGAAACAATCATAGGGAACCCTAGCAGGATACAACTTCATAGAAATGACAACAGCAACAAACACCCACAAA
Source organism: Crocuta crocuta (assembly GCF_008692635.1). NCBI lineage: Eukaryota > Metazoa > Chordata > Mammalia > Carnivora > Hyaenidae > Crocuta > Crocuta crocuta. Next base: position 5,103,661 of record NW_027551564.1, read on the forward strand.
GGTCCCAGTCAGTAGAGGTTGGAGATTAAACAGTTGGAGATTAAACAGAAGAATCCAGCTAGTACCTTAGCTTGTATGTTATAGGTCTTGAAACACACAACAAAAAAGACATAAAACCAGACAGAGGGACATAAGTGGGATAGAAAATCGAGTGGAGGCAGGGAATTGGATAGGGCTATTCAGAGAGTGGGAGGTTAGCAAGTGGCGTTTCACTAGTTATATGTAGATGAATCCAGAATGCATCCGCTCACTCCCGCAGTAAAGATTATGGAGCACTCTCTGTGTACAAAGGACTCTTCTCGGCACTAGGGATGCACTGATGAACAAACGGACAATAGATGCCTATAATTCCCTACTTGTGGTGTGTGTTCATGTTCTTGCTGCATTCTAGAAGAATAATTTGAAAGTCGCTTGTAGGAATGAAGGCTTACTTTGAAGATTAGCGGTAGATATGAAGGGAGCAAACCTATATACTGCTTCATAGCTAAAAGAAGAACCAAAAGTGGACACTTATATGCACTGAAAAGCCGGCAGTTTCATCTCCTCACATCCGGACATAACTCTTAGTATAACTCATTCTAATCCCACTCCCATCACAGAACGTGCAAAACAAGCATTTATAAATCCAGAGGGGAGAGCTGTAGAGAATGAATGAGAATGCTACGCTTTCTTTGTTTTTCCTTTTTTCTTTCTCCTTCTCCTCCCCTTTTCTATATTTTCTCATGAAAATGAGCCTTGAACAGCTTGAGTGGTTTCCAGATTAAAACAAAACAAAACAAAACAGGCACAAAAGGAACAAACCAGACCAAACAAAGGCAAAGGAAACATATATCTAAAGATGAGCTGCATGTTATATATGCTTCAAGTCAACCAGAAATGTCTATGGATTTGATAGGAAATGAAAAATGTGGCATCTAAATCCATGAAGGAAGCAGCCATTTCAATTTTTCTACCCCTGGATTCCCAGGGACCTAGCACATTTTGTGGTTTATGTTAATAAATATTTATTAAATGAATGAATAAAAGACAAAGACTTTACTGATGACAAAGAAAATGAAATATATGAAGAAGGTAGCAATCTTATACTCTTGCATTCCTTATGTCTATTTGCTGTTCTATTTCAGTCTTAATGTCTGCTTCTCTGGGGACTCATGCTTTTTCATGTTCTCAGTCATAGAAGATATGTTAAACCAGGTGGAATACTTTTATTTCATTCTAAGATGGTATTTGATATAAGCACTTATTATGCATTACATATTAGGAGTTAGTACTCTATACATAGTTAGGGTATTGAATTGAGTAACTTTTCTTCCTTCCATTGGTAATGATTCAAAAATAAACCCAGTGAGCATCATGTCATCTCTTATTAATTCAAGGACTGGTTATTTCTTCAGAGAATTATCAAGATTATGGGATGTTTTACCTTTGACTCACTAGACAGGCTCACCTGGGATCAGTCTGAATTAAAATGACTCATTAGTATGTAGAACATAATATACTAGAGTCCATAATTAGATGAAGGGGTGTGGAATAAGATGATGGGGAGATAAAAAGTAAAATACGTTGGGGTGACTTTTTTGAAGGTTGTGACCTGTCCTTTGGTGTCTCTGAAACACAAAGCATCCCAGTGTACCTTTATATTTCCTTCTCACTTCCTCCCTTTTCTGCATAGGCCCTGGAATTGTGGCACTGGGTCATAGAATCATATCACATATGAATGGGTGGAACAGAATATGAGAACCAGTTGGAAATCAAATCTGCAGCTCTTTTATCCAGTATCCCACACAAGCACTGGAGAGAAGCAAACTCATGTCAAATGAAAGTCCAGAAGACAACAGTGTGGCAAAAATGTCAGAATCAGAACTGATTCTTAAATGTACTACTTCAGAGCTGTTTGACTTTGAGTGGGTTATTGAACCCAATTTTAAAATTCCTTTATCTCCAAAAGAGGGTAATGATGCCAAATTTAAATATAAATGTGAGAATTAAATTTGTTAGTACATTTAAAAATGCTCAGTACAAAACAACAAATGTTGGCGAGGAAGTGGAAAGAAAGGAACTCTTTTATGCCATTGGTGGGAAGGCAAACTGGTGCATCACTATGGAAAAGAGTATGGTGGGGGGGAGTTCCTCAAGAAATTAAAGACAGAACTACCCTACCATCCAGTAATTGCACTACTGGATATTTACCCCCAACATACAAAAACACTAGTTCAAAGGGATACATGCACCTCTATGTTTATTACAACTTTTTTATAAGAGCCAAATTATGGGAGCAGCCCAAGTGTCCATAGATAGATGAATGGATAAAATATAGAGATCTATAGGTATATAGATACAGTAGAATATTATTCAGTCATAAAAAGAATGTAACCTTGTCATTTGCAACAACATGGATAGAACCAGAGAGTGTAAAGCTAAGTGAAGTCAGTCAGTCAGAGAAAGACAAATACCATATGACCTTACTCATAAGTGGAATTTAAGAAACAAAACAAATGAACAAAGAAACGAAACAAAGGAAAAAAAGAGACAAACCAAGAAACAGACACTTAACTATAAAGAACAAACTGGTGGTTACCAGAGTGGAAGTGGCTGGAAGGATGGGGGGCAATGAAGGGTGGGGATTAAAGAGTACACTTCTCATGATGAAAAAAATAAAATGGGGAACCTAAATGGCTCAGTCAGTTAAGCGTCCGACTTCAGCTCAGGTCATGATCTTGTGGATCCTGAGTTCGAGCCTTGCATTGGATTCTGTGCTGACAGCTCAAGGCCTGGAGCCTGCTTCGGATTCTGTGTCTCCCTCTCTCTGTCACTCCCCTGCACATACTCTTTCTCTCTCAAAAAAATAAACAAAACATTAAAAAAGGACAAATGATAAAGAAAAATCACATTTGATATGTTTCAAAAATATGTTCAGTACAGTGCTTGGTTATTATTAGCATGTAATAGATGCTAGCTAATATTATTTTTCATTCAATAGAAAAAAATCAAATAGTTTGTTATAATAAAATATTACAATAATTCAATTATGATTATGATTACCATTTAATTTTCTAGATTTTTTTGGTTAATAACTGAGGTGACCTTTAGAGAATCCTTTTTTTTTTTTTTACAAATAGTTTATTGTCAAATTGGTTCCCATANGAGAATCCTTATAACATGCAGGTAATGTTCTTTATCATGGACTTGGAAGACATTCTTTCAGATAAATTACTGAGAGTGCTTAAGATAGTGATTTAAAGGAATTTTTTGGAAACGATCTAACCTGTTGATGCTGCAGGTGGGATTATCCTGAAGCCATGAGACTAACTTGCTGGCACATGGTCATTGTTATCAGTTAGCGACAATCGCTAATGGCTGCTAGAGTCTCTACCGCTGTGTCCAGTTCTCTTTCCGGAGAAACTATAGTTTCATTTAATGAAGTCCCAATTGGACTATGAAGCAGGCAGTTGGCCCCCGGTGGACCCAAGAGCTTCTCTTTCCCATTAAAATGAATTTATAGCACAGAAGAGAAGTGTTACAACTTAAGGTCGATGTTAGAACTGAGAGGGCATGTTGGGGCAGGAGCAGCACTGTGCTGTGCCCAAGCACACATGGTGGCAGAGAAAACCAGCCAATTTAGGGAACAGCATGAGACTGTAGCCCTGCTGTCTCTCGCCAAACTCCTTTTTGCTTCTGCAGGTTGGAAATGGGTTCCTCTACCATAAACAAAAGAGCGTTGACGAGGACTAAATTAATCATTTTTGTACAGATCAAATAAATATTTAACTAAAAATTTATACCTTATTAATAGACATTAATTAATGCAACTTGGAATTAGATTTCATAAATGTGTTGGCACTTGAGATGTACTCTCATCTTTCATAAAATAGAGCCATCTGCTAATAGCTTTGATCAAAGCATAAAACATTACTTAAACTAACACAGAGTTTTTAAAATGAAAGTATGAAGAGAACGATTCTTTAACTTTCTAATTGCATTTTCCTCCTATTGAAATTAGCCAGCATTTTATCTTTAATGGGAACAATTATGAAGAGAAACATTTGCCAGCTAATTTAAAGGTTAGCCAGAATGGCACGGTTAATGTCTATGGGAAAAAGAATCAGCAAATTGCTACCTTGTTAAAATCAGTATAATTGATTGTCCCAGTGAATACTGGGATATTTATTTAACTCTTCAGTTTCTTCAATGGATCATAACTTTATCTGCACAAAGTAGGAATTCGACTCAATAAATGTTAGTTCCCTAAAATTTGGCCTTTGTGGGGCATCTGGGTGACTCAGTCAGTTAGAGACCGACTCTTGATTTGGGCCTAGGTCACGATCTCACAATCAATGGGATCGAGCCCCGTATCAGCCTCTGCACTGACTGCATGGAGCCTGCTCAGGATTCTCTCTCCTTCTCTCTCTGCCCCTTCCCCACTCACACACACATTCCTTCCTTCTCTCAAAATAAACATGAAAAAAAAATGTAATTCAACATTTTTGATGCCATGTGAAGACAGAGGCAGAGGGAGAACATCATGTACTAATGGAGACAGAGATTAGGGTTAGGCAGTTGCAAACAAGGAAATGTGAGAAAATAAATTTCTGTTGTTTAAAAAAAAAATCAGCCTTCTCATTTGGGAAGCTTGAGGAAATTAAGACCTTACTTTTATCTAACTGATGTTTCCTAAATAAGATGGCTATTTTTTTTAAGTTGAAAAAGTAAATTCTTTCTCCCTAAAAAAAAGCCCAGTTAGATTTGTCTGGATACAGCATTCTTACCGCGGCCACATAGGAGAAGAGCATCCAACAGAGTTCAGTGTTTCTCAAGCCAAGGCACACATCTGTGCCCCAGGACATCCCGATGCATATGCTTCGCTGTTCCAGCCAAGCTGTATTGTCTGCCTGCCACTTAGCATAATATGATTCCTTGAGAGGCAGTATGAACTTGACTGGCTGGCTATGCATTCATCTCTGCCAACTAGTAATGATTAGTTTATTTTTACAAATTGCTTATTGAATTTTGTATTTGCTTTTGCTCTTAGAAGAGGCAACCGTGCCCTATGAAGATGGAGAATATGATTTGTTCGGCTGCAGTGTTTGGTAACTTATGATACCAGTTGTGCTCTCTGATAGAATATAGAACCATATCTCAAAGAGTACAGATAACTGGCTCCATCCAGACCACTGACGCAGAATCCCTCAGCAATAGAAACCTGCCAATTTGATTTTTAAACAAGCTTTCCAGGTGTCTCTTAAGCAAAGTGAAGTTTGAGAATCAGTGATTTAGAGGGCTTTAGCATAAACTGCCTCGCTAGGCCTGTGAGAAGTCTGCCTGGCTTGGGAACGCTTGATTAAGGTGTCCTTTGTGGCCATCCAAGTTCTCCAACACGTCTTTACATTCGTTTTCCTAGTTTCCTTCAGTGAGTCCCAGCATGTGTTGGAGAAAGGAATATCATTTGTTGAGCAACTCCAAAACCTCAAATACAAATAAAAAATACTCTCTTCTGTTAGCCTAGGAGAAGGCTTATAGCAGCTGAGTGAGTATTCAGTATAACTGAGTAAGTATCCATTATCCATATCTGTCTGTTTACTCTCCAACACAAAACTACTGAACCTTTATGACGAATAGAGTAGTGAGAAAAGCATCACTGGGCACACCAAGGTGCATCAGACATGTCCTCAAAGGAGGCCACAAACGCTTGAGTGCGATGATATAAGCAGTTTAGTAGGGGCTCTGGGTTTGGTACCGAGGCGCCTCTAACACAAGCAGAGAGTGGTATCAGGAGACCTTGATGTTTTGGACTCGGACACTTGGACACTGGCAAAGCTTTGGGTGGTCACACTTGAATCCCTACACGGGCACACATGTGGCACTGTAAAACCTTACTAGGGCCCAGGGCACGAGAGAACTGGCCTGAGGGAGGAAACACTTTGTGTCTTTTGTCAGGGAAGAGACTGTGCTACCACTGGAGAATAGCTGAGCCGCTTTGGAGCACCGGAGCTCTTCTCTCCAGTTCCATTACACATTATCCTTTTTTTTTTTTTTTTTTTTTTTTTTTTTTCTGTTTGGATGTCATCCCAGTTAGTGCTTCCCTCAACTGAAAGGGAGCCGGCCATTGTAACCGATGACGGGAAGAACACCAGACTGAATGCTTGCCAGTCAGTGTGGTTGAACTCTTCTCCGCTTGGAAATGCAGAACAAGGAGGGATCTGTGTGGGTTGAAGAACTCCCTCCAGGATCTTCAGGCCTGCCTGGCACCCCTACTATTTTTAGACAGGTCTTTATCAAACTCTGCACACAGGAACCTCTCCAATTTTACCCTAAGGCAAAACAAGCAAATAGCAAACCTCTAATGAAGATATATAGGACCTCTTGGTTATAAATTGCTTTTCCATTTTATTACAAAGTCATACACACACATTGAGAAACATTAGAAAGCACATCATACAGGAAAAAGAAAAGAAAATTTTCCTTTATCACTGTAAATTTTTCTAGTGTTTAATTCCCCATTATCTTTTCCTGTCACATGCACTATTCTGACACATTCATTTCACATTTCACAAAAATGGGATCCTTTTGCCTATGATTTTAGTACTTGCATTATTTTAAAATTTAACACCACATTCCAAACATTTTTCTCTGTCATTTAATATTCATCCTTCACATTAATGGCTCATCACATATGAATGTAGCACACTACATAAACAGTTCTCTACTGCTGGACATTTACAGTGTTTCTAGTTTCATGCGGATATGAATTTACAGATGGGTGTATACATACATATATTTCACATATATTTCGAAGTGTTAAGATTCCCAGTCTAAAGATCAAAATGATCCTTTTGAAACAGAATTCTTGGCTGTAAGTTGGCTGATGGACTTTACATCCCAGAACCTCAGTGGTTAAAGATCTCATAAAATTGGGCAGAGTCCTTGGAGGAGACAGTCCTAGGTTTTCAGTTGATAAATTGTGTACTGCTCTTGACGCGGGGGAGATGTGGGGGGCAATGTTCCAGTGTGCAAAGTAGACTAAGTAAATAAGAAACCAGGCATAGGAATGGCTGGTGGACAGAGAAGTTCAGGGGAGGTGTGGCTCCGCTGTGACTGACAGCTCCCACATGGAACACAGCAACATGCCTGTAAAGAGTTTAACAATCTTCCAAACAACGGCCTTCTGTCCCACGAGTAAAACTTCTTAAATGCCCTGATTTAAAAATTATTGTATCAAATCATGTTATTTTTATTTTGGAATCTTTTAAAAGCTATGAAAAGATACATCTAATAGAATCCCTTTGGAGAAATTATAATCAGCATTTCTTACCAAAGAACAATTGTGGGAGGGAGAATCCTTTCAGAAACACAAAGAACAATGCCAAGTTTCTAATTTTCAAACGAGTCGTTAAATGAGGCGCAGAGATGAATTGGGGGAATAAAAACAAGTTACGAAATTTTCTCAAGTTTCCCTCAAGTCAAAAGAAAGTGTAGTGCAGAATTTAACAGCGTAGAGATCAGGCTCAGGTTTTTAAGATATGCATGTTGAGATTATAAAACTCCATAAATCTTGCTTATAGTATGGTTCTCCATATTTAAATATTTTATTTAACTATGGGGGTCATGCTCAGTTGATTAAAATACAGTCTTAATGTTTATGCAAGACTGATGCCATGGACAAATCAATGCAGATTCAATATTATAAATTAAGAAAAAAATAAAAGACTCCTACTAACCTTCTGATATGCAAACATTCCTGTATGGTTTTTCTCCTTCCCACAAGTAAAAACTAAAACCTTTCTAGGATTAAGAACCTTTTCAATGCCTTTAGTTTAAAATTATTGTGTCAAATCATGTCATTTTTTTATTTTTGAAACTTTTAAGAGGGATGAAAAGATACACTTGATAAAACCTCTTTAGAGAAATCATAATTAGTATTTCTAACCAAAAAACAATTTGGCATAAATATTACAAATGCTGAAGAGAACTTACAGTTACATTTGTAGACGGAAATGAGGAAATGAGGAAAACAGAGGTACCCCCTCTGATTTATATTGCCTTAATTAAGACTTGCTTGACTGTATTTAATCTATAATAATAGATAATGCATTTAAGACAATAACAGATCAACAGAGAGAAAGTGATTAATATAGCAAAGGAGTCAAATGGCCAACTTTGGCAAGTGTGTGTGTCTAGCTCTTCAGACAGAAATGCTGGATTTGGAGTATAGGAATATGCTCAGACAGGTGTCCTTAACCCTTTGCTGGGGAGGTATTCTTCTGGGCACGTTATTTAGAAATAAGAAAAGTATAACTACTCCATAAATAAGAAATGTTACAGCTTTATACCCACAATTTCCTTATCTACTAAACAGAGCCATCTAGTGAGTACTTTCTAATCACTTCCCTCATCTTAGAATACTTTCCATCTTTTTCCTGGTATGCATGTAGTATCTACATAATTCTGCTTCTAACATAGTCAGGGAGAAATACCCAAGAGTTAAGGTGACTATGAAATTTGCCTCTTGACTTGAGTATAATGAGAATCATAAGATTCCTAGAGTTCAGAAGGACAAATGGAAGGCAAAGAATGAAATGATGTCAGTGGTAAGCTGCTGTATCCCAATTCTATAATGGTTCCTGAACATGGGTGGTGACTTCATTTTGATCAGAAGGGGCTGCATATGACAGAAGCCAGTATAACACAGTGCTCATAGAGGGGATACCTGAGATGTCTTAAGCCAAAAGTAGCTTTTGAGCAGCTTATGTCACGTGTAACCGAGGGACCTAAAGATGCTGCTTGTCTGGATTATATTTGTTTTCTTTCCCATTATACCAGTGCTCCCTAAGTCCAAGGTAACTGGAAAAGGTAGGATGCTGGAAATAAATGGTAACCACTCTGGATTAGCAAATTTGATCAGTGTTCAGAATACTTATTATTGTTCTACTGTTTATCTCTGTCTTTTTATCCTATTATGTGGGTTCCTTAACTTTACCTTCTCAATCTTTGAAACTTTTAATTTTCATCTATTATATGTAATCTTCCCACATTGTTGAACTATTCTCTTGAAAATGGCATATATTTGGGGCACCTGAGTTGCTCAGTCAGTTAAGCATCCAACTTCGGCTCAGGTCATGATCTCACGGCTTGTGGATTCGAGCCCCACTTCGGGGTCTGTGCTGACAGTTTAGAGCCCGGAGCCTGCTTTGGATTCTGTGTCTCCTTCTCTCTCTGCCTCCTCCCCGCTCATGCTCTGTCTCTCATTGTCTCTCTGTTTCTCTCTCTCAAAAATAAATACATGTTAAAAAAAATTAAAAAGAAAATGGTGTATTTATTTCATGAAATAAATTTAGTATTTAATTTTTTTCTAAGGATAATAATTTTAGTTTAAAATATTTTTTCCCTTCCTGCTTTGTTTCTTTTTATTTTTCCTTTTCCTCAGACACTGTCTCTTTTCACTGTGTATGGATGGTGGTGTCTTTTTGTGAGTCTTCTTGGTAGAGGTAGAAACTTTCGCCAAATGTCTGTTGATCCCTGACTGGCTTGAGAGTGAGGCAGTAAAGCCATGTGTACAGCTATAATTATGAGGGATCCCCGAATCTGTAGTTTTCTTATTTCCTTAGAAAAGGTTCTCAGTCTTTGGCCTTGAGGAGCAGACCGTCAGCCAGGTGTGGATGGGTGAAGAGGACTCACTCTGTGGCATGTGTGATCTAACGTTGCTCAGCCTCGTCTGTGCCTAGTGTCCCTGAGCCAGAGCCCTTCTGCCACACTTTCTGCAGAGCGTAAATCCCCCCTTTCTTGCAGGGCTCTTGGAGGGGCTATTGCTTTTGTTGAAAGGGGACCACCCCCTTTGATTGTTCTGTACATAAAGCATCAGCTGATCCGTGTTCCATGTCTCAGGCCTTACCCCACTTTGCACAGCACCTTCTGCCTAAAACCCTGAGTACTCCAGAAGGGAATCATCTTGTTTCTTGTCAGTATTCAGCTCTTGACATTGGGTTTCGGCTTTGTCTACTCTGTTAGGTCACTTCCCATTTCCCAATCTGTGTTTCATCTTAAAGATTTGTTACCAGGTCTCATCACTGTTATGTCAATTCCTGCTCACTTTTTCCTTGTGTGATTGCTGCTTCTATTCTCAGCTGATTTCAGGATGGCATAAGGAACAATATTTGAAGCTTCAGCCATGTTCGTGCATATTTCCAGAACTTAACTTCTAGTGGGGTGCCTTAAAACAGGAAGGGCCATTTACAATCAGGCCTGGGAGCATCTCCTGGGCCACTTCTCTCTTTGATGAACCCTCTTTCCCCCAATCCTGCCATCCTGTAACACCAGGAGTAGCCTAATCATGTCTATGCCTTGTTATCCGGGCAATTCAGACCCTAGTTCCCGAGAAAGGAGAGACACTTTTCCTCCTTCGATATCCTAATTTCCTGTGCTGGTATTACTTTTACTCCATACAGAAGGGTACGGAAGGACACAATGAGTTCATGTGAGTCCTAAATTATACAATTGTCTGGCTTCCCCACATGTCCTGGATTCTGTTATTAAGTTATGCACATTCAAGAAATCAGAAACCTGGGATGTGCTGCTCCAACCCCCATTAAGTGTCTTTAGCCTCTCCTTGGCAATGGTTTAAGCATATTGTGGTCAAAGCTAAAGCAAGGGATCCCTCATCAAAGACAGATAAGTAAGACAAAGGGACAGAGTGACAATGCAATAGAAGGAACACCAATTAACCATGGAGCACATATAGCCCTTTGAACTAAGAGAACTGCAAAAAGCCCTCTATCTCTCTTTTTTAAAATTAATTTACTGTTTTTAGAAAAAGAGAGAGAGCACAGCAGGTGAGGGGCAGGAGGGAAAGAGAGAATCCCAAGCAGGCTCCATGCTTTTAGCACAGAGCCCTACAATGGGCTTGATCCCATGACCTGGGATCATGACCTGAGCTGAAATCAAGTCAGAGGCTTAGCTGATTTATCCACCCAGGCTCCCTTCCCCAACCCCCCCGCCCCCCCCCTTTTTTTTTCTGATGAACATGAAGAACAAAGAGTTCCCGCCCTTCCCTTAGAGGAATTCTGCTGTTCCAATTCTGATAGCCAAGAAGTTCCTCATTATGTCCAATCTAAATTGCCTCTGACTTAATGCCATTTTGTTTCATTCAGTTCACCATGGAAAGGGAAACAGGGAGAAGTTTTAGTTTCATAGAAACGCTTCATAGACTTGAAGTCAGTGATTAAGCAACTCTAACTTTTCCTTCTCCAGTCTGAACAATCCTGACAAAAATCCTTCTGAAATGATTTTCAGATTGGGTTCCAAGCATATTTCTCTCAGTAGAATATGATTGGATTGAAGCTTTCAGAGTTCTCTCATCTTGTCTCCTCTCTGGCTACACTTTATTTTTTTAACCAGGCATGTGCTTCAGTCACGCTCTGTAAACCTCACTTAAAATGGTTAGCACTTGCATACTCAAAACATATAAGCCTTAAAAAAATAAAGCTTTACTCTAAATTAACTAAAGCAGATACCATGGTAATTCAAAAGTGATTACTGACTAACTTTGGTTTTATGAAAACGTAAACATCGGTCTCCAGGGCTGAACTTACTCTTTTGTGATGGTCCCAATTTGGAGAACAGGCTGTGTAGACAGGTGTGTTACTGCCAAAGACCCTGCTTGGAGGCAGCCCTAAGTGTGCCAATGTGGTTAGTGTGAGCTAAACAAAGAAACAGTAAAAGTGCAGATTTAACCAAGTCCAGTTGAGAACACATTCTTGGGGATTGCTTCTGGGATAAGAGGAATTATACCAAAAAGCAAGTTTCTCTAAGCTTCTCTGAAAGCATACAGGTATTTCAATATTTTTCGTTTCTTCAGTTAGAAAATATCATGCCATAAAATGATTAATAGCAGCCATGGCATTCTGACATGATTGGCCTTCATGTTTAAGATATGCAGTCCTAACGGAAAAGGATTACTTAATAAGGATTATTTAGTAGGTGTTAAGTTCTGAAAACAGGCCCAGGCATTTCATCATTTTAAAAATATGGTAGGGTATTTAGTCTATGATCCATTATTTATTCCATGATTCAATGGATATAGGCTGTTTTATGTGTCCAGCTCCCCTTTCGTTTTCCTTTTCTTTCTTTCTTTCTTCTTCTTCTTCTTTTTTTTTTTTTTTTTTTTGGTAAGAAAATCTCTTTTCTAAGAAAAACCATTCTATGGGATTTGGATGGAGTAATCCCTTTACTTCAATTTCATGGCCAACCAGCATTAAGGGGCAGACCTGTGATATAAGCCTTGCCTAGTTGAAGACTACATGTCCCTGGCCATAGTGACTGGGAAAAGACACTGAAAAAAGCAGTGTTATTTTTAGGACTTTTTCAGGCAGTCCCAGGTGAGGAAAATAGACATCTGAGTGCTTTCAATATGTAGAGCAGTAAGATCTCTGTGTCCATAACTTCTGCTCCAAATCATCTTTTTTTAGTGGGGAGGAGGGTGGTCAGATTTGACATGAATTTCTATTGTCATTAAATGTCCCAATTAATATGATCAATCAGAAACACTCAATTTTATAACAGGGAATATGAGGGCTGAAATGTCAAGTGATTTGCCTAAATTAACACATAGCTTATTTGCTTTTGAGTTATGCTTGATATCCAGATGCCCTAACCTTTGTTCTCTGAATCCCTGTTTCCTTAGCACCTGCATTGTGTCAGATCATGGTGGTAGAATGATAAGCCTCCCCTTCATGGAGCTTATAGTCTGTTTCTCTTTAATACTCCATATTGGTTTGAAAAGTGTTTTGATGAAGCTGTGTATTTTTATTTATTTTATTTTTTATTTATTTCTGAGAGAGAGAGAGAGAGAGAGAGAGAGACAGTGTGAGCAGGGGAGGGTCAGAGAGAGAGAGGGAGACACACAATCCGAAGCAGGCTCCAGGCTCTGAGCCAGGTGTCAGCACAGAGCCCGACATGGGACTCAAACCCTCAAACCATGTGATCATGACCTGAGCCAAAGTCAGACTCCCAACCGACTGAGCCACCCAGGTGCCCCGAAGCTGTGTATTTTTAAACAATTTAGTCTCCAAAGGATTATTTATAAAAGCAACATTGTGTTATAATGAATTAAATTGCAAGAAGAAAGTGAAAGATTTTGTAAATACTGAATTTAGAAATATTAAATTTGAGTCTTAAAACATTTGTAAATCCCATTTTGCAGCTGAAATAATAGAAGAACTAGAACGATTAAGCTACTTTTCCAAATTCATACTCCCTTTGGTCCATATTTAGAAAGGTTTACTGTTTGTGGCTTATTCATAATGAAGACTGTATACAAGAAATAATACTGAAGTTAAATTTTTGTCTGTATTCACATAATGGTATGCATGATATCTTGTTAAAAACTTACAGTTTTTATAATATTACCTCAAACACCCTAAAGGCTAAATAAATACTGTTAGTGAGAATGATTACTGTAAAAGTTATCTTGGTACCAGATGCTTGCATTGTGGGAAGGGATATAATAGACTCAAGATGGTTCCTATTCTTTAATCCTTCCTTGAAGTTGCAAGTACTCTTTATCTCTTGTCAAATTTGCCAAATGTGTAATCTCCAAACTCACTCATCAAAACCAAGGAACCCATGAAAGTCTTCAGATGACCAGAAATAAAATAGTAAGTCTAAAGTAAATCTACAGATGGCCAGCAGACATGAAAAGATGCTCAACATCACTAATCATCAGGGAAATACAAATCAAAACCACAATAAGGTAATACTTCATACCTGTCAAAATTGTTAGTGTCAAAAAGACCAGAAACCACAAGTGTTGGTGAGGGTGTAGAGCAAAGGGAACCCTCGTGCACTGTTGATGGGAATATAAATTGGAACAAACACTGTGGAAAACAATATGGATGTTCCTCAAAAAATTAAAAGTAGAAATACCATATAATCTAATAATTATACTACTGGATATTTAGCCAATGAAAATGAAAACACTAATTAGAAAAGATACATATACCCCTAAGTTTATTGCAACATTATTTACAACAGCCACGATAACAGAAGTAGCCCAAGTGTTCACCCACAGATGAGTGAATAAAGAAGTTGAATGGATAAAGAATATTACTCAGCCATAAAAAAATAATAAAATCTTTACAGAAAGGGGATTAAGAGGTACAAACTTCCAGCTATAAAATAAATAAGTCATGGAGATGAAAAGTACAGCATAGGAAATATAGTTAATAATATTGTAATAACATTGTATGGTGACAGATGTTGACTATGCTTATCATGGTGAGCACTGAGTAATGTACAGAACTGTTGAATCAGTAAGTTGTACACCTGAAACTAACATAACGTTATATGTTAATTATTCTTCAATAAAAAAGAATGAGATCTTGTCATTTGTGACAACATGGATGTACCCAGAGGGTATTATGCTAGTGAAACAAGCAAGAAAGAAAAAGGCAAATATCATATGATCTCACTTATATGTACAATCTAAAAAAAACCAAAACAAATGAACAAAAAACAAAACAACAAAAGCAAAAACAGAATCATAATGTAGAGAAAAAATTGGTGGTTGCTAGAGGTAATCTGTTATATAGTAATAGATACCTAATACAGCACTTTTCAATTTCTGGATAGCAATATAGGTAAAAAAGTATATTCAGGTATAATTGGACTATGACAAAATGTATATATTTAATGCATACAATTTGATAAATTTATATGTCTATAATAAAGATATAATAAAATAACATGTAATATATATTAATAATATGTAATATATACATAAAGATTATGTATATAATAGATATATAATAAGTAATATATAAAATATATACTAATATATGCTAATATAATAATATATGCAATAATCTGTATGTATTATCTATAAATTGCCATTAAAATCAAGATAATAAACATACCCACCATTCTCCCTGAAAGTTGCTTATGCCCTGTGGTTCTCTCCTTCTTGACCTTCCCCACATACCTATTGAGGAAACAAGTTCTTTCTGTTGTTTAGATGACTTTTCAGATAACGTTGCATTTTCTAGGATTATGTATAAATAGAATTAAACAGTATGTACTCTTTGTTTGGTTGCATTAACTCAATAATTATTTTGGGATTCATTCATGTCATTGTATGTATCAAAAGCTAATTCAGCTTTATTGCTAAATAGTAATTAATTTTATATACAATATTGGATATACCACAATCTGTTTATTCATTCATCTTTGATGAGCATTTGGGTAGTTTACAGTTTTGGCTAACACAAATAAAGCTCTCTTGAGTATTTATGTACAAATATTTAATGCATATATGTTTTCTTTTCCTTTCAATACATACCTAGAAAGGGAAATGGCTGGTTTATATAAGTATATGTTCAATAGTGTAAGAATAAAAAAATAGACATAGGATTTGCAAATATTCTCTTTCAATCTGTGACTTAGCTTTTTATTCCTGTCACAGTATCTTCAACAGCAGAAGTTTTCAATTTTGATGAAGCCCAATTTAACAATTTGGTTTTTTTTAAGAGATTATGCTTTTGCTATCACATCAAAGTAATTTTTCCTAACTGAAGGTCACAAAGATTTCTTTCTTCAAATGTTGTCCTCTAGAAGTGTTATAACCTTAGATTTAATATCTAAATTCCACTTTGAGTTAATTTTGCATTCAATGTAAAGTATTCATCAATTCCACTTCTTTGCCTTTGTATATACAATTGTTACAGCACAATTTGTTAGAAAGATGATTCCTTTCCACAGAAATGTCATTGTATTTTTGTCAAAAATCGGTTGTAATATATAAATTCAAGGAGAGGAGATTATTTGATCTTTTGAGGAAATATAAATGAAGACTGATATTTTAATTTGAAAATAAATATGTTTAATAACAAAAGTTATATAGAAACAGGCAGAAAACAAACAGCATTCTTAGAATCAATCTTAATATCACTGGCCAGTGATAATTAATGGTTTCTTAAGAATAGAATTCATCATTTTGCCTTTTTAAAAAATGAGATCAGAATATATTCTTTTGAAATCTGTTTTACATATTAATTTATCAGAAATGGTTTTTGTATTATTAATATTTTCTATAGTTGAAACCATAATTGTGACCACAAACAATTCAGATAGAGACAAACTATATTCTTGAATATCAACCAAATTTAGAAAATTGTTATTCCAGGAAATTAAAAGCTATATAATTGATGATTTAATTGGAAGTTTTCCTTAAATTATTCAGTAGAATAACATTAACTTGTGACCTTTTTTAGTTTATGTCAGCATTTCTGGATTTTCATGCCGGCAATTTACTTCAATTGTTTGTTACTCTTTTCTATATACAGAAGAGAAAAATAATCTGGGGACAAGATTTTTTTGATTATAGTGGAGATCTCGATGTTAACGAATATTTAGAATTCATATGAAGTAATTTTATAGGAGCCTGAAGCTAAAAATTAGGGGCTAACAATGGAAATTTGCTGCCTGAAGATTTTGGATCTTGATTATCATAGTGACTCAGAATGATGTTGCTGGAACCCATCCAGGATTATACAAATTTCCAGACTCATTGAAACGGAGATGGATGACATATTTCAAAAACTGCATACCATGCACCTCTTCATACTACAATGCTATGACACTAGAAGTCAACCACAAGAAAATATTTGGAAAGACAACAATATCCTACTAAACAATGAATGGTTCAACTGGAAAAAAGAAGAAATTTTAAAAAAATACATGGAAATAAATGAAAATGAAAACACAATGGTCCAAAACCTTTGAGATGCAGCAAAAGTGGTTCTAAGAGGGAAATATATAGCAATGCAAGCCTGCATCAAGGAGCAAAAAAATCTCAAATAAGTAACCTAACTTTACACCTAAAGAAATGAGAAAAAGAACCACAAATGAAGCCTAAAATCAGCAGGAGGAAGGAAATAATAAATATTAGTGCAAAAATAAATGATACAGAAACTAAAAAATCCAAGTAGAACAGATCAATGAAACTGGAATAAATTTCAAAGTTTATTTATTTTGGAAAAATTAATAAATTTCAAACTTTATTAATTTTAAAAAATAATAAATTTGATAAATCACTAGCCAGACTTATCAAAAAGAAAAGAGAAAGAACCCAAATAAATCACAAATAAGAGAGGAGAAATAACAACCAACATCACAGAAATACAAACAATTATAAGAGAATATTATGAAAAACTATATGCCAAGAATTTGGACAACCTGGAAGGAACAGATAAATACCTAGAAACACGTAAACTGCCAAAATTGATATAGGACAAATAGAAAACTTCAATAGACCAATAACTGGCAAAGAAATTGAATCAGTAATCAAAAACTCCCAACAAACAAAAGTCCAGGATCAGATGGCTTCACAGGTGAATTTTACCAAACATTTAAAGAAGAGTTAATATCTATTCTTTTCAAATTATTCCAAAAAATAGAAGTTCGGAAGGAAAACTTCTAAATTCATTCTTTGAGGCCAGCATGACCCTGATACCAAAACCAGATAAGGACTTCAATGAAAAGAGAAGTGCAGGCCAATATCCTTCATGAACATGCAAAAAAAAAAAATTTTTTTTTAACTATTGGGACTTAATCAAAATAAGAAGCTTCTGTGCAGTGAAGGAAGCAATCAACTAAAAAGCAGCCTAAAAATGGGAGAAGATATTTGCAAATGACATAGCTGATAAAGGGTTAGTATCCAAAATCTATAAAGAATTTATCAAACTCAACACCCTTAAAAAATAAGTAATCCAGTTTAGAAATGGGCAGAAGACATGTATAGATAATTTTTGCAAAGACATACAGATGGCCAACAGACACATGACAAGATGCTCAATATCACTGATCATCAGGGAAATAAAAATCAAAACTATAATGAGATATCACCTCACACCTGTAAGAATGGCTAAAATCAACCATACAAGAAACAATAAATGTTGGCAAGGATGTGGAAGAAGGGGAACCCTTCTATACAGGGATGCAAACTGGCACAGCATCTGTGGAAAAGAGTATGCAGCTTCCTCAAAAAGATAAAAATAGAACTACCCAATGATCTAGCAATTGCACAACTAGGGATTTACCCAAAGAATATAAAAATACCAATTCAAAGTAATACAAGCACCCTGATTTTTATAACAGTATTATCTACGATAGCCAAATTATGGACACAGATTAAGTGTCCATTGACTGATGAATGAATGAAGAACTGATATATATATATATATATATAATATATAAATATTTTATATTTATATTTTTATTTTATATATGTATATATAATAGAATATGACTCAGCCATAAAAAAGAATGAAATCTTGCCATTTGCAAAGACATGGATGGAGCTAGAGAGTATTACATTAAGCAAAATAAGTCAGTCAGAGAAAGACAAATACCACATGATTTCACTCATATGCAGAATTTAAGAAACAAAACAAATACGCAGGGGAAAAAAAAAAGAGGAAAACCAGGAAACAAACTCTTAACTAGAGAATGAACTAATGGTTACCAAAGGGGATGTGGGGGAGGGATGGGTTAAATAGGTGATGGAGATTAAGGAGCACACTTGTTGCAATGAGCACTGGGTTTTGTATGGAAGTGTTGAATAACTACGTTGTACACCTGTAACTAATATTACCCTCTATGTTAACTGAAATTTAAATACAAAATTACAAAACTGCATGAAATCCATCTGTGAATAATCAAATTAAGCACGTAAAGATATAAAGCACTCTCCCCAAGATTCAAATCAATTCCGTGAATGATTCCATAAAACTGACAAGAATTTCAGTTATCAGACACCACCCAGTGAGATTAGAAAACACACTAATCTTGTATAGAAATGTGACCCAAGAGAAATGGAGTTGTATTAATTTGGTTTGCTGCTGGGAGAAATATGGCTAGCTCCAAGTGTTATAACTCCTCCTACCATTGCCATAGTGGAAGAAACTGACAGTAGAAAGGATATAAACAAGCTCTGCTGGGCCATTCTTTTAATGTTTTTTGTTTTTTTTTTTAATTTATTTTATTTTTGAGAAAGAGAGAGAGAGAGAGCGAGAGAGAGAGCATGAGCAGGGGAGGGTCAGAGAGAGAGGAAGATACAGAATCCAAAGACAGGCTCCAGGCTCTGAGTTGTCAGGACAGAGCCCGTTGCGGGGCTCAAACCCATGAACCGTGAAATCATGACCTGAGCTGAAGTCGGACACTTAACCGACTGAGACACCCAGGCGCCCCTCTGCTGGGCCATTTTTATTTTTTCTTACTCCCTCCCTCCCTTCCTTCCTACTTCCCTCCCTCCTTCTCATCTCTCCCTTTCCTTCCTTCTTTCTTTTCTTTCCTTCCTTCCTTCCTTCTTTCTTGATTTTATTTTTAAGTAATCTCAATGCCCAATGTGGGTCTTGTAGTCACAATCTCGAGATCAAAATTCACATGTTCTATTGACTGAGCCAGCCAGGAATCCTAACACCCTATACCATTTTCTAAGTCTAAGTGAGTAATGCCAACAGGGGTTGGCTGTTGAGAAATCATTAATTTAGGATTTCTAAGTACGGAATCAGAACATGCAGATGAATTTAGATCAAGCTGAAGTTTATAGGCCATTGACCAGCTATGCATATCATAGCTCTCCAATGGGAAACTACAATCTTAGGAATCATGCTAATGAACATTTGGGTGAGAAACAGTCTGTTTGATATTGAATACCAACCCTGGCCTACTAAGATCCCCCCATATCTCATGGTTTGAAGCCTGAAAGTTACATTTTCCAGACTCCTTTGCTGTAAGATATTTGTTTAATTCCAAGGAAAGTTTCAATCATGGGAGATGTAAATAAATGACAGAATTGAGGTAAATTTTTTTCTTTTCATTTTTTTTTGTTGTTGTTTTGCTTCTGGCAGCAGCAGATGAGATGAGACACTTGTAGACTATAGACTATAGGGTAAGGTTTGCAGCATCCTCTGGGCCAGCTCTGGTGAGTCACCTTGTTTGGTGCTAGAGGCAAGTGAGAGTTTACTGACACTTTCCGGAATCCCCACACTTTCAGGCTTCTAAAAGCCAACAATGGCACACCCTGACCTTTATTGCCTCAGCTTTACGATCAGTAGTTTAGGTATCCAATTCCTCTATTATTCCCTCTATTCTCCTCTTGTTAAAACAAGCAGAGCAGTTTCTGTGTTCCCACCAAAATGTGATTTAAATGCTTAGGGTAATGTAACAGAATTCTTAGCATCCATGAATGGTGTACACATAGTTTCAAAATAAGCCAGTTTCTTTCATAACTTGGTATCTTTTGTTGACGGCTAACCAGGAATGTGAACAGTGGCACAATTGTTGCTGTTACATAACATGATATCTTCCCAGGAGCATTGGAAATAAACATTCCATGTGAACACAAAATATTACGATAAAGATGATCTGACGGTCGCCTGGGTGACCCAGTCAGTTAAGTGTCCGACTTCAGCTCAGGTCATGATCTCGGGTCTGTGAGTTCAAGCCCTGCGTAGAGCTTTGTGCTGACAGCTCAGAGTCTGGAGCCTGCTTCGGATTCTGTCTCCCTCTCTCCCTGCCCCTCCCCACTTGCACTCTGTCTGTCTCAAAAATAAACATTAAAAAAAAAAAGATGATTTGAAACGATTATCTGGGTTATTTAATTAAATGGCACAATTATCTAACTTACCTGGATTTTCTGGGGTGGAGGTGGGGAGTAAAGGAAAAAAACCTTAATTTAAGCTTGCAGCTTGCAGTTCCCTCTCTCTGCTCTAGTCAAGATCATTTTAGAGAAATAACCCATAGCAGCAATCCAGATGCCAGATAAATGGCCCAATGGAAAAAAAAAAAAATCCACCCACAAAGTGAGGAGATGAAAGGCCAGGTTCTTCTCCAAATAAGCATTTACTGTAAACGTTAGAAAACACAGTTTGTTTGTTTGTTAGTTTTTAAAATTAGGACCAATTTTTATTATTGCCCTGATTGGCACCTAATGGATACTTCATTAAGAAGACTCAATTTAGAAGAAATGTTTGGGACTTCTAACACTGACAAGCAGACATTACTGCATTGAATCTACATATATAGAGAGAGATAGAGAGGTATCTTTATATATCTCTCTCTCTATATATATAAGGGAACACATTTCGAATACCTTTATACAGCCTCCAAGAGGAAAATAATTTATTCTTACAACTTAGATTATTTACATTATTGAACAAAACTGGCAATGACAAAAGTTGGAATGCCTTTGAAGCTATAAAAATTTTAAAGACTGAAAATTTTTGAGAAGCAGGAACACAAGGCATATTTCTTTTTTTTTTAATATTAGCAATTTTATTTTTTTATTTTTATTTTTTTACAAATAGTTTATTGTCAAGTTGTTTTCCATATAACACCCAGTGCTCATCCCAACAAGTGCCCTCCTCCATGCCCATCTCGACCCTCCTCCCCGACACCCATCAGTCCTCAGTTTGTTCTCAGCATTCAGAGTCTCCCATGGTTTGCCTCTCTCCCTCTCCCCCATTATTTCCCCCTTCTTCTCCCCCGCNCAATCTATATATTCAGTGCAATTCCAATCAAAATTGCACCAGCATACTTCTCAAAACTAGAACACACTATCCTAAAATTAGTACGGAACCACAAAAGATCCCAAATAGCCAAAGTAATACTGAAGAATAAAACCAAAACGGGAGGTATCACCATCCCAGACTTTAGCCTCTACTACAAAGCTGTCGTCATCAGGACAGTATGGTACTGGCACAAAAACAGACACACAGACCAATGGAACAGAATTGAGAACTCAGAGCTGGACCAAAAAATATACAGCCAACTAATTTTTGACAGAGCAGGAAAGAATATCCAATGGAAAAAAAGACAGCCTCTTTAACAGATGGTGTTGGGAGAACTGGACAGCAACATGCAGAAGAATGAAACTAGATCATTTTCTCACACCATACACAAAAATAAACTCAAAATGGATAAAGGACCTGAACATGAGACAGGAAACCATCAAAACCCTAGGGGAGAAAGCAGGAAACAACCTCCTTGACCTACACAAGGCATATTTCTTATTTTTTAATCTAGAAATTAGGTTCTGGGTTGGATTTGCAAACTTCTGGAACACATGTTAGCACCTATTTATCAGTGCTCATGTGTGACATTTGAGAAAAAACTACAAACTTTTATTGGAGAACAGAGTCATTCAAACAAACAACCTGAACATAAATGAATGCAAAAGCATGTCATGTTTCTGGATGGAAAGACAATATTTTAATATGCTAATTCACTCTCCAATCAATTTCTACATTTTCTATAATGCTATTCTCAGTGGGACTTTTGATTTTCTTTGACCTTCCAAAAATTACTCTAAAGTTCATGTGGAAGAACAAAGACAACATAATCAAAACATTTTGAAAAAGATGTGCTCATCATAGATTAAATGCTTTCCAAGACTAGAAAAACTTTGTGGGGAGTGAGGAGGTATGGCCAGAATAGCCTAAATCAAATTATGCTGCATTTATGAAAGGAAATACAGTAAAACTTTGGTTTGCAAGCACAATTTGTTCCAGAAACATGTTTATAATCTAAAGCACTTGCATATCAAAGTAAATTTTCCCATAAGAAATAATGGTTACTCAGATGATTCATTCCACAACCCAAAAATATTCATGAGGGGCACCTGGGTGGCTCAGTCAATTAAGTGTCCAACTTGGGCTCAGGTCATGATCTCACAGTTTGTGGGTTCGAGCCCTGCATAGGGCTCTGTGCTGACAGCTCAGAGCCTGGAGCCTGCTTCATATTCTGTGTCTGCCTCTCCCCTGCACACACTCAGTCTCTCTCTGTCTCTCAAAAATAAATAAAGATTAAAAAAATTAAATAAAATCACCTCTTAAAAATGCATATGAAAAGGATTACAATACTATAATACAAAATAATAAAGAAAAAACAAAATACAAATAAAAATAAACAAATGAGCCTGCACTTTCCTTTGAAAATCTTCATGGCTGGTGTGAGGGAAACAAGAGAGGGGAGAGTTATTGTGTAGGATGATTTTCACTACCGCTAACAGAATCACTGCTATCTGTTGGCTCAATGGAATCTTCTTCTGCATGGGGGCCGTTATATATATTCATATGGATGTTGACTATCGTATAGTATTAATAAACTTCTGTCATATACTGTATTTAATGTAACTGACAATAAGACAGCAGAGGAAAGGGTCTCTGTCTTCAGGCAGCCTGACCTGGAATGAAGCAAAGCACCTGTAAGCTTATTCTTGTATGGAAAAGCAAAAGAGTGTCCACAGGTGCTTTGAAGTGACAAAAAACACACTAGGGCCAGTTGTGGGCACCTTCCAGCGTTCCGAAAATTCACTGATTTCTGCCAAACACCAGGGGCTGAGATTGAGCATCTGAGCATGAGAGGTAATCACCCACAATCTCTCAGCAAGAGAGAGAAGGAGGGAGGGAGGGAGAGGGAGAGGGAGGAGAGGGAGATGGAGAGGGAGAGGGAGAGAGAGAGAGAGAGAGAGAGAGAGAACCATTGCCTCAATTGTGATCATGTGACATTGGGTGTCACATACTACTCATATTGCAAGACATTGCTCATTTATCAAGTTAATATTTATCAGAAATGTTTCCTTGGGGACACCTCTGTGGCTCAGTCAGTTAAGCATCTGACTACAGCTCAGGTCATGACTTCATAGTCCCTGAGTTCGAACCCCACACTGGGCTCTGTGCTGACGCTCGGAGGCTCCAGGCTTCAGATTCTGTGTCTCTCACTCTCTCTGTCCCTCCTCTGCTTGTGCTCGCTTTCTCTCAAAAATAAACATTTAAAAAAATGCTTGTTTGTCTTGCAGAACAAGTTACTTGCAACCCAAGGTTTTACTATACTCTGGAACCATAAAAAAAACAAAAAAACCCCCAAAACCCCACAAAAAAACAGGTGTATCTGCTCCCCAGAAAGATGTTGATGAAATATTAATAACAAAACCTTGCAGACTAATGTGTTGCACATGATTATATTTGTATAAAAACTGTACACATTAATATGCATAACATGCAAATATCTGTATTATCCTAAAAAGCCTGGTAACACAGCAAACTGCTAACATGGTCATATCTGAGGCATAGTGGGAGCTGAGGTAGGCATCTGCTTCCTATTTTGTGTGGGGTTGTATACACATGCACATAATAAATATTTAAAGTAATAACGACTTTGTGAGTAACTTAATTTTTTTGCACATTCAGCATTATTCAAATTAAAATGTAAGGAAATTCATCATGTAGTGCTTTCTGTCAAGGTAAATACACGCATGCATACGCATTTATGCAAGAAAGAAACTTTGATATTTATAAACATGATTGCTTTCTATTGAGGATGAATCCTTTTTATGGAAATGGTCTTTGTTGTGCTGAGAAATTTTGATCTCGTGTACACAAATTAGGGAAGAAGAGTCAGAGGAACGTGAACTACTGATGAAAAAGCGTTTATGTGCACAATGGAATCTGAGTTACTTACTGTCAGCAGTGTGATTTCAATATTGTCTCTGTGTCCCCTACAAAATCTGGAATAAAGTCTACATGGTTCACTAAAGCTTTAGTATGAGTGGACTCTTTCAGTCTATTAGGCGCAGCTCAAGGGCAAATGCAAATGGAGCTTGGAGAAGAAAGGCTATGGAAGGTAAGAAAGACACCAGAAATTTTTAGAAGTCTAGAAGATATTTCACGTTTTCCCCAGGTGTGGATTTGGACAGTGCTTCAAGGAGAGCAGTCAAGTAGCTTTACTTGTGTTACTTGGAGTCTGTGAAGCAAGAAAACTTGTCCCAAGCCTGACAAAGCTTCAAAGTGAGGGACTGTAGCTATTTATTCCGATGGCTGAGCAAAGGTGATTAAGAGGAGGGTTCAAGAAGGCTGCCTAGAAGGATAATAGGATCCTAATTTAGATGATATTCTGAGGAGTAGACCAAGGAAGCCATCCAGGAAAGACTTTACAGCAATAGATCCCCAGCAATGAAAGAGTGATGTCTGAAGAATCCACAACCATTCCTAAGAAACAGTTTTAAACATTTACCAAGCCCACACAGTATAGGCATACCTCATTTTATTCTTTTCTTTTCTTTTCTTTTCTTTTTTTTACAAACTGAAGATTTGTGGCAACTCTGCATCAAGCAAGTCTACGATGCCATTTGTCTAACACCGTTTGCTCACTTTGTGTCTCTTGTCACATTTTGCTAATTGTCACAACATTTCAAACCTGTATATAATTATTGCAATTGCTATGGTGGTCTGTGATCAATGATTTCTGATGTAACTATGGGAACTGTTTTGGGGCACCACCAAGGGCACTCATATAAGATGTTGAACTTAATAGATAAATGTCATGTGTGTTCTGACTACTCCACTGATCAGCTATTTCCTCATCCCTTCTCCCCAACCCGCCCTATTCCCAGATATATAACAATCCTAAAATTAGGCTCATTAATAACCCTACAATGGCCTCTAAATGTTCCAGTGAAAGGAAGAGTAGCAGAGTTCTCACTATTAATCAAAAGCTAGAAATGAGTAAGATTAGTGAGGGAGGCGTGCCGAAAGCTGAGTTAGGCTGAAAGCTAGGCCTCTTGAGGCCATTAGCCAAGTTGTGAACGCAAAAGGAAAGTTCTTGAAGGAAATTAAAAGTGCTACTCTAGTAAACACAAAAACGGTAAGAAAGCAAAACAGCCTTATTGCTGATACAGAGAAATTTTTAGTGGTTGGGATTTACCTTAAGCCAAAGCCTAATCTGGGGCAAGGCCCTAACTCTCTTCAATCCTATGAAGGCTGAGAAAGGTGAGGAAGCTGCAGAAGAAAAGTGTGAACTTAGCTAGGATCAGTTCATGAGATTTAAGGAATGAAGCCGTGTCCACAGTATCAAAGTGCAAGGTGTAGCAGCCGGTGCTGATGTGGAAGCCACAGCAAGTTATCCAGAAGATCTGGCTAAGAATGAATGAAGGTGGGTACACTAAACAACAAATTTTCAGCTTAGACAAAACAGTCTCCTATTAGAAAAAGATGCCATCTATGATTTTCCTAGCTAGAGAGAAAAAGACAAGGCATGGGATCAAAGCTTCAAAGGACAGGCTAAGTATCTTAGGGGCTAATGTAGCTTAAGACTTTAAATTGAGTTCAGTGATTATTTACCATTCCAAAAATCCCAAGGCCTTTAAAAATTATGCTAAAGATACTCTGCCTGTGCTCTCTAAATGGAATGACAAAACATGGACGATAGTACATCTGTTTACAAAATGGTTTACTGAATATTTTAAGCCCACTATTGAGGCCTACTGCTCAGAAAAAAAAAAAAAAGACTCCTTTCAAAATATTACTGCTCATTGACAGGGTGCCTGATGACCCAAGACATCTGATGGAGATATATGAGATTAATGTTCTTTTCATGTCTGGTAATACAACACCCATTCCATAGCCCATGGATCAAGGAATAATTGCAACTTTAAAATCCTACCATTGAAGAAATGCATTTCATAAGGCTGTAGCTGTCATAGATAAGGGATTTACCTAATGGATCTGGGTAAAGAAAATTGAAAACCTTCTGGAAAGGATTTACCATTCTTGATGCCATTAAGAACACTTGTGGTTCATGGGAAGAGACCAAAATATCAACATGAGCAGGAGTTTGGAAGAAGTTGATTCCTACTCTCAGGGATGACTTTGAGAGGCTCCAGACTTCAGTGAAGGAAATGAACACAAATGTGGTGGAAACAGCAAGAGAATTAGAAGTGGAGCCTGAAGATGGGGCTGAATTGCTGCAATCTCATGCTAAAACATTAATGGATGAGGAGCTGCTTCTTACAGATGAGCAAAGAAAGTGGTTTCTCAAGATGGAATCCACTCCTGGTGAAGATGCTGTGAAGACTGTTGCAATGATAACTAAGGGTTTGGGACATAACATAAACTTGGTTAAGAAAGCAGCAGCAGGTTTTGAGAGGATTGAATCCAATTTCCAATTTCCAAAGACGTTCTACTGTGGGTGAAATGCTATCAAATAGCATCCCAAGCTACAGAGAAATTTTTGGTGAAAGGCAGAGTCAATCAGTGCAGCAAACTTCACTGTTGTTTTAAAGGAATTGCCACAGCCACCCAACCTTTAGCAGCCACCACCCTGTTCAGTCAGCAGCCATCAACATTTAGGCAAGTTCTCCACCAGCAAAAAGATTACAATTTGCTGAAAGCTCCAATAATGGTTAGTATTTTTTAGCATTAAAATATTTTTAAATTAAGGTATGTACTTTATGTTTTTTTTTAAATTTTTTAACGTTTTATTTATTTTTGAGAGAGAGCTAGAGACAGCATGAGCAAGGGAGGATCAGAGAGAGAGGGAGACACAGAATCCAAAGACAGGCTCCAGGCTCTGAGCTAGCTGTCAGCACAGAGCCCGATGCGGGGCTTGAACCCACGAACCGTGAGATCATGACCTGAGCTGAAGTCAGACATTTAAATGACTGAGCCACCCAAGCATCCCTGTACTTTATGTTTTTAGACATAATGTTATTGCACACTTTCTAGACAACAGTATAGTGCAAACATAACTTTTACATGCACTGGGAAACCAAAAATTCATTTAACTTGCTTTACTGTGATATTCACTTTATTGTAGTAGTCTGGAACTGAACCTCCAATATCTCTGAGGTATGCCTATCATTTGTTTGTTGTTATAACCCTTCTTGAATAAATTTAGAATATAACAGAGTTTAAATATGTTTGTTATGGGTTGAATTGTGTCCTACCAAAATCCATGTGTTTAAACCCTAATCTCCAGTACCTCAAGAGTTGTTACAGAAGTGACTGGTTAAGATGAAGCCATATGAAGTAGGCACCGAAGTCAATATGACTGATGTCCTTATAAAAAGGGCGAATCTGGACACAGACACATACATAAGGAGAATGCCACATGAAGATGAAGATGGAGATCAACCAAGGAATGCTGTTGACTGACAGTAAACTTTGCAATATCTCCAAGGTATGACTTTATCAATGACAGGTCGATACTCGAATTAAGTAAAGTGTTTTCTGTGCCACAACTCTCTTTTCCACTATTTAAACCTGGAAGTGCCAGAGGTGGCCTAGCACATGGGGGAGTTAGGGTAGTAGGTGTTAAAAAGATGGTGAATCTCCAAACTTCACACCGAAAAACAAACAACCCAGTGAAGAAATGGGCAGAAGATATGAACAGACACTTCTCCAAAGAGGACATCCAGATGGCCAACAGACACATGAAATGATGCTCAGCATCCCTCCTCNAAACAAAAAACAAAACAAAACAAAACAAAAAGATGGTGAATCTCAAGTTCCTGATTTCTACAATAGGCCTAATGAATTTAAGAATATGCTTCTCTCCCTCAACATAGTCACACTTGAGAAGGAAAATGCAAAAAATACTAATATTCAAGATCTAGTTGTTTAAGACATACACTGATCAGTTAAAAATATATATTTTTTTAGTTTAATAAATTACATCTATACAATAAATAAGATTTATTTGTTTAGGCAGCAATATTTGTTATGCCAATTTTCTGCCAAGCACGCTTTTGGGCATCAAGGAAAGAAGAAACAAAATGACAAAGTCTGGCCCTTAGGAAATTGATATTCTAGTCAGGGCAGTCCAAAATAAAAATATAATGTCAAATAGCAACACATTCTATTATGAAAAGTAATTTGACTAAGGTGTTCGACTGACAGGGCCACTACTGTATATAGCAACATCAAGTTATTTGAAAGTGTAAAATTTAGGTAAATTAAAAGAAGTGAAGAAATGAGTCATGTGACTATCTTAGGGAAGAGAGTCCTCCAGGGAGAATGGAGGACAAAGGACTGAAGTGAGAGCAGTCTTGGCTGGGTTGGAAAGGGCAAGCAGGTCTAGGTGCTTAGATAGTAGTCAAATCAGTATCTGATGAACCCCTTATTTCAGATGAAATAAGTCTCTGGGAGAGGGACCTGTGAGCTTCTAGTCTTGCTGTGGACAGGGGCTGAGAGGAAACTACTCCAGGGCCTGTTCAGAAAGAGGGTCTTCCATGTTTAGATCATGCGCTGAGACTCCTCCCTACCCTGATGGTGTATCCATGTGATGGAGGTTAAAGTCCCACAACGATCAAGCCTCTTGCCGTGGTAGTTTCCTTAAAATCAATACCGCATCTACCTGGGGAAGAGTAACTGGTCATAAAGGAATCTTTTCCCTTGTGACCGGGGTTGAGATGAGGAAGGTGGCTGCTTAATATACCCTCTCTCATTTTAATCCACTATATGTAATAGATCTTTTTCCTTTTCTCTGAAGGAGGTCAAAGAGTGCTTGATTCCATTGAACAAAACAGGTTAGCTAATAAAAATTGAAGTAAATTGTGTAGGTATTAAGTAGTCCTGACTCCTTACCCCAGCAAAGACACTGCTCACAGGGCTCTTTCATACTTGAAGTATATAAAGCAATTGTTACAGTGTTTGACACAGAGTATGCTCAATCAATGATCATCATTATCATGTGGTAATAATGACAGCCTGAGATTACTCTGATTAGTGGGTAGTTACTTATCAGTACAAATAAATGAAGCTTCTGCTGGTCATAAGAACATGGCTGGGTATGTTGTATTACATCCGCATATCTCATATCAACCTGGGCAGGAGGAAGGTACCCATGTGGATTGCTTACCCCTTACTTTGTAAGCCTGTGGATAAGCAGTTCCTGAAGCACACGATGAAAAGCAGGTGAACTTCTGAACTCAGTTCCATTAGAAGGAGGAAGGAAGAGAGGAATGGCTAATAGACAGCATCCAACAGTGTCTGTTATAATCTTTAGCTTTCCCACCTCTATGTCTGCCACTTCCTAGCAAATCCCATAACCATATGGTTCTGAATTTTGTATATGTGTGATGAAGTGAGCATTAAGTTTCCATATGGAAATATTTTCTCTTCTGTATATCCCATGTTCTTTTATGCTTTCAGACTTTCATACATGCTCTTGCTTCTACTTGTCATTCCTTTCCCTTTCTCATTTTATTCAGTCTTTAGGATTTAGCCATTGTCCTTCCATTCATTTATCCATTCAGTCTATGTCTAATAAATGTCTATTATCTATTATAAGGCAGGCATATAGAAATTATGACAGAATGTATAGACACAACCTATGATGGAATAAATAGAAACAAACCAACAAATGAAACAGATCATTAAAAGTGCTAATATGGAAGTATGCATCTGAGCTTCCAGTCACCATCCATCTGATAGGAGGTTAATCCTGTTGGGGAGGTAATGCTTAAATGTTATCTGGGGGTCAAAGGTAGAAGGGAAGAGTAGCCTTCCCAGTATATGCAAGGTTCTGAGAGAATGTGATTCTTCAGGAATACAAAATGTGCCTAAGCACAATCCAATGGCTGAAGAACTGCCTAATCATTTCACAGAGACTTTATCAGTCTAAGTAGGTTTGTTATATAAGAGAGCTTCATAAGTTATCTTGTGCAAGTCTGAGAGTCATTATATTTTTAAAAGGAAGGATCAGAGTTAGGTAGATCCGGATTTGAATCCTGATACGTCCACATGCTATCTATGTGACTTTGGGGCAGGGTATTTCCCCCCTTTGAGCAGCTTTCTTATCTACAACATGACAATAATTACTTCCTAACATTTTAAGGACCAAAATAAGTTAGTATTTGCAAAACACCTGTAAGTGCCTGTCTCTTGATGAGTTTTAACAAATATTACTATTTGTCCTTCTGCCTCAATGTTAATTAACTTTGGTATTAACTTCCATTTTGAAATTCTCTCCTCACTTGGCATCCATGAAATGCTCTTCCCTAATTCTAACCTCACCTTTACGTTCCTTTTGGCCTCTACCATGGATTTCTTTTCCTCTGATGGATCTTATTTTTCTTTTTAAAAATTTTTAAAAACTGTTTATTCATCTTTGAGAAAGAGAGGGACAGATCAGTGAATGGGTGAAGGGCAGAGAGAGAGGGAGACACAGAATCCAAAGCAGACTCCAGGCTCTCAGCTGTCAGCACAGAGCCTGATATGTGGCTTGAACTCATGAATGGTGAGATCCTGACTTGGGCCAAAGTTAGACACTCAACTGACTGAGCCACCCAAGTGCCCCTGGATCTTATTTTTCTTAAATATTGATTATCTCCAAAAATTTGTGTTACCCTCTTTTCTACTCAATCATTATGTAAAAGTATGAAAATTAAAGGCAGAATCTATTTTTTAAGTTTTTATTTATTTATTTTGAAAGAGAGTGCAAGTGCTGGGGAGGGGGGTAAGAGAGAGACTCCAAAGCGGGCTATGCACTACTAGCATGGAGCCCAACACAAGGCTCAAACTTACCAACCCTGAGATCATGACCTGGGCAGAAATCAATGTCAGGCCCTCAATCAATTGAGCCACCCAGGGACCCCCAGGATCTATTTCTTAATGCCTTCTAATTTCACTGGTTTCTCCTAATCTCCAGACCTGTACGTCAGCAACTCTACAGATTACTTTATTATGTTAGATATTTATTGCAGTGTAACAAATTACCCTACAAATAATGGATCAAAACAACTTTATTATTCCATAGTTTTTGTGGGTCATGTGTCTGGATCTGGTTTAACTGGGCCATGTGGCTCATGGTCTTTCAGAAGGAGGCAATCAAGGTGTCAGATTGGGCTGCAGTCTCAAGTCTCCAAACACACTCATGTGGTCGGACCTGGTCTCTCATGAGTCATCAGACTGAAAGTCTCAGCTGTTCACTGGCTATTGGATAGAGGCTTCCCTCAGGTACTTGTCACAGGGGTGTCTCCACAGGACAGCCAACAACATGGTAGCTGGCTTCCCTCAGGGTAAGTAAGAGAATGAGAGAAGAAGCAAGGTGGAACTCACAGTCCTGTACTTTAATATAGGAGGTAATATCCCATTACATTTGCTATATTCTGGTAGACGTAAATTGCTAGGTCTAACCACACTCAAGAGGAGAAGATTACCCTTCTACCAAGAGTGAATACCAAGAGTCCTTTTACAAACTGCCTACTATACTTATGAAATTCCTATGAAGTAGACATTATCCTCATTTTAAGATGAGAAAATAGAGACAAAAGGTTTAATTACATTGCCCAACGCTTGCTAATAATTTATGGATCTGACATTTGAAAATTTAAGTCTGTTTTTAATTTTGTATTTATTTTAAAAAATTTTTGATGAATAAAAATGCATATATTTAAGGTGTGTAATGTGATATTTTGAAATATGTATACATTGTGAAATGACTGTCACAATCAAACTAAATAATGTATCCATCACCTCCCATAGTGACTTTTTGTAGTAAGAACACTTGAGCTCTTAGTAGATTTCAAGTATACATTATTTTTAAGTATAGTCAGCATGCTGAACATTAGGTCTCCAGAACTTATTCATCTTATAACTGAAAGTGATCAATATCTCCCCACCATTCTACTCTCTCTTACTATGAGTTCAGCTTTTTCTTTTATATTCCACATACAAATATACATGCAATATTTGTCATTCTGTTTCTGGTTTCTTTCACTAAGCATAATGTCCCCCAGTTTCATCCAAGTTGTGGCAAATGGCAGGATTTCCTTCTTTCTCATATCTGAATAATATTGTATAAAATTATAATATATATATATATATATATAACACATTTTCTTGATCCATTTATCTGTCAATA
>NW_027551564.1:5136398-5159805 GCF_008692635.1 Crocuta crocuta
TGATCCATTTATTTTTTAATAGATAGGTTGTTTCCATGTCTTGGCTACTATGAA
The DNA here is from genome assembly GCF_008692635.1 of Crocuta crocuta. NCBI lineage: Eukaryota > Metazoa > Chordata > Mammalia > Carnivora > Hyaenidae > Crocuta > Crocuta crocuta. Next base: position 5,136,453 of record NW_027551564.1, read on the forward strand.
TAATGTTGCAATGAACCTGGGAATGCAGAAATTTTTTAAAGATAATGATTAATTTCTTTTGGATATATGCCAAGAAGTGAGATTGTTGGATCATATGGTAGTTCCACTTTAAATTTTTTTGAGGAACCTTCATGCTGTTTTCCACAGTGGCTGCACCAATTTACATTCCTACCAACAGTGCACAAAGATTCCCTTTCCTCCACATCCTCACCAGCACTGGTACCTTTTCACTTTTTGGTAACAGCCTTTCTAACAGGTGTGATATGATATCTCATTGTGGTTTTGATTTGTATTTCTCTGATGATTAGTGATGATGAGCTTTGTTTCATATACCGATTGGTCATTTGCATGTCTTTGGAAAAATGTCTATTCAGGTTCTTTGTCCATTTTTTATTTGAATTATTTTTTTCTGTGGAGTTGCATGACTTCTTTATGTGTTTTAGGTATTAACTCTTATTAGATATATGGTTTACATTTCTGGCACCCCATAATTTGCCTTTTCATATTGTTCATTGTGTCCTTAGCTGTGCAAAAACTTCTTAGTCAACTTAGTCTCACTTGCATATGTTTGCTTTGTTGTCCGTGCTTTTGGTGTCAAATTTGAAAAATTATTGCCAAGACCCATGTCAGGGAGTTTTTCCCCTATGTTTTCTTCTCGGGGTTTTACCATTTCACGTCTAATGTTGGCCTTTAACCCATTTTGAGGAGCACCTGGGTGGCTCAGTCGGTTAAGCATCCGACTTCAGCTCAGGTCATGATCTCCCAGTTTGTGGGTTCCAGCCCCGTGTCGGGCTCTGTGCTGACAGTTCAGAGCCTGGAGCCTGCTTTAGATTCTGTGTCTCCCCTTCTCTCTGCCCCTCCCCTGCTCATGCTCTGTCTCTCTCTGTTTCTCAATAATAAATAAATGTTAAAAAAAATTTTTTTAAATCCATTTTGAGTTGATTTTTCTGTATTTTGTCAGATAAAGGAAGTCTGCTTTTATTATTTCACACTAAATAATGAATTTTGAGAATGTTTTAAAGACATATTATTTCAAAGAGGTATTTTCTGTAGCATATATATGCCTATTCATGTATATGCAAATAAAGCTGACCCAGAGTTTCATATGCAAATGAGGACCTAAGAAGAAATCAAGTTAGTCTTAGAATTATAAGTCTGGATGGCAGCATAAAATATGATTGATGACAATAACTACTTTTTTCTGGCCTTGATTCTACCTTTTTCCTTTCAAATATTGTTAACATAGACTTGGGGTGAGGCCACATCGTAGTGTTATGGATGATACTGCTTTATTCTGGCTCCATCCCAAGCCATACTTTTAGACCCCCAGCCCCAACTTAGGCAGGAGAATCTGCCCCTGAATATTCCTGTTTGGGATCACATGGGAACTAAGGAACTAATGTGCCTGGCAATTGTTGCCTGGCTATCAGTGCTTGGAAAAACATCCAGCTTTGCACATTTCTGAGGACGTTGGTGGGAGAACCCTCAAAATGGAATTGCTTTGCACACTCATTCACTTCACCCAGCATAAAATCAAAATTAAACTTAGTATTCATTTGAAATAGTTTTTTGACCACATTTCCCATCCCGATTTTGTGTTTAGTATTTAATTGCTCCCCTCTGGTATTGTATTACTTTCATTTTTATATTTTAATAGTTATGTTTTATATACATCTTTTGTTGTAAGATGTCTTCCATCATTTCTAGAAGTATTAAGGGTATAAATTAGAAATAATAACTATTAAATAACATAAATTAGTTTAAGGCTTAAATTTACATGAGCCATTTAAAAGAGATTTTTAAAATATATATGAATGCCATATATAGAACTCCAACTACATGCCTGTACCTAATATATTAAGCAGAAATAATTCATTATTAATTGTCAAAATTCTAATGATCTTAATGGTGAATAAAGAGTACTGAGAGAAATCACAGTAGTTTGTGTAAATTATTTGATCACTCATCCTGGAAAAAGAAATAAAGAAAAAAGAGGCAAGAACAATATTTTCAAACTCAAATCAGAAGCAGAGAAATTTGCTTATTTAACATCTAAGTATCATGCGTCATGATTTAGAGTAAAGTGTAAGGTGTTAAATGGAAATTAAATAGCTAAATATCCTCACAAGAAATGAATGATATAACAGCACTGCTTCCTTTCATGAAATGACAGTAGAAGATAGAGTGCTCTGGTATGATAAAATCATTACATATAATCAAATATTGTTTTAGTGTCTTATTTATTTCTGAGAGAGAGAGAGAGAGAAAGAGAGAGAGACAGCATGAGCAGGGAAGGGTCAGAGAGAGAGGGAGATACAGATTTTGAAATAGGCTTGAACCCATGAACTGTGAGATCATGACCTGAGCCAAAGTCAGAGGCTTAACCGACTGACCCACACAGGTGCCCCCATATAATCAAATATTAAAAGAGTATACACTTATTATATTTAACTCACTGATGAAGTAGTTTGATGTTAAGAATTACTTTTTTATTTTTAAATTTTTTAAAATGTTTTATTTATTTCTGAGAGAGAGAGAGACAGTGTGAGCAGGGGAGGGTCAGAGAGAGAGGGAGACACAGAATCTGAAGCAGGCTCCAGGCTCTGAGCTAGCTAGCCGTCAGCACAGAGCCTGACGCAGGGCTTGAACCCACGAACTGTGAGATCATGACCTGAGCCGAAGTCGGATGCTTAATCGACTGAGCCACCCAGGCGCCCCAAGAATTACTTTAAAAAAAAAAAAGTCATCCAGTCATCCAGGATGACATGTTTATTTTCTAATATTTCCGGCTACTCCCTACATGTTGCTAGAACTTGGTTATGCCTGTTGAATGATCATATATCGTATTGAGACAATTTATTAAAATCTTGTGGAGTGAACATCTAATTCATCAGTGGCAATGTAAAATTCAGCCTATATCAAAGTCCACCCCTTCACATGCCAGCTGGTTTTTATCTTTTGCAAGAAAAGCTGTTTGAATATAAGCAAACGTCTCCCTTCTCAAAGTTGTGACATTGTTTTCTAGTTATTTATAGACTCCTCTCTGAACCAGAGGCTTTGTGAGGTAACATTCTGAGAGTTGCAATGAGAGCCATTGTCTCAGATGCCTTTTGGGCTGACTTCAGATGGTTGTAGTCTTACCATGAAACTAAACTTTGTAGAAAGAGTGTCTAGATATTCCGGTATCAGAGCATTCGGAGGATTTGAAAGCTTCAGTAAAATAATTTGGTCGTGTTGGAACCAAAACAGACTCCCATCAGCAAAGAAGTCTTTTAGGAGAATAATGTTGTAGGATAGTGGAAAACCCATCAGAATATGTTCTCAGCCATGTGTTACTTGTCCACCACCTATATGTATCTCCTCCGCTAACCCAATCAAATCTCCTGAGTGTATTTTCTCATTTGTAATATAAGAATGTAAACTGTATCGTTACTAATATCCTTCGGGCCCAGATATTTTTTTTCTGTTTTCATTTTTTTGTTGTTTGTTTTTGTTTCAATTTCTTATTTAGTTAGTTAACATATAGTGTAATATTGGTTTCAGGAGTAGAATTTTGTGGTAATATATCACTTAAATCTAATACCCAGTGCTCATCATAACAAGTGGTGTCCAAATTTTCTATGATTCAATGAAGCAAAGCAAAATTGAACAAAACATCAACTTGCATTGCTAATACAGCCTTCAGCCATCCACATATACATATCCACATTTGATGTCCCACAGATTACATAAAAAATGGAAGGAACATTTTAGAGATTTTAAATTAAAGAGGTCATATAGTAATGCAAACATAAAAGCACTTCCATAGAAATAATGAAAATAAAAACATAAAACACGAAACATTGAGAGTTTAACTTTACTGATATTTCTATTCAGGAAAGGGCTTTCTCATTCCACTTAAATTAAGTCAGACCTAAAGACCCAAATCATTTCTCCAAACTAGGACAGAGCAAATCTGGCTTTTCAGTGGAGAAATCACATCTAAATGCAAATGGAAAGGCTTTTCCATATGAGCCACAGCAAAGTCAGAGAAAGAAAAGGTATATTCATATTTCTTGAGCTTTAATTCAGTCCCTTTTCCACTTAGGGTGCTTTCTTAACAAAAGTATTCTTCAAGTCATTTCACAGTTTAAAAAATAAACAGGAGGAAATATCTTTCAAAAATATTTAATGGCTAATTGTTTGGAACTATCAAATTGCTATGGGATAGTCCTGATAAATATAAATAGATCTGGCTGTTCCTCAGTTTTTGCAATGTAAAAGCATCCATAATATAATTTATCAGTGCCTTTAATATACATATTGGGCTCGTGAAATTTTAGTTAAGTTGGCTTTTTTGCATATAAGCTTAAGTTTACTTCCTCAGTGAAATGGTTTAAATAATTTGAGTGTTTTCTGCTGAGATGCTCTGAATCAGAAGTCTACACATTGGAAACATCAAAATAGATTAGGGGCGCCTAGGTGGTTCAATCGGTTAAGCGTCTGACTTCGGCGCAGGTCATGATCTCATGGTTTGTGGGTTCAAGCAGGGCGTTGGGCTCTGTGCTGACAGCCAGCTCAGAGCCTGGAGCCTCTCTTCAGATTCTGTGTCTCCCTCTCTCTCTGACCCTACCCTGCTTATGCTGTCTCTCTCTCTCAAAAATAAATAAAACATTTAAAGAAAATTAAAAAAATATGTTGGAAATGATGAGAATAAGGCTGTAATTTAAACTCAGAGTAAAAAAATAAATAAATTCAGAGTATCTATTTAGTACTCATCAAGTTCACATTGTTAATTGAGGTTTTAATAGACAATAGCCCAAGGACATAGTCATATGGGACTTTTCCCCTCTAATATCAACATGTACTCTGTCAAAAATGCTTCCAAGAATAAAATGCTTTCCATATTTTCTAGTTCATTAGCAAACATAATAATTTTAATCCTCTCTTATGGATAGCAAGTAACAATTAAAATGCAATGAGTAACCAACCATTACACAGCTGGTTTTCATATCAGGGAGTTAGTAAAGCAGCCGATTCACTTACAATATGACATAAATGGTCAAAAGTCAGTTTGTTGACAATCCTATCATCTGCTGTGGGCTTAGATTTGACTTGTCATTTGTAAGACTCTCTCCTGGGAAGTTTTGAACAATTTTGTGCTTAAAGTGAAAAAAATTTGTTTTTGTGTCTAATAAAAACATATTTGTGTTCTGAAAAATAAAATTATAATAATTGTTNAAATAAATTATATATAAATATATAATCATTTTTCTATAAAGTTATTTTCTACCTTTTTCACATTCTACGTAGTACTATTTATCTCTACCAATAGAAATCCCATCTTACCAGAAAGATCACATTTGAGATAAATGATTAAAGAATATGTAGCATATATACACAATGGAATATTACACAGTCATAAAAAAGAATGAAATCTTGCCACTTGCAAAAGCATGGATGGACCTAGAAGGTATAATGCTAAGTGAAATATGCCAGTCAGAGAAAAATACCATATTATTTCACTCATATATGGAATTTAGGAAACAAACAAATGAACAAACAAAGAAAAAACAAACAAACAAAGAAAAAGAGACTCTTAACTACTGAGAACAAACTAGTGGTTGCCAGAAGATAGGTAGGTAGGTAGGGGGATGGGTGAAATAGATAAAGGATACTGAGAGTACACTTATTTTGATGAGCACTGAGAAATGTATAGAATTGCTGAGTCAGTATATTCTACACCTGAAATTAATATAAGGCTGTATGTTAATTTTAATTGGATAAAAATAAAAGATGTAAAGATGTTCAGTAAAATGCTTAATCCAAATCCTCCTTTGTCAAGAAGCTGCATATTTCTTCAAGTTCTATATCTCTCTTGTTTTTTTCCTTTTTCTTCTTTTAGAGAAACTATGACACGAGCTGCTTCTGGTGGCAAATACTTGCATTACATCATGCAAACCTTCACATAGTCATGTGATATTGCCAAATGGCAAAATCTTGATACTTACTGCAAAAACTTTCCAAATTATTTCCATGATTTCAGTCACCATGAAAAATACAAGTGAGAAAGCAAGCCAGCTGATGGTAAGAACAGGGAAAATATAATAGAAACAGGATAAAAAGAAGATCGTAATTAATAATTCAGAAACAGGAGCAACACAAAATAATGGATATTTAGGAGATATTCACAATGGCCTGCATCATCATGGTTCCTTAAACTGAGAACGGCTTTCAAAATTTCTACGTTCTGAACTGTTCTCATTCTCTGAAGTCTAGTTCAAGAATCCCTTCCTTCCTGAAGTCTTAGCTTCCCTAACAGATTTATCCCAGTATTTAATCCTGATGCCAAGTTGCTCATTGACAAGAAAAATATTAAAGTCTAAGATTATTTCATTTCAGAGAAATCATAAAATACATATAAGGTTGTAATAATTTCCTCCTTACCAATATTGACAGTTACTGAAAATTCAATTGAGTTACATTTCTTATAAAAGCCGAGAAAGTCATTACGAAAATCTCTTCTGCACCTCTACAAAAATATGTTGACTATTTTAATTTAGCTTGGTTTTGATTTGTTCTGATGAAATTCGGTAAAATGAGCCATAATTTTTAAGGAAGATAATCTTCATGAAAGTCAGAACAAGAAGTCAATTTAAGTTGTAACACGTAATGCTTTACTAAATATAGGTGGGAAAATGTCCTAACTGTGAATCTCTGGAGCAGTGAAGGCAAGGAGTTTGCATGAGTATCACTTCTGAAGGTGTGATAACATAATTTCAATATGAATATTAACATAATTTATGAATATAATTGCCATTTCCATAGAAGTATGTAGTTTAATGAATATGTTTAGAATAAAGGAAGAGATCAGATAACTTTTTGAAGTTATCTTTTAATATTAGTTGATAACTGAAGTTTAATTAATTGGGTTGGAAAAATAGTAGTTTTCCTTTCTATACTTCAAAGGTTCTTATTTTTTAAATTTTACCTAAAGTCCCAAACAAGTAAACATAATAAGCCTTACTGACCTCTTGTCCTAAAAACAATCTTGGCACTTCCTGATATTACCACTTCTGGTGGATCTATAGTTGGGATTTCTACCATGGACAGCTTTCCAAGTGCAAGTCCAAAATAAGGCTAGTGTATGAACATCCTGAACCAATGCCAGACAGTAAATCCAACTGGAAGGTAACAGAGTTACCTTGGCTACTGAGATTACACACATAACTGCTGATAAGCTTTTTCTTCTTCCTGGTTCTAAACTTATTTATGAAAATACTATTCATTTTAGAATGATGTTGAATCAGAGAATTAAAAGTGGCCTTGGAAGATATTCATGCTCACTTTTCAGGTAGCCAACAATACAATAATGTGAATTTTCTGAATGATATTTTAGAATAAACAGCCTTTTTGAAAATGTTTGTTAACTGTTTTGAGAAAGAGAATGAGTGGGGAAGGGGCAGAGAGAGAGAGTCCCAAGCAGGCTCCATGCTGTCAGCACAGAGCATCATGGGGCTCAACCTCACAAACCGTGAGATCATGACGTGAGATGAAATCAAGAGTGAGATGCTTAATTTAACTGATTGAGTCACCCAAGTGCTCCTAGAATAAACATCTTTTCATTTCCAAATCTTCAGCCAGGATGGAAAGAAAGGAAGGAAGGAAGGAAGGGAGGGAAGGAGGAAGAGAAAGAAAGAAAGAGAAAGAAAGAAAGAAAGAAAGAAAGAAAGAAAGAAAGAAAGAAAGAAAGAAAGAAAGAAAGAACAAAGAAAGAAAAGAAATGAAAGAAAAAAGAAAGGAAAGGAGAGAAAAAAGAAGGAAGTAGAGGGAAAGGAAGGAAGGAAAGAAGAAGGGAAGGAGAGGGAGAGAAGTCTATCACAGCACCAAACCTAATGAGTCATTTGGTTCTTAAAATGGAACTAAAACTGAATTTGAGTTTTTCAGTCAGAATCTAAAGATGGAAAGAAAAAGGTGAGAATAAGTTATTAAAATAAACAACATACAAAGAAGTTACTTTTTTCTGGCTTGTCATGATAAACAAATGTTATATTATAGCTCCTTGCCAATGTATTTTCCTAAACAGAGGACATCAAACAAAAATCCTCTGCTTGGGGTACCTGGGTGGCTCAGTTGTTTAAGCCACCAACTTTGGCTAGGTCATGATCTTACAGTTGATGGATTCAAGTCCTGTATCAGACTCTGTGCTGACAGCTCAGCCTGGAGCCTGCTTAGGATTCTGTGTCTCCCTCTCTCTCTGCCTCTCCCCCTGCTTGCACTCTTACTCTCTTTTTCTCTCTCAAAAATAAATAAAAAACTTTTTAAGAATCCTCTGCAAATGTAAGACTGGGGGAAGGAAAACACTGGAATACAACATCCTTTATTGGGACTGTTATATTTTATTGCATGCATTACCAGATTTCTACAGATGGAACAAAGCTGGTTTTATATTAGCGCCATAATCGCTCCAACTTTTGATGGTTTCTAGCAACATAGTTCATCAAATGTACTCCCAGACATTCACATAAGTTGGGGTTTTATTTCTGTCCTTAAAATTGAAGGCATTGAAATGCTATAATACAAGACCTACTTTATAAGACAACGTGTAAAAGGGGACAGTTCCATTGCCTAATTTGCTGCATATTTAACTGTATTTGTTGTTTATTTTTATAGAAACTATAACATCTTTATTTGTTGCATTTGTTTTTTATCTTTATAGAAACTATAACATGCATATATATATATAGAAATTATGTAAATAATAGTTTATTTTGAAATAGTTTGTAATTAATGAGATTATATCACATTTGCTAAAAAAATATTAGAAAATCTTTAGCCTTCATTCTTTTCTGTATAATCTCATCTTGTTTTACCAAGTCTCCACGTTCCTTGACCATCTTAGTCTTTTCCTCTTCTTTATGGCAAAGGGAAAGACCAAATCCTGGCAAATGCCAATACCTCTTAAGTTCTGGCTTTTACTTTTTGTGTATTTCCTTTCCACTTGCATATTCAGTCTATTTCGTCAATAGGATCTTCCCTAACGGCTTACAAATTAGCTCTGATAATTCATATCTTTTTAAAAAGACAAAACCAAAACTTTCCTTGATTCCACATCCCTTTCTGGCCTTATTCTGTTTTTCTGTTTCTCTGTATAATGCAGAGTCTCATGAGCATCATTTGCTATTACTGTTTCTAATTACTACTTATGTTTCCCTTTTTAATTCATATCATTGGGGATTCCCCCCCTTACTCTTTCAAAAAAAAAAAAAAACAAAAAAACAGCTCTTGCTAAAGCTGCAAAAGCCTCTACGTACCAAAATGCAATAGACTTCTTAGCCATTAGCACACTCGATCTCTTTTTTCTTGTTGTCTAGACACCACACTTTTCTTAAGTATTGCCTTCTGTCCTCTGAAATGAGCCTTTCCAGTTCCGTTAACTGTTGCTTCTTGCTCCCAGCAACTGGGAGATGCTGGAGTTCTACAGGGGCTGGCCTCCGACTGTCTTTAGTTTTTGTACTAGATTTTCTCTCACTATGTGATCTATCTATATTCTTGGTCTTCAGTAATGTTTCTGTGGTGCTGACTCATATCTGTACTTCCAACTCAGGCCACTCTTGGAATCTCTAGACTTTTATAGTTGACTTCTTCTGGAAATCTCGTGACTATCAAATGGGCAACCTAAATTCCTTAACCTATGTAAAAATGAACTCTGAAATTTTGAGTCAATTTTAATCTTATACTTGTTCTCCTATTATAAGTAATTGGCATCAAACTACCTATTTCCTTGAGCCAGAAAAGTTGATCTTTGAGATCTCTTTTTGCCTCTCCAGACTTGCCACATCAGATTAAAAAAAAAAAAAAAAAAGCTCTTTTTTTCCTGATGGCTTCAGTGATTCCTCAAAAATACACCTGGAATACCCCAATTGCCACCACTCTTTCATCCTGAAAGATGCACCACTTACTGCTTTCTCCTTTGTCCTTTATCATCCATTCCACTCATGATAATTAAGTTAGCCATTTCCCACACTTTATACACTTTTAAAATTACTACACATTATAGTGATTTAGAATGAAACCCCCAAATTGTAAACATGCCCTAACAATGTTTTCACCAACCAAATCTCATCAATCCTGATCATTAAATTGCAGTCATGATGTCTTTTAATTATTTGAATGCATTAAGCTCTTTCTTATGTCAGTATGTTCATTCCCACTTTTTCTCTGTCTGAAAGATCCTTTCTTCCACTTGTTCCTGGCAAATGCCTACTCATTCCTCAGGTATTAGCTTATAGTTTACTTCTTAAGATGACCCTTACCATATCTCCCAATCTGAAACAAGTTGCTTCTGTTTTCATATAAATCATTATTATTTTCATTAATAATCGGTATATTTAAGTCTTTTTTTTTCTTTTTTCATACTGCTTCTCTCTGACTAGATTTTAAGATTCAGGGAAATCCAGGCCTTTTTTTTTTTTCCCCCTTCTCACCACTGTATATTTAATACCTACCACAGTCCTGAGTATAGAGAAGCTATTAAATTTTGTTGAGTGAATAATCTGAATTATTTTTGGTTACCTTGGTAACCCAATTTTCCTTAGTCTCTGTAATAGGATGATGTTAGCATTAGTAAACTGGCAGTTTATTGGAAGGGTTAAAGTAAAAGAGGAGAGGGGAAGACTAAATCTGAGAATGTTATCATTTTGTCATCCCCATCTCTTATCTTCCCACCACCAGTATGACGACTGTCCCTTTCATTCATATCAGTTACAAATCTTTATGCAAATCAGTTCTTGGAGGCTCTCCTCACCCCGAAATTGTGCAAAGTCAGACATTTCTAAATCCCGGCACCGGATGTACTTGGACCCTGTACACCTGCAGAGAAGTGAGTGAGATATTCAGTGAATATGCAGTGATTTTAATTATTCTGACTTCCCTTGTTTGCTAATATTTTAGAGACATTAGGACAAATAATCAAAAATAGCATTTGCTGATAGAGTTCAACTCAATTTAGGAAAGCAACACACTACATTTGCTGATAGTGTTCATTTAGGTGAGGCACACATGCTTTTTAAACATTTACCTATAAAAGCAGGTTGGAAAAAAAGAGACAAATTAAATAAGCTAAAGAAAGGTTCACTTAGAGTGAAAAGTCAATAGAAAATTGAAAAGGAAAACATATTTCTAATTCAGAGTGAAAACATAGGGAGACTAAAGAATTCAGAGAAGGGGAATGGCAAATGCTATAATATGTTTTCAGGCTTATAAAATAGTTATAGGAGAATGAGTACATATAGTACTAAACTGGTGATTTACAGTACTTTAAATGGTAAAAAAAATACTTTTCTCAATTCTTTAACTTTTTGCAAGTTCTTTACTTTCTTGTATAAAAGGCATATTTAATATATAACCTATCTCTTGTTATAACCTTTATAGGATCTATTTGGAAATATTATAAGAGTTTCAATATGTTTGTTATGGGTTGAATTGTGGCCTACCAAAATACCTATCTTGAGACCCTAATTCCCAGATCCTCAAAATGTGAACTTGCTTGAAAGTAGAGTCTTGCAAAGGTAATTAGTTAAGGTAAGATCATATGGAGGGTAGACTCCTACGTCAATATGACTGATATCTTTATAAAAAGGGAATTTGGACACAGACACCCACTTAGGAAGGATGTTATATGAAGGTCAGAAGACAGAAATCAACCAAGGAATGCCAAAGATTAAAAGCAAATCACCCAAAAGTAGGAGGGACTCATAGAAAACATCTTTCTTCATATCCCTCATGAAAAAAAAAATCTTGCAGAAACCTTGATTTCAGACTTCTAGCCTCTGTTTTGAAACAACAAAATATATTATTTAAGCCATACAGTTTGTGGTACTTTGTTAAAACAGCCATAGGAAACTAACACAATGTTCAATCCTTTGGACTAAGTTATTCCATTTCTATGAAAATAATCTGGATACATAATTCTATGCCAATAAATGTAGAGTAAGAAAAAAGTCCATGGAAATATTATTCATAATAGTAAAAACTTTTACAACCATGCTGCATCTGTACACTAACATATTATAAATCAATTTAAAATGTTTTTGAGAAGTTTTTAATGACACAGAGAAAAGCTTATTCTATATTAAGTTAAAAAAAACACTGAGACCTGCACTTTTGCTCAAGATAAAATAACATGGTCTGGATTTACTTTCATGCCTAAAACAACTAAAAAAGTGTATGAATCAATGATACTCAAGATAAAGGATAGCAGGCAATGAAAAACGATGATCCTAAAAAGATGGGAAGCACATGAGGTAAGCCCTATGCTTTTCCCCGACTTACTACCTGGAGAGTTTCCAGGCTATGGCTTAGGGAAGGAAAACCCAGGCTGAAGCTGGAAGCCTCTCTAAGTTGAGGAGCCCAAACTGGGAGTTTCAGGAAGCCAGAGCAGATAGTATGTGCAGTACCAAGTACTGTAGAGGAGTAAGAGGCACAGAGAGTCAACTATGATACTTACAGATGGTCCCTTACAATATTCTCTTGTGTCATGATGAGTTCATGTATGTGAGGAAACTTCCAGTAGTTGGAGAAAAAAGAACCATATAAAAGCAGTACTCAGGCTAGAAAGGACCGGGATTAATATCAGTTCTTCTGCTGGCACTGTGCATCCCACTCCTGTGTTCTCCTGTGGACTTGTCCCCTCAAATATACCCTTGGCCAGAGCCCACCCAAAGTAGTTCCACAACTCTTGCTACTGTGCAAGCAACTCCAACAGGGGCCAGTACCACTCTAAAGTGACTCCTTCCATGGGGAAAGGGAATGATAACCACACACCAGTTCAACTTCAGCCCCAACAGTGAGCTAGGGACAAAATCCAGTCTGACTGCAGGCCCAACCCACCAAAAAAAAAATAAAAAGTTTTTCAGGGGACAACACAGAAAAAGCACCCTGTACTTCACTGTTGCTATATCTCTGGCAAATACATTGTCTGACTCACCTCCAGGCCAACACAGCCCCAGACTGGCCCGCTAACAAGACAGGGATCAAAGTCTGTCCACAACAGGCAAAGAGAGCCATTGTAGATGACTGGACAAAGTGAACCACAAAAGTGCCTCAACCACAACAGTTGGGCACATGCAACACGTAGGAAACTCCCCTAAAGCATCACATTCTAGTAAACAGGGGACACTGCACAGAGGGCACTATAGGACCTCTTCCTCAAATGGCCATTACTTTCAAATGCAGGAGACATAGCTGTCTTTCCTAACAAACAGAAAGAGACACAGGGAGTTAGATAAATTGAAGAGACAGGGGAATACGTCCCAAATGTAAGACCAGGAAAAATCATAGCAAGAGACTTAAATGAAATGGAGACAAATATTATTCCTGATAGAAAATTTAAATAATGGTCATAAAGATAGTCACTAGTCTTGAGAAAAGAATAGAGGACATCAGTGAGACCCATGACAAAGAGATAGAAAACAAACAAAAGAACTAAAGGAGAGCTCAATAACTGAAATTAAAAATACACTAGAGGGAATAAATAGTAGACTAGCAGAATGAGATGAAAGAATCAGTAACCTGGAGGTTAGAGTGATGGAAAGTAATCAAGCTGAAATGCGAAAGAAAAAGTAATTAAAAAATGAGGAGACTCAGGAAATTCACTGATCCCATCAAGTATAACATTTGGATTATGAGAATCCCATAAGGAAAAAAGAGAGAAAAGGGGGCAAAAAATTATTTAAATACATAATAACTGAAAACTTTCTGAATCTGGGGAAGGACACAGAAACCCAGAACCAGGAGGCACAATGAGTGACCAACAAAATTAACCCAAGGAGGCTGACAACAAGAAGTATAGTAATTAAAATGGCAAAAAGTAGTGATGGAGAATTTCTAAAGCAGCAAGAGAGAGAGAAAAAAAAAAACCCCAAAAAACCCAGTTATCTACAAGGGAAACCCTATAAGGCTATAAGCTGATTTTTCAGCAGAAAGTTTGCAGGCCAGGAGGGCATGGCATGATATAGTCAAAGTGCTAAAAGAAAAAACCTGCAATCAAGAATATTCTCCAGCATGGTTATCATTCAAAATAGAAAAAGAGAGATAAATGGTTTCTCAGATAAACAAAAGTTGAAGAAATTCATGACTACTAAATCAGCCCTATAAGAAATGCTGAAGGTGGCTCTTCGGATGAAAAGGAAAGACCATAAGTAGGAGTAAGAAACATAGAAGTACAAAAACAATAAAAGTACGTGTATCTATAAAAATCAGCTAAGGGAATCACAAAATCAAAGATTGTAAAATATGACACCACAATCCTAAAGTGTGGGGGGAAGACGACTAAAACAAGTTCAAATATAAGTGACCATCAGCCTAATAAAGGCTAGTAAATTTAATTTAAAACTAGTAATAGATAAGCAATAAATAAAGAGAAAGGAATGTAAGCGTATCACTAAGGAAAGCCAGCAAACCATTAGAAAAGAGAACCAAAGAAGAACAGAGAAGAACTACAAACATAACAGAACAAACAAAAACACACACACACACACAACAAGTTAACAAAATGGCAATTACTCCATACCTATCAAATAGTTACTTGGAATATAAACACTCCAATCAAAAAACATAGCATGATGGAATGGATAAAAAAGCAAGACCCATCTATATGCTGCCTACATGAGACTCATTTCAGACCTAAGGACACATGCTGCAGATTGAAAATGAAGGGATGTAAAAGCATTTATCATGCTAATGGAAGTGAAAAGAAAGCCAGGGTAGCAATACTTATATGGAATAAAATAGACTTTAAAACGAAAACTAACAAGAGACAAAGAAGGCCACTATGTAAACAAAGAGGAAACAATCCAATAAGAAGACACGATTTTACATATGTTTGCATCCAACATAGAGGCACACAAATACATAAAACAGCTAAGGACCAACATAAATGAACTAATTAATAGTAACACAATAATAGTAGGAGACTTTAACACCCATGGTATATCAATGGATAGATCATCCACATAGAAAATCAATAAGCAAACAGTGGCTTCGAATGGCATTGGACTAGATAGATTTAGCAAGTATATACAGAACATTCCATCCTAAAACAGGAGACTACACATTCTTTTCCAGTGCATATGGAACATACTCCAGAATAGATCACATATTAACCCACAAAACAAGTCTCAACAACTTAAAAATTACTGAAGTCATACCATGCATCTTTTCCAATTACAATGCAATTCAACTAAAAATCAGCCACAGGAAAAAATATCTGGAAAGAACACATACAGAGATTAAATAATATGCTACTAAAGAATGCATTGGTCAACCAAAAAATCAAAAAGGAAGTCAAAAATGTATGGAGACAAACATACATTTGTCTCCACAGCAGTCAAAAATCTGTTGGATGCACCAAAAGAAGAATGTGTAAAGCAATACAGGTCTACCTCAATAAGCAAGAAAAATATCAAATAAGCAACTTAACATTGCACCTAAAGGAGCTTGAGGAAGAAAAGCAAACAAAATCCAAAACCAGTCGAAGGAAGGGAATAAGAAATATTAAAGCAGAAATTTAAAAAATTGAAACAAAAATTAAAACCAATAAAATAGTTCAAAGAACCCAGAAGCTGGTTGTTTGAAAAGATCTACAAAATCGATAAAACTTTAGCTAGACTAATCAAAGAGAAAAGACTCAAATAAAAATCAGAAATGAAAGAGTAGAAATAACAACCAACATAACAGAAATACAAAGGATTATGAAAATACAATGAAAAATTATACGTCAACAAATTGGATAACCTAGAAGAAATGGATCAGTCCTAAAATATATAACCTCCCAAAACTGAATAAGGAAGTAGAAAAATTTGAACAGAGGAATTACCAGCAATGAAATTGAATCAATAATTAAAAAAAAAAATCCAACAAACAAAAGTCACAGGTGAATTCTACTAAACATTTACAGATTTAATGCCTATTCTCAAACTATTTCAAAAGACAGAAAAGAAAGTAAAGCTTCCAAATTCATTCTATGAGGCAGGCATTACCCTGATACTAAAACAATATAAATACATTACAAAAGAGAAAACTACAAGCTAATATCTCTGATGAGCATAGATGCAAACATCTTCAACAAAATATTAGCAAACCAAATCCAACAATATATTAAAAAATCATTCACCATGATCAAATGGGTTCATTCGTGGGTTGCAAGTGTGGTTTAATAGTCAGAAATCAATCGATGTGGTATATCACATTAACAAAATAAAGGATAGAAGCCATATGATCATTTCAGTAGATGCAGATAAAGCATTTGACAAAGTAAAACATCCATTCATCATAAAAATCCTCAACAAAGTAGGTTTAGAGGGAACATACATCACTCAACGTAAGAAAGCCATATATGAAAAACCCATAGCTAACATCATAGTCAATAATGAAAAGCTGAGAGTTTCTCCCCTAAGATCAGAAACAAAACAAGGATACCCGCTCTTAGCACTTTTATTTAACATAGTACTGGAAGTTCTACGCATTCAATCAGACAAGAAAAAGAAATTAAAGGCTTACAAATTGGTAAGGAAGAAGTACAACTTTCACTATTTGTAGATGACATACTACTATGTATACAAAACCCTAAACACTCTATCAAAAGATACTAGGACTGATAAATGAATTCAGTAAAGTCACAGAATACAAAATCAACATAGAGAAATTTGTTGCATTTCCATACACTAATAATAAAGTAGCAGAAAGAGAAATTAAGAAAACAATTCCAGGATACCTGGTGGCTAAGATTGTAGAGCATGAAACTCTTGATTTCAGAGTTGTGAGTTCAAGTCTACATAGGGTGTAGAGATTACATTTAAAAAATCCTTAATGGGGCGCCTGGGTGGCTCAGTCGGTTAAGCGTCTGACTTCGGCTCAGGTCATGATCTCATGGTTTGGGGGTTCGAGCCCCGCATCGGGCTCTGTGCTGACAGCTAGCTCAGAGCCTGGGCCTGCTTCGGATTCTTTGTCTCCCTCTCTCTCTGACCCTCCCCTTCTCACGCTGCCTCTCTCTCTCTCTCAGAAATAAATACAACATTTAAAAAATTCTTTAAAAAAAGAAAACAATTTCATTTACAATTGTACCCAAAATAATAATATATCTAGGAATAAACTTAACCAAGGAAGTGAAAGATCCGTACTCTGAAAACTTTACACTGACAAAAGTAACTGAAGATGACAGAAACAAATGGAAGGATATTCCAGGCTCATGGTTGAGAAGAACACATATTGTTAAAATGCCCATACTATCAAAAGCAGTCTGTAGGTTTAATGCAACCCTGATCAAAATAGCAACATTTTTCACAGAACTAGGAGAAATAATCCTAAAATTTGTATGGAACCACAAAGGACTAGAAGAGCCAAAGTAATCTTGAAAAAGAAAAGCAAAACTGAAAACATCACAATCCCAGTTTTCAAGATATAGTACAAGCCTATGGTGGTCAAAACAGTATGGTATGGGCACAGAAACGGACACATAGATCAATGGAACAGAATCTGTATAAACCCATGATTATATGGTCAATTAATTTTGATGAGGGAGACAACAGTATGCAATAGGAAAAAGACAATCTCTTTAACAAATAGTGCTGGGAACATCATATAGCTACATGTAAAATAAAGAAACTGGACCATTTTTTTTACACCCAACACAAAAATAGACTCAAATTGATTAAAGACCTAAATGGGACACCTGAAATCATAAAAATTCTAGAAGAGAGCACAGGCAGTAATTTCTCTGACATCAGCTGTAGCAACATTTTTCCAGATATGTCTCCTGAAGCAAATAAAACAAAAGCAACAATAAAAAAACTTACATAGTAAAGGAAAACAATAAATAAAAAACCAAAAGACAACCTACTGAACAGAAGAAGATATTTGCAAGTGACATATCTGATAAAGAGTTAGTATCCAAAATACATAAAGAACATATACAAGTGAATACCATAATAATAATAATAATAATAATCCAATTAAGAGATGAGCAGAGGACATGAAGACATTTCTCCAAAGAAGGCATGCAGATGGCCAACAGACACATGATAAGAGGCTCAAATTCACTCATCATCAGGGAAATGCAAATCAAAACAAGAATGAGATATCACCACACACCTGTTAAAATGGCTTAAAATCAAACACACAAGACACAATAAGCGTTGGTGAGGAGGTGAAGAAAAAGATACCCTTGTGCACTATTGGTAGAAATGTAAACTGGTGCATCTGCTCTAGATAACGCTATGGAGTTTCCTCAAAATAATTAAAAATAGGATTGAAGAGCCAAAAATTCAGTCCTCCATTAAGAGAAACCTCGGGCTGCACGTAGCCCCAGTCCCAGTCCCAGGAAAAGCCTCAGACTGTTCAAGGCTAAAGCCATCCTCGGACCGCCCTCAGTTCAGCTAATCAAAAAGAAAAAAAAGAACCATTCCTATGGTCTGAGTCAAGGCTGGAACCTGCAGATACAAACTAGCTCCTTCCGCTTCTGTACCATTGCTTAAGGCTTGAGTTTCAGCCTCCCCGGAACTATCAGGCAGCTGCACACTGCCCAAGGCCGAAGAAACTGGCCACCACATCACTCCTCCACACGACCCTGGCAACACTCAATCAGGAAAGGCCAGCAGCCACCCTCCGCCTTACTGAAGGAAGGGCCTAGGGAGAGAGAAGGTAACCTGTTAGTCGCCGAACAAGACCCTAGACTCGCTCTATGATTGGCTGAGTTCAAAGGTATCCTAAATGTTGTAATTGGATCCCGCCAAAAACCTGATGGGGGAACCAATCAAATATGGTATATGTTCATATTTAAATATCAACCAATGACAAACCTGTAACCATAGAGATCTCCTGTCCCTCCCCACGACTTGTTTACTCCTGTCTATAAAAAGGCTGCAAAGGCTTTGTTCAGGGCCTCTCAGCGTCACCGGCAACGAGTGCGCGGAGGTCTGGGTTCGAACCTGCAAATAAACAACCCTTGCCGATTGGCTTTGACTCTGGTCTATGGTGGTCTGTTTTGGGGGTCTCTCGAACTCTGGGCATTTCAGGATCACCATAGGATCCAGTAATTGAACTACTGGATATTTACCCAAAGAAAATGAAGACGCTAATTGAAAAAGCTATATGCAGACCTGTAAAATGTTTAAAGAATTCATCAACAACAGAAATGTGTTGCAAAGAATGCTAAAATAAGTCATTCACACAGAAGACAAATTATATCAGATAGAAATATAGATCTGCACAAAGAAGGACAGAGTAGCATAACTATAACTACTATAGCCATAATTTAAAATTAAAATTAATTTTTTTCTTACTTAAATCTTAAAATTTGTTTTCAAGTTGATTGATTTTGAGAGAGAGAGAAAGAGCAAGAGAGAGCACGTGTGCAAGTTGGGAAGGGGCAGAGAGAGAGGGAAAGAGAGAATCCCAAGCAGGCTCTGTGCTGTCGGCATTGGGTCCGGCACAGGGCTCGATCTTAAGAACCTCGAGATCATGAACTGAGCCGAAATCAAGAGCTGGATGCTTAACCAAGTGAGCTACCCACACACCCAAAATCTTTAAAAATTTTAATTGTTAAAAGGTGATAATGTATTATGATATTTGTAGCACATAGGAATAAAATGTCTGATAACAATATCATATAGGCTTGAAGACACGAACTGGAAGTATATTTTTGTAAGGTTCTTATGCTATCTTGTGGTAGGGCCCCCTCCCTAAGGAAAGGAAAACAAAAAAATCTCAAGGCAACCTTGCTATTCCCTTACTTGATAACATCCCTTGTGACCTTGTAACACGAGACCACTTAATCAGACTACACGTTTGTGTGTTACCAGATATGGGAGACAAAAAGTAAAAAATACATAAAAAAAACTACTACACAGGGGTTCTTTGGGTACAAACCCAACTGAGTGGTGCCAGCAGGAATAAAGTTGCTTCCTGGAAAGAAAAGCCTTGGTGTCACGACTCTCTGTGTGAGAATCTTGTGACATTACCTGTGGGCTCTTGTCCAGGATTTGGAGACGGTATGTTTCTACCTCTTTTGCCACCAGGGATATGAACCTCAGGGCACCTGAAGAGGTGGCCTCACCTGGCACCAGCGGACCACTTGGTCCACAATAGACTAGCCCTCCCGGTACACCGGGGCAAGGACCGTGTGTGCGCACCCCATGTGCGCTAATGGAACCCTTGAGGCTCAGGAATCAGTTCAGAGAGCTCTCATTGGACTAGTAAGAACCCGGGTTTGGTTTTGCAGACTTCACCATAATAGGCAGAAGGGGAGCCTGATCACTTACCAGAGTTGCATTAGTAATTCCACAAGGGAAGAGGAACAAAGCTGCAAATCTAAGGCATTGGGCACTGGGCGCTGGGTGGCAGGTTGGAGTCGTCGTGTGACTGGGTGTGGGGACTTGTCTCTCCTTCATTTCCTGGGTCAAAGACTATAATAATTAGAGCCAAATGTCTTTGGTTATTCTACCTCAGAACAGGGACTTTAAGGAATATTCCCAAGCAGCTGCTGAAACTCCTTTTGCTTTGGGGGAAATTCCCTGTCTTCTC
Source organism: Crocuta crocuta (assembly GCF_008692635.1). Classification (NCBI taxonomy): domain Eukaryota; kingdom Metazoa; phylum Chordata; class Mammalia; order Carnivora; family Hyaenidae; genus Crocuta; species Crocuta crocuta. The sequence goes on from NW_027551564.1 coordinate 5,157,012, forward strand.
CAAACTGACACTTACTGCCTCATTCCACTGGTGGAAAACAAAACAAAAGGAATCTGGACTCTGGTCTTCTGCCTGAGCTCACAAGACTTAAAACTGGGGATTCTCTTTCTCTGCCTTCTGTAGGCACCTCGTTTCTTCTGCCTTTCCTTCCTTCCCTCCTGTTTCTGCACAACCTGGGGGTGGGGTGGGGGGAGGCAGCCTGCATAACTGCTTCCTCAATGCCTCAGGCACAATCAGCTCCTCCTCCTCCCACCCTAGATGTTGAGGAGCTAAGAACACCATCATCAGATTTCCCTCCCAACGTTCCAGGTAAAAATTAACAATGGGGAACAAAGTGTCTTACGTGGACTCAAGTAAAACGTATTCAGTGTTTAAGGTAATTTAAATTTGTTGGTTTGAGATAGACAATGTTTATCAACATTAAAAAAAAAACAAACACCTTTTATTCTACCTAGATTTGCTAAAGGTCAAATAAGCTCGTTATCTTTGTTCCAATTTGTTAACTAAAGGATGACTTAAAGTGATGGTTAATTTTGTCTGTCTCAAAGTTGTTAAGATAGCTTACAAAGTCCTTGGTAACCTGAAACATTAAAGTCTTGCTTGCATGATAAATTGAGATTAAATTCATAGGATATCTAACGAAATAGGAAGCTAAACACTAATTACGAGATGTAGGTCTGTGCTTTTGACTTGTTGCAGAAAAACTAAGAATATTTGAAACTGTTGAAAACCATGCTTTGTGCTTAATGGATTCATAAGTTTGCCGTCTAAAAAAATCTGATGTAACATAGAGTTCACAATTGGTCACTACTTAAGCAGATGGGGTTCTCCCCTTATAGAATCCTTTATGGGTGCCCTCCCCCCATTATCAGGGGCATGAGGGGGGGATCTAAATGAGATAGACAGATAACCCTAAAACAACAGACGCAGCCCCTTGGCTCTACCCTAACCACTTTACACCACTGGGTCAGGGAACTATTACCTGTGAATCTGACCACAGATGGCTCACCCCTTTAAACCACCAGATGCTAGATGGGTGAAGGAGTGGAATGTCCAACCCCTAAAACCCTTCTGGAGGGGCCCATTCACTGTCATTTTGGCCACCGCTACTGCAGTAAGGTAGCAGAGTGGGTTCACTCTGGATTTACTATAGCAGAGTGAAGATGGTAACTCGAAACTGGGAGCGTATTCCTGATCCATCAACGCTGTGCAAGCTGACCATGCAGAAGAAGAAGAAATTTCCCAGAGTCATCAGAGGCTTCAGGAGACTGCAGCCCTGCTTTAGTTGCTCTGGAAGCTGACTAATCTACACATGGCAGAAGCTTGAGGAATCAACAGTCTGATGGAACAAGACTGTCCTTATTTTTATATGCTTCCTTACTGTGATGCACCGTCACGCCTTGTTTCTCTCTATTATTGTGATTCTTCCTCTACTCTGCCATAGGATTGGCCAAGGAGGCCCTGGCCAGCTGGAAATGTGATTCGAAGTTTCTATTAATACTCACCTTCCCTTTGTGGATAGGATACTTCATTGGTACCAACATGGGAAAACAATGGTCATAAACACTAAAGAAATGAGATCCCCACAAACTTTATAGTAAAACAAAATACCCCAGTCCTGCTGCCGGGGTTTGGCTTCTCAAAAGCTCAATTATTGGGAAAAAACGACTTATCTAATGGGAAAAAAGTGCATCGTTGTCTCTGTTAAAAGCTTAACATGCCTAGGCCAAAGATTTATAACTCAACTGTCCGAAAAACCCAAAGGTGGGGGACCCCAGATCACCTTGAGCCAGATCCCCACCACTTGTCTAACTTCTCTCATCTCCAAGAGGCCTGAGACAATGTCAACACAGCCACCACATGGCAGGTCCCGGGCGGACTGTACTAGGTATGTGGAAGGAGAGCCTGTACTGTGCTCTCTCAGTCTGGTCGGGTCATATGTGCTGGAAACTATTCGTCCATCTTTCTTCCTGCTCCCAACTGCCAGAGAAAAACATTTGGGAGTCCAAGTATGTGGGGACAGGGAGACTCAAAAAAAAGCAGCATGCCTTACAAATTAACAATTAAAAAGATAATAAGTGGCCTCCCGAGTGTATAATCCAATATTATGGCCCTGCCTCCTAGACGGAGGATGGGTATTGGGGCTTCTACACTCCAATTTACATGCTAAACTGCATACTTAGACTATAAGCAGCTGTAAAAAGTATAACCAATGAAACTGCCAGAGCTCTTAACTTACTAGCCAAGCAACAAACCAAAATGTACAATGGCATCTATCAAAATTGCTTGGCTTAAATTACATGCTTGCTTCTAATCTGTGGTTGTGAAAAATGTAACCTGAACAACTGCTGCCTACAGACAGATGATGAGGAAAAAGTCATAGAGGAGATCACAGATCAAATAAAAAGGTTGCTCATGTCCCAGCCCAGACCTGGAACACTTAAAACCTCAGGGAGTTATCTGGAGGATGGTTTTCAACTCTCGGGGGAATCCAAACCCTCATGAGCAAAATTATCCTCCTAATTTTTGGAGGGTACTTAATCTTACCCTGCTTAGCTCCCCTGGTTGTATGGTCTACCTCCAATCTCATTGAGGCCATAATTAAAAAAAAAAAAAGACGGCCACTCATGTAATGATGTTATAAAAATATAAACCCCTAAACCAAGATGATGCTCTTTGACCCTAAATAGAGAGGTCGGAGCATCAAAGGGGGGGAATGTGGTAGGGTCCCCTCCCGAAGGAAAGACAAAAAAAAAAAAAAAAAAAAAAAAAAAAAAAAAAAAAAACCACAAAA
>NW_027551564.1:5159990-5238375 GCF_008692635.1 Crocuta crocuta
AAAAAAAAAAAAAAAAAAAAAAAAAAAAAAAAGAAAAAAAAAAAACCCAAACAATCTCAAGGCAACATTGCTATTCCTGTACTTGTGCTTGACAACAGCCCTCACGACCTTGTAACATGAGACCACTTAATCAGACCACATGTTTGTGTGTTACCATATATGGGAGACAAAGAAGTAAAAAATATATTTTAAAAAACTATGCTACATGGCATTCAGGGCTCAGTTCTTTGGATATGAACCCAACTGAGTCATGCCGACAGGAATAAAGTTGCTTCCTGGAAAGAAAAGCCTCGGTGTCATGGCTCTCTGGGCAAGAATCCTGCTACAATATGTGCAGTGATATAATGAACTACAGAGTAGACAGTGATAACAGATATACTATAAACAGAAAAAAACAATTAACCACTAAAATAACATCCAAAGACTTAGAGCTGGGTGAGCTAACAAAGATAATAAAATGGAATCATCAAATATACTCAATTCATACAAAAAAAAGGCAAAAGAAATGAGGAAAACCAAAATTGGAACTGTAGCAGAAAACCGATCCTTGTCTTCTTTATGTAATGCAAGTGCCTGACTTAAGCTTTGATTGTGCAGACACCCACCTCAAAGACGCATCTGCTGCAACAAAGTCTACTCGGAATTAACCAGTTGGCAGTCCTGACTAGATAAAAAGCCTGGCTTCCTTTCCCCACCCAGGCTTTTTTGTTTTCAAGATCCTGGTTGATTTCAAAAACTGACCATTTGTGCTACTTGGTTTTTCTTTTCCTGTGCTTCAAGTATGCCTCTTCTGTTTTAAACTTACCAGGTACCCTGTCTGAACCCTAATAAAAGCAGAGCCCCAGGTCTAGGGCACACTCTCTCTCTAGTGGCTACTTTGCGGTGTGTCCTCTGGCAGCCTTCATATTCTCCAGGGCTTGTAAGTAATAAACTCTTTTTTCTTCAAAGTTTCCTAATGGTCATCTTGCAAGCATAACACAAACCACAAGGGCTGGAGCAATTGTAGTGGTTTGGAAAGGGATTTGGTCTGTGGGAAGCTCACAGGGGCCCAGGTGAATGCCCCAAGGCATTTCTAGAGGTAGCAATTGAGTCCAGTACAAAACAAAAACATATGTGATTTTTTTTTAAGGACAAATAGTAAGACTGTAGATTTAAAACCAATAATATCAACAATCTCAAGTATAAATATTAAATAGTAATAACGATGCTAAGCCAGAGAAATAGATCATCAAATAGAATAGAAAATTGAAAAATAGATCACACTCAAGGACAACTGTTTTTGAGCAAAGGTGCAAAGGAAATTTAGTAAGGAAAGGGTAATCTTTCAACAAATATACATCCCCGTGCACAAACACAAGAAGAAGAAATTCAACCCACATTTTGTACCATATACTGAAATTAACACCAAATGGACCATAGACTGAAAACCTAAAACTATAAAACTTTTAGAAGAAAGCACAGGAGAGAAATTTTGGCCTTGGTTTAGGCAAAGATTTCTTAGATACAAAATCCAAAACACTATCTATAAATGAAAAAGAAACCTGCTAAACTGGAGTTCATTGAAATTAAAAATTCCTCCTCTTTCTAAGACTCTGCTCAGAGAATGAAAAGGTAAACTATATAGTTGGAGAAGATATTTGCAAATCAAATGTCTGTAAAAAGACTTGTATTCAAATTATAAAAAGAACTTTCTGAGGAGGAGAACAAAGGCAAGAGAAATATAGATAAGATTAAATTTCCTTACAACTTGCCGCCCACTGATAAATACCTCAGACATGCAAATTCCATATTCCTCAAGGAATTCATAGTGGCCTTACTGTTGATGTTTTGCTAAAGACTAAAAACAACCTTAGCTTGACAACAGCCATACCTCCAGGGTCTTGTAATTCTTCTTTAACATACAGAAATCCCTTTAGAGACTTCCCTCACCTTAAAAATATATAATAAGGCACACCTCATAATCACAGTGAAGTGCTCTCTGCCCACTGGTCCTGTCCTCATGCTATCATAAAAGCACCTTTTTTGCACCAAAATCATTTCAAGAAATCTTTCTTGACTATTTGCTTGGTGTTCCCACATCGCTTTCAAAACTCAATAATAAGAAAACAACCCACTTGCAAAATGGATCATTTGCATAGACACTTCACCCAAACAGAGAGATCAATGATAATAAAAGCATATGCTCCATATGTTTCACCATTAGGGAAAATCAAATGAAAGCCGTAATAAGATAATACCACGTGCTTACTAAAATGCCTGGGCAAAAGAAGCCAGGCCCATCACCCACCAAAAGGAAACAGAGTGTATAATCCTATTTATACCATATAAAAAAGCAAGTTCTATACTGATGGAAAGCAGATCATTTGTCTTATTATGGTAGGAAGCTAGAAGGTCAGCCAGGAGGGATAATAAAAGGGTTTGGGGAATTTGGGGAGGTGATGTATATATATGTTCATTATCTTGATTGTGGTGAGGGCTTACCAATATATCTATGTCACAATATTTCAGTGTACACGTTTAATGTGTAATTTGTTGTAAGTTTAATATTCCTAAACAAAGCTTTTAAAAGGGCAAACTATACAATGTTGGCTGTTCAATTCCAACTGTATAAAAATTCAATGTGTAGCTAGCTAATCACAGGACATTACATACACACACATTCCATGACTAAAATAAAAATATGTTTGAGTGTTAATAATGGCATCATGAGTGAAGTTTTTTTTCACTACATGTTTTTTAAAATATTTGAAAAAGACATATAAAATTTTAATCTTTGGAAAAAAGTAACTTTTTTTATGAGTAAAATAGTGTCAAGACTTGACTGTGAACTAACTTTTCTTGCAAGTTAAAGTACAAATATCTTTCCTGCTAAGTTTTAAAAAACACCTTCTCTTCTTTCTCTTTCTTTTCTTTTTTCCAACAGAAAGTCAACAGTAATACAGTTACCTATAAGATAGCTCTCTTGCAAAGTCAAACACTCAAAGAGTGATAAAGCAAGACATTTTCTGTTTGATGTGGAGAAACCAATAAAACTCTGGGTATGAAACAACTCAATATGCTCACGATTCTGCCTGTTGCTATACGATGGAAAGGGAGGAGCTCTTCTGTTGGCCTTCAAGAACTCCGACAAGTTCAGATTTTCAGTGTGTAGGCAGATCTCACCAAGGAAAAAGACATTCATCAAAGGAGACTAATGAGCCAGGTGGAAAAGAAAAGAAAATGAAGACAAATGGGAAAACAGAAGAAGAGGCAGAAGAACAGGCACAACTGGCTAGAAACTTGGCAACTGAAAATGAAATAGAGATAAAGGAAACACACAGCTGACTTTCTGTTCCAGTGATGTCTCCTCCATCCTTCCCTGCCTTTCTCCCTATGGGTCACTAGGATAGCATTTAAAACCGGTGTCTCCACCCACAATTCTAGATTCAAACCTCAGTTGAACATGTCCTTTTATTTCTAATTTTTTAGCTTCTTTCATTTTCCTCCTGTATATTTAGTTTTTCGAAGAACAGGGAGCATGGCTTTTCTTTCTTTGTAACTTGCCCCCCTTGCCCTTGATTAGTCACGTATGAGGCCCTGGAAAAGTGCTTTTCAACCAGTTGGGCTAATGAATAGAGCCAGTGTTCCTCAGCAAGATACATCTTCTGTGAGATCTGCGGGCCTCCAATTCCTCTGCACACTGTCTCTCAGTCTCAGCTCTGCAGAAGAGGAACAGAGATACTAAATGTGTTATTAGTGTGTTGAAGGCTGAGGGTAACTTTGCCTTTCAGTGTCACATAATCATCACATTCATAGGGGTCCAAGCTTATTCCCCATGTTCTGCTTCAAAACATAGCAGAAAGTCAGTATAAATTTAAGCAAAAACATTGAAATGCATCATTTGGAGAATTCAATCATGTGAACTAGTCCATAGAAGAAGCAACAGTGGCTAGAAATTTGGACACTGAAGAAGAGAAAGAGATGGAAGAAATATGTGGTTCCTATAACGCTTAACAAGTGAGGCGTTATTGTGCTCTTTCAAAAATAGAGACCTAGTTGTTATGATTCAATTGGAAGGAAGTTTAGTTCACGCTCATGCTTCAAAGCCAGTGCTTGTTAGCTAAGGGAGAGCTCAGTGTTAGAATCCTTTGTCTTTGTGTTTCTGTTGTAAGCTCTGAGAACTCTTTTATACATCTAACTGTCAATAAGACTCAGTCTGAAGGAAACTGCAGTCTTCTATTTGATCAATCTAGACATGTGAATGGAGGCCATCTGGTTCATGTCACCAACAATGAAGGCAAAATAAGGCATTTAATTTGGTCACAATTTACATCCTCACTAAACTGACGTCATTCCTATTTAGTGGTGACCGCACTCTAGGTAAAATGGAAAACACTATTAATGGTGGATCAATGCCCTCTTGAGTTAGACATTCATGTGGTTAGAAGACATTAACAAGAACATATCTCAGAAAACAAAACTTACTCTTTAGGGACAATTTTGACCCCAGTTCCATTTATCTTCGAAACACAGTAATAGTGGATCATCCTTTGCTTGAAGATTTTCTTACAATTATAATATAATAAAAGTAGAATGATTCATTTAAATTCAAAATATCATGGAAAGAATGTAGAAAATCATTTTAATTCAGTTGTTCAGCTAAAAACTGAAGAGCTGAAAATCGAAATTCATTCCAAAGATTATATGCAGAGTCTTATTTAAGGTGCTTCACTATGACACATAGGCAAGGACGTCTTATGACTTTTTGCCAGTTACGTAAAAGATTAGTAAAAGATTAAGTTGCCAAGGGCAACTTCATCTGAAATGATTGGAGGGTAACTGGAATAACTAGATTCATACCATGAGGTGATGTAAGCTTCTGGTCTTAGAGAAGTGGACTAGGGAAGAATAAGAAGTAGGAACAAATGGAAGTCATAAGTAAGCATCAAATTACTGATAAAAAGGAAAATATTCAGGAGTTACAAATGCTGTAAAGTTACAATAGAGAGGGAGGATTTTGAATAAATCAAAGACAATATCAGAACCAAAATTTAGCTTAATGAACATCTTATTTTTGTTGAAATACGCTGGCAGAAGTATTCCAAAAATTGAAATACATCACTTGAATTGTATTTCCTAAACAATGAGCCCCATTGTTACTTGTCGAGATAAATGATGACAGTACAAACCATGTAGAGAAACTGATTTTTGTTAAAGTTATGTAATCAGGCTTTACAATTTTTATTTTTAAAAGAAAAATGAAACGGAATGTACGAGCCCCACTTTTGCCAATTTGTTAAACAAGCAAAGGTTCATTTCATTCAAAGCATAGCTTTTATCACAGTCTACTTTTCACTTAACTGTATGTATTTGCCTCTTTCATAAATTGTAAGCTTCTAAAGGGCAAGTGATAAGTTTTGGTCATCTTGTGTTCCCACAGTTCCTTGCATTTGAATAGGATACTGAATAGTCTTTAGTGTAGTATGTTGCTGTGGAGTCTGCTGACTGGCTTGAGAATGTTTCTCTGGGCTTCTCCCTACAAAGTTACAGTGTAAAGAAGTAGAGATATACATCAATTCTCATTATTCTTGATAGCTGGTGTCCTATAAGTTGCCACAAACACTGAATTAGTGAATACTGAGCCATCTCAGGGACATACAGGATAAAGTTTCTAGCCTCTGGTAATGAAATTTTTATCAACCAAGCAATCCATAACCTTGTTCTACCTGTTTCTGTTTATAAGGACATTATTTAACATATATTGTTGATTCATTAACACTGAACTCATGGCCAACGATGCTATAAGTCGTGCCTGAATGAAGCTTATCTACCAGAGGTATTTTCTCCATAAGGCACATGGCAGCCCTTTTCCACCTGGGAACACAAGACAGCATTTTGGCAGCCGTAGTTAGAGCCATTTAAACCACAAAATACCAACAATAATGAAAAAGAAGTGTCAGCAAAGACTGCAAAATGGATATAAGTTTATGTTATGAGAAAGCTGAAGTGAGAAGGCAGAGGACAACCTTTTTAAAGTCAGGTGTGAACATGCAAGTCCGAGAACTAGAATTTTTTCACTGCTCTGTGAATGACTTAACGAAAGCACCGTATTAGTTTTTGGGGCTGCAAATAAACGTTAACATTTAGGCAGGTTCTCAAATACGGAGTCTGTGAATACTAAGGACTGACTGTCCGAGGAAGCTACGGCTGAGAGGAAATGCACACGGGCAACGACTGCAGAACAAAGCGGACCCTGTTCAGCATCTAAGTCTAAATCAACTGCACATTCATTTTCCTACTCTGCTCAAGTGCTACTTTACCAGGTAGGAAAGTCTGTGATATACTTGTGGTTTCCAGCACAAGTCCAAAAAATAAATGGCTTTCTGGATTAGCTACCTGCTGCTCTGTCAGGCATTGATCTGTATGTACTTCTTGCCTGAGAAAGGAGTTGACATTTGCTGAGAATTGAGCACTGCTTGTTGCCTGTTGTGTTGCCACTTCTTTACTCTGGTTTGTTGGGGGAGGACAGCAATGTGCTCAATTAGAAAAACAAACAAACAAACAAAAAACTGGCGTTCTTAGATTCCTTTGCAGATAGGGTGGTTAAATACCAAGATCTGGTCAATGAGACATGAATAAGTTGGCTCGACCTTCTGGGAAAACTTTGAAAATGGGGAAGATTCAGTTACTATGGACCTAGTTGTCACGCCATCCCCTATTTTCAGTTTGAAATAAAGACACAGGAGCTGGAGCCTCAGTGACCAGATGACTTTAAATGACCTTGAATTTGAATGACAATCCATTGCTAAACCTAGTGGACCAGAAAGAGGTTAGATTTCTAATGATATAATGGCAGGGCCATACAAGCCTTTATCTCCAGATTTCCCACTGGAATGAAATAAATCTCTGAATAAAGTGTTCCTAAGGTGTGTTTTTGTTTGTTTTTGCAATTCTATACTCACTCATGAAATGTAATTCCTCTCCTTCTTTTGTTTGCTCTTCTTAAGGCTTTCCTAAGTTTTGTCAACTCTCCATATGATTCGCTTGTTTGTTTTTTGTTTTTTTTTAATTTTTAAAATTTATTTCTGAGAGAAAGAGAGACAGCGCGAGCAGGGGAGGGTCAGAGAGAGGGGGAGATACAGAATCCGAAGCAGGCTCCAGGCTCTGAGCTAGCTGTCAGCACAGAGCCCAACATGGGGCTCGAACCCATGAACCGTGAGATCATGACCTGAGCTGAAGTCGTACGCTTAACCAACTGAGCCACCCAGGTGCCCCAGGTTCCCTTGTTTTTTTAAAAAAATTTTTAATGTTTATTTTTGAGGGAGACAGGAAGGGCAGAGAAAGGAGGCACAGAATTCAAAGCAGGCTCCAGGCTCTGAGCTGTCAGCACAGAGCCCAGAATGGGGCGTGAACCTATGAACCATGAGATCATGACCTGAGCTGAAGTCGATGCTTAACTGACTAAGCCACCCAGGTACCCTCTAACCCCTTATTGTTTAATAATCTCGTTTCCAAGCTTTTTGGTCTTTGATTAATACTTTCAAAGCTTTATGCATTCCTCTGTTTCTCAGTTTGTTCTTCAATCTACCTGCTAAGAATTCAGCCCATAGTGACTCCTCATTTTTTAGGGTACTTGTTGGCCATTTCTGGATTCCAGAAATTTTGAGATTAATAACAGCAACCTGTTTTTCCTCCTCTGGTGGATGCTAAACCACTCAAATAAATTGCCCTCACCAATTTGTATTCTGGGGCTAGGGTACATTTTTCATCTAATTTTGTTGAAAATGTTGTCCGTAGGTAATTTCCTTTGCTATCCTACTTGCTCTATTTTTTAAAAAATTGTATGTGTATTTATATTTGGGAGAGAGAGAGAGAGAGAGAGAGAGAGATTGAGACAGTGCATGAGCAGGGGAGGGGCAGAGAGAGAGAGACAGAGACTGAATCTGAGATCATGACATGAGCCAAAGTTAGAAGCTCAACTGACTGAGCCACTCAGACACCCCTAGTTGCTCTGTTTTAATGAAAGTATTTCAACAGATTAAAATGTGATAGCTTCTCTCATGGTCTTGTCTCTCCTGGAAGTTTAATTTATAACTAGCTGACGATAGCATATCCTACAAGCAAGGGCTTTTATATGTATTATTTTCTCTCTCCTTCAGAAAAGGCTTTGAATAAGTATTATTATTAGTCACATTTCAGATGACAAAATGAAGCCCAGAGAGGTTAAGTAACTTGCCCAAAGTCACCAAGATAGAAATTGATGGAACCTACATTGAAAGCTGGCTCTGTTTAGCTCATTCCTGAGTTCTGTGTACATCTTTGAAAAATGAATCTGAAAGCACCATTTCACCATTGTGTTCTCACAGGAAGCCTCTGTGCCTGGCCTCAGAAAGGTCAGAGAGAACTTCATGACTTTTGACACAAACTCCTGGGATAAAAATACATGTTAGAATGGATGGCTAAAAGTTTTTAGTTGGAGTTTTAAAAAGAAACACAAGTATTTTTATTTGTAAAAGTCTAGGCAGACTCTATTTAGGACATTTGTTCTTATGTCTATCCCTCATGCACCACTGCAAACATAAGTATCTTTGAAATAAAGAGAACACCTGGCCATCATCCTGTGTCTGATATTATCATGCCAGCTTGACCGTGTATTTCAGCCTTCTGAAACTTTTAGAAGGTTAACAATTCTAGTTCCTTTACTTCTCTACATAGGACTTACCAAAAGTGCTTCTAGATCTTTTCATATTCCTTTTCCCAAGTCTGTGCTCTCCCATAAGGGTTTAACTTTTCTATGGGCCCTTGAATATGTGAAAACAATTGCTTCTCTTTTCCCCAACTTCTTCTCACTATTGTTCTCCTAAGATGTTATTTTCTCCCTTGATCTAAGAGGACAGAGAGTTGTGGGACATTGGCTTAGAGAAAAGAGGTCTATGCAGCATAAGCAAGTTCCTGGGGCAAGTGGTATCCATTTAATACCTAAGTTAATCCCCATGTGGCTGTTTCCTCTATGTCACTGCAGTCTCCGCCCTAATGTTACCTCCTTACATAGACTTTCCATGATTCCTACAGCTAAATCTACAAGCCTTCTCTTTGTCTCCCTACCTCCATGGCTCTCTCAAACAGGGCTCTTTTTTTATTTTCTTTATACAATTTGTTTCATTCTCTGAAATTATCTTATTTACTAAGAAAATAGAGTTGGAGCCATGTTTCCTTAATTCTCTCCAAGACAACGTACAGTGGGCTGTAAAGTGACAATAAGCTGGCCTACTACTGGATTGAACAAAGTGTCTTTCTCATATTTTCTATAGGGTATCTTCTGCCATTTTCCCCTCTTTTCAACAGATTCTGTTTTCCTTACTAAATTGATAGGGAGATATAATTTTCTGGATAAAGCCTAATCACAGGCCAAATAATGATCATGCATATCCCAAGTCAAGGCAAGGTTTGTTACTGTTTGATAAAGCATGATTTATCTGATGAGCACTTGTCTGCTCAACTCATAATGACTTAGGTTATTTCTTTCACACTGGGATCTGGATAGAGTAACCTTATGCATTATCTAGTAATGATTACAGTGAGAAGGTCCACATGAATGTTAAGTTTAACTTAAAGATGTGCTTAACTAAGCATATTGCATGGTGTACCCAGAACTTAAATTTTCAGTTTGTCAGTATTTCTTTTGTGAAATACCTGGGATGTTTTCATTTCTCAATTGTGCTAATTTAAAAACCATAAGTGTCTGCTGGAGTACGAAGGCCACTTTCTCCTCTCAATTTAGATTATAGCTCTGTTTATGGAGACAAGCAATGGTATAGAAATTATCATATTTTCAATATATAAATAATCAATTGCATGTTCATAAACTTGAGTATTTTGATTTATTTGGTAGGACTAAAAATAACACATCTATTTTGTTTGATAATCTCAATTGGTAAAATCAGACACCTTAAGGCATATAGAAAATTAATGCAAAATGCCTATAAGAACTTAAATGCCTGTTATTCTAAAATTAGTCTTTATCATACTGCTTTTATAATGTCAGTATTGGAAATTCCTCTTCCAATCATCTAATGGTAAACTACCTTATTTAGATAAAGCAACCTACAGAAAACAATTAAAAACATTTCATAAAATATATTTTAAAATAGTTTTTAAGGTATTGAAACTGATAATAGAGTAAGGAATTATCAAGCCAAAAATCTAAATTAAAGTGGGACACAGACATGCAAGCAGGCTTTGGGGACAGGTATTGTGCTGAGAGCATGCTGAGAAATCTTGTGATTAAACCTAAGTTTTGGTGGTATTTTGGGTGTGAAGGAAAGACTCTTGGACACTGAACTCAGCTGACTGGAGTGCAGGGTGGGTGGACATCATCACTGGGAAGCTGTAATCACTAGCAATACTTCCTACAGACACACAGCCCACATTTACATCTCCTAGTTTTTGCCAAAAAAACCTCTCAAGCTATGAAACTACAATGAAGCAAAGCACCATACACAGGAAGAAAAAGAAACAACAGAAACAGAAATAAACACAAAAGATTTCCAATACTGGAAGTGTTTAAAAAAGATAAAACAAATATTTCTATATTCAAAAACTAAAAGCATGCAAGAAATGTCTATTTATAAGAAAACGTTATATAAGTTTTTAGATAGAAATTCTGGAAATGAAAACCATACCTAATATTAAAAACAAAATGGTTACATATATCAGCCATTTTGAAATATCAAAAAAAAAAAATCAAGATCTGGAAGATAGGTCAGAAGACTCTACCCGGTATATCACATAGTGAGGCAGAGTGGTAGAATACAAATAAAATTAAAATAAATTGAGTTCAGTACACATATAATCATAGTTTCAGAAGGATGAATAATTACAAAGACTGGAGAATCCTAATGAATCCCAAGGAATTGCTTCAGAAGAAACAGTATTCCAGATGCAAGGGCTGAGATGAAAGGAGTAAAGATTAACAAAAGCCGTTAATGTTGGTTTTGTTTTGACGAACCTTGGTTGTATAAAAGAATAATAACTGTGTCTAATGGGATTAAAAAGAGAGAGAAATAAATTTTCCAGCAACATCATTTAAGTCAGGAAGCAGATAAAGGAATTGTAATAGTTAAGACCTCAAGAAGCATCCATCAAATCAGAGTAGTTGAGCAAGGGAGTGTTTCAGAGGTGTTTCCTCTAAGGAAGGATAAAGGAAAGAGAGCTGAGAAGGTGAGAGGAACAGACCACGGTACAGGACTTCCACACCTGAAAAGAGAGAAGGAAGAAGGAACATCGGCTAGAAAGAGGACCAGATGGCAGCACGGATCTTAGAATATTTCATCTAGGCCAGTGGGAAGTTCTCAAGCAAAACTTGTCCACAGAGGAAGAGTGCAGTGGGCCAAAGTGGCTGACATTATAGAAGAGCAATGTAAAGGAAGCATGGCCTTCGCACAAAATTAGTGGAGGATCCAGGGAGGATCCACACCCGCTGGGGGTGTGCGGGTGTGTGGAGAGTCAACCATGCTCCCCACATCAGAGATCTGAGAACATTTCTATGACTGCCACACGAAGTTAAGTTTTCCAATATTTTTGTATTTTGAAGGAAGAAGATAAAAATATTGATGAGTGCAGAATTCAATAGATTAAGTATAGACATTGTAATTTCTAGACTATCCACTAAAGTAGTAGAAAACAAGTGTATTCCTTCCAAACCAACAGAGTAGAGGCAATGGGAAAATCAAAAAGGATTTCAGAAGAAAGCAAGAAAAGGGAAAGAGAACAAACAAAATAAGACAACAGGAGTGAGTGGAACCCATAAAGTGATAGGGTTGTATACAAGTGGACATATCACTTTTATGCTGTTAGGGACTCCAGTTAAAAAACAATGATTGTCAAAGATCTTAAAAAACAAACTGTATACTTTATAAAAAACATATTTAGTCTCAACGGTAGATTTTATTTCTCTTGAAATTCTTACTTCTTTCAAAAAGAATTTTTAGCACTTTATTGCTTTGGGAATGAATGTGGAAATGCTCGAATTTCAAAGAAAAAGTCATTTTAGAATTGAAATTTATTGGAAGATATATAGAGAACATCAGCAATCTTTTCTTCAGTCAATGTGGGTGGATAGGGAAAGGTCAAATTTCTTGAATTTTCATTATAAAACAAAAATAACTGTTTAAACTGTTTTTATTTCTGAAGAGAAATTGAGATAACTTATAACTGTAAACATATTTAATTAGATGATTAAAATTAAAACAGACATTACAAATTTTATTTGGTGATAATGGATATGGTAAATCCAAATCATTGTTATGTCATTATTGTGATTAATAGTAACCTGAATAAGCAATAAAGGGAGATGTGAAGAATTATATATATTTCCCTTTTTCCAGCAAAAGGGAGCGTAACTTTTCTTAGTGGTGACTTTCAGAAGGGTTTTTTGCTTTGTTTTTTGATTTTGAATGGATAATGGTTGCATATTCTAGCAATACAAAAAATCTGATGGAATGTATCCAGTAAAGATGTGCCTTCATTTACTAGAAGATGAAGAAATGACCTTTTTTTAATAAAGTTTATTTATTTATTTTGAGAAAGAGACAGAGAGGGAAGGGCAGAGAGAGACAGAGAGAGAGAGAGAGAGAGAGAGAGAGAGAGATTCCCAAGCAGGCTCCACACTGTTAGCACAGATCCTAATGTGGGGCTTGATCTCACAAATGGTGAAATCATGACCTGAGCCAAAACCAACAGTTGGACATTTAATCAGCTGAACCACCCACATGCCCCATTAACACATTTTTCTTAACAGGCCATTGAGTTCTTTAAGATGCCCTCAAACAAATGCTACTAATTTATATTTCAACCAGCCCAATTCCATTTTCATGGCATAGCAAAGAAAGTTGAATAAACTCAATAAGCAAACTTTGGTTTTATTTTTGTTTTCAGTTTTATTATTTTAATTTGAGTAGACACATGTCACATTAGTTTCAGTTGTAGAACATAGTAATTTGATAACTTTACATATTATTCCACGAGCAAACTTCATAGAGCAAACTACAAGCACAACTTCAAGTTTAACTATAATCTCTGTCTTCAATTCCCAAATGTTAAAAATTCAACTTCAAAACAAAACTCATTTCTGATTCCTCTCTAGGAGGCTTTCCCCACGGCTGTGCCAGTCATTACCTGAGCTGACAGCTCACCACACCGCTGTCTGCATTAGTGACTAAACTTGAGACGCTTTTCAGAAATAAAGGTAGTTTTACTTAATGTATATTAAATAAATGTATACATAAATATAGTAAATAAAGATATTATTTAATGCATAGATATTTATACATTAAGAGATATTTATACATTCCTTATTGACAAGGTTTCAAAATCTTTCTTTAATGTGAGGCTTTAAATGGATATTCTGTTCTGTTAACAAAGGTTGTATCTACAAATCTTGATTGTGCAGCATTTTTTAGTTGTATCTTTTTTCCTAGTGTCTATATGTAATGGGGAACTTTGTTGAAAGGTATGTTAGGAACCTCCAGGTAATACTTTTTTAATTCCCTTTGGTCTACTATTCCTGTGCTTCTGCAGATAGTAGGTGAAGCCAGAAAGCATTGCTCTCTCTCTTCTCCTCCTCCTCCCTCCTCTGTCACTCCCTCTCTCTCTCTCTCTCTCTCCATAGATGATAGATAGATGATAGATACATAGATAGATAAATACATACATACATAGATATGTAGATAGATAGATAGATACATACATACATACATAGATACGTAGATAGATAGATACATACATACATAGATATGTAGATAGATAGATACATACATACATACATACACAGACACATAGATACATAGAAACGTAGATAGATATATAGATATATAAATACATACATACATATGTAGATAGATACATATATACATACATAGATGCATAGATACATAGATAAATAGATAGATAGATAGATAGATTTCCTCTACAGATTCCAGCAAAACAAAGAAAGCTTTAAAGAGTACTGATTTGTTTTCCTTTTAGAGAAATGAAAGAAATTCTGATTCTTTCATGACATAAAATTTTTAAAAAAGTAATTTCATTAAACCCTCTGTTTTGAGGCATTCTTTCTAAGAGGAGAAAAGACTCTCATGACACTTGGTGATGTTCTGACAGCTGAGGGAGATGTCATTGTGAATCCGAGAGTTTCTATGTCAATGAGGCTATTCTAGGATTTTGACTGGTACTTGTTTTTTAAGGCTCCCTTTTGTTAAAAGGGTACAGCTTGCTTTTTTGTACAATATTAAAACCCCATTAGGTCTCCAAAGAGATAGTTGGAAGTTATTTAATCCATCCTAGATAAGTCATAAGATCCTCGTAGTCCTTTTAGAGAACACTGAACAGTATAATATCTTACCATGAATCAGACAGTTAACACAGTGGAACTTAAAAGAACTGGGATTATTTAGAGACGAGGATTATGAATTTACACTGGATACTGTATATGAAGTGGTTAGCACGTAGTTTGTTCACAGGAGTAACAGACACTGTGGTTTAGCCTTTGTATGGAAGATTTAGTTTCCTCTCATGGTTAGATGATAGAGGAGTATACATTATGTTTTATACATTATTTGTCTACTCTGCTGTATGCACTTCTTCAGGTTGGTGGGTATCGCTGCTGCTGCTGCTGCTTCTGGCAAATGGGACCAAAGGGAACTTTCTGGCAGCCCTGACCAATCCTGACCAAATCACTGCTATAAGGGGGGTTGGGGGGGACAAGAGGGCCTTCCAAAGGACCAAATGGAACCTTTCATACTTCGGTGCACAGCTCTATAATTAGTCCCCAATGCACTGGGGAGGTGACTCTGCCATTTTGACAAAAGAATCTAAAACCGGACTTCGCTTTGGCATTGCAAGTACCAGACATGGAAAGTAGACTTACGTGATACGGAACAGGCATCCCCGCTTTGCTTAGGTGATTTTGACTTGCGCATCTTGCACTGTCCTTTTATGTTTGAGTCCCGACAGGTCAATAACCTACAGGGTTTTTGTAGAAATATTTGATTTGGAAACATCACTAATAGCATAACTGAGCATACATATTTTAGTTCTTGGCTTAAAGTTCATACTGCTCGTGGAGCTTCTTTTTGTGACATATCTGAGAATTCTGCACAGAAACATCAGTCATGCTGGTTCCTGGGGGAGCTTTATACAAAGTGACTGGGTGTCCGTCTTCACTAATTTCACTAAGAATGACTTCATTAGCCTATAAATACTGGCTCTTCTCTGTGGTTTGAAAGATAATTTATATAATATTATAAAATATAATTTATAAACTTGTAAAAATTATATCACACTTTTTTATTCTTAAAAATTGCCTTAGCTAACACATTTTCAAGGCATTTTTGAATTAGCTGTGTTTCTGACAAAATAAACAATAGCAATCATAATGAGAATAATGCCACTTTCACAAACTCACTTTCTTTATATTAAATTCATGCCCTTTCAACATCACTCTATTTATTTATTTATTTATTTAATTTTTTATTTTGGAGAGAGAGCACAAGTGAGGGAGAGGGACAGAGGGAAAGAGAGAATCTTAAGCAGGCCCCAGCACAGAGCCCAGCATGGGGCTTGATCTCACAATCCTGGAATCATGACCTGAGCCGAAATCAAGAGCCAGACTCTCAACCAACAGAGCCACCCAGGTGCCCCTGTTATCACTTTCATTCATAAACTTGCAATGACCTGTCTACCGAGTGTTGGTGGCTAATATTAATGACACAACTTTGTCATTAATATTAAAACTTTGTTCCCTAAATAATTTTTTTTACAGTTATGAAACATTGTTAGTACTTCCTTTCCAGGTTGGTGATCAAATAATTTACAGGACTGTAACATTGCTCTTTGTCCCTAGATTGACTGAAGATTCGTGTGACTGTGGGTTCTATATATATCAATTCAGTTTTATCCTTCGCCTTTGTGGATTTTTTGGAGAAAGTTCAACTAGTGTTGAGAGACACATTAGGGCTCAGTGATACTTTGTCTTCCATAAGTGATCAATTCTAGTTAAATTATTACGGCTTTAAAAGATGGACTTCTGCTTTTTCATGTTTTCAATGATTGACTGTAAAGGAAACATTGAGAGCTTTTTCAGACTGTCACACATCAGCCTGACATTTCCTGCCTTACTCTGCAGCTTCTGTTTTTGCTTTAAAAACATTCACAGGGAAAAAAAATTGACAGTTTTTAAGTTTATAGAACCATAGTTCTTATCTATTTATTTATGTTTATTTTTGAGAGAGAGAGGGAGAGAAATAGAGCCTGAGTAGGGGAGGATCAGAGACAGAATCCGAAACAGGGTCCAGGCGCTGAGCTCCCTGATGCGAATCTCGAACCCATGAACCATGAGATCATGAGATCATGACCTGAGCCAAAGTCAGACACTTAATCAACTGAGCTACCCTGCGCCCCTATAGAACCATACTTCTTTACTTTCCAGTTTATTTTCATTTTGTCTTAAAGGGCCAATCACTACTTTTGGGTTTGGTCCAGAAA
Organism: Crocuta crocuta; assembly: GCF_008692635.1. NCBI lineage: Eukaryota > Metazoa > Chordata > Mammalia > Carnivora > Hyaenidae > Crocuta > Crocuta crocuta. The sequence goes on from NW_027551564.1 coordinate 5,176,509, forward strand.
TCTGATACCCATTCAGCCTTATTAGTAACTACTGTCCTATTTTATATTATACCATCTTCATGGGCAGTGACCCCCGCTAATTTACTTTTTTGTATTTCCGAAGGCTTAGTACAGTGTCTGCCAAGTAACAATTGGTCAAAGAAGTTCTTTCTTGCCATTCAGGACTGTTGTGTGTCTTCTCTGTGTAAGCTGCTATATGGCTAACACGTGGTTGCTTCCATAAGGAGATGTGAAGGCAAGGACAGACCATTTCACAAACTGTCTGGTACCTCACCACATATTAAGCACTCAGTGAGTGTGCATTAAATAAATGAGGGCCGTGATCTAGTCTTCGGCTTTTGTTACAGCGAGTTCCTGTTAGCATTGTCTTACATTTCTATAGTTGCATGCCCATGACTAACGCAGTAATTTTTGCTAAAATTTTGCTATCAGTGTTTGGCATATTCACAACTTGTAATTTCTATTGAAAATTGAAGAATTGATGGAAAAAAGATGGTTTAAAAATGATATTTTGGCTCTGCATGTCTTATGATTGGTAGGTTGACACCTCTTGTTGTGGACAGTGTTTGCGTGCCCCTCCAATTCATGTTGGAGTCCTAACCCCAGGCAGGGGGGTATTAGGAGGTGGGGTCTCTCAGAGGTAATCAGAACATAAGGGTGGAATTCTCACAAGTGAGATTAGTGTGCTTGTAGAGACACAAAACAGCTTGTATTGACTCTGTTCTCCGTCAGGTGAGGATACAATGAGGAGATGCTATCCCCAAGCCAGGAAGAGAGCTCTCACCAGACACTAAATCTGCAGCCACCTTGATCTTGGCCTTCCTAGTCTCTAGAACTGTCAGAAATCACCGTTGTTCAAGCCAGCGGACTACGTTATTCTGTTACAGGAACCTGAGCTAGTACATCCCTCCATTGTCTGCAAATTGTCCTCTGCATCCTAATTAAATTCCTTCTTCATGCCAGGTGGCTCTAGGGAAGGCAGGGGTGTCCAACTGCAAAGTGTCTTAACTAAGTTCAAGGTCAGTGGATATTTTTGCATCTACTACAAAATGGTGACACAAAAGGTAGATATGGGGCCTTTTATTTCTTTCCTGAAAAATAAGATTAGATATTCAGCAATTTGGGGTACGGGAGAGTACAAAAGATAAGAAGGATGGAGGTGACTCAGTGAGACCTATTGCTATTCCACATTCCCAATCACACGTGCGAGGTTGGTTTTAAACAGCTGTATTTACAAGTTTCTAGAGACTAGGTCTCAAATGGTGTACCTCTCTGGAGCCCAGACAGCAACATTCTACCTTGTGTTTAAGGAGAGCAATCCACCCCCTTCCTTCTCACATAGCATGGCAAGCTTCGGGGTGCATTGGTGGCCATGGGAAGAGCTTCTCAAGCTTCCTCAGGAAGACACATGGAACAGTGATAAGGCCTCTTAACTACTGGATCAGAGTGAGAGAACAGGGGTGGGTTTGTTCTTAAGCACAGGCATCCAAGAGCCCTGTGGATAGCTAAACATTACCAAGATCATTTTGAAGTTAGTGGCTAAAGTTTTATTAGGAAAGGGGAGCATGTGTGGCTTAGTCGGTTAAGCATCCAAATCTTGATTTTGGCTCAGGTCACGATCTCATGGTTCTTGGGTTCGAGCCCTGCATCCAGCTCTGCATTGATAGCATGGAGCCTGCCTGGGATTCTCGCTCTCTTTCTCTCACTGCCCCTCCTCTGCTCTCTCCCTCCATCTCTCAAAATAAATAAATAAACTTAAGTCTTGTTAGCAGAAAGGACTCCTTAGACACTGATATTAAAGGTCGTTGGCAGCATTTGGACCCAAACAAGACAAGTGATAGAGTATTTCAAAGTTACCACTTGTGTTTCCTGAATCAATCTCCAAAGTGACTGAGAAAGACAGCCTGACTGTTTCAAGAAAACAGAATGATATAGTGCTCAGATACTTAATACAAAACATCCAATACTTAGTACTTCTTCTAGTAAGGAACTCTTGTCAGAGGGTATATTGTAAAACACACACACACACTCTCTCTCTCTCTCTCTCTCTCTCTCTCTCTCTCTCTCTCTCTCTCGTGCGCGCGCGCGTGCGCGCTCTCTCTCACATAGCTTTAAAATTTTTTTTCAGATGCGAGGCACCTGGTGGCTCAGTCAGTTAAGTGTCTGACTAAATTTTGGCTCAGGTCATGATCTCAGGGTTAAGCTCCATTTGAGGATCCACGCTAGGTGTGGAGCCTGCTTAAGATTCTCTCTCTCCCTCTCCCTCTGCCCCTCTCTTACCCACACTCTTGCTCTCTCTCAAAAGAAAAATTCAGACATAGCAATATAAAAATGGGAAAATATTAATGGGTGAGTATTGTTCTGAGTTTTTTAAAATGAACTTGAAAAAGGCTTAAAATAATTTAGTTTACCAAAGGAAGGACAAGTTAAGAAGTTGTAGAAGAATAACTTATCTGGGATAAGAGCCATGTTAATTACATATGCTCTGAATAAGTTAGTATGGAATACTATGGATTACTAACTAGGAATACTAAGGAAATCTAAAGGAGTCAGATTAGCTGGACTTTGAAATTTTGTGCCTTTTCTACATTCACTATGCAAAGGCAGTCAACTCTGTGGAACAATGGAAAATCACCTTTGTACTACTGGCATCATGGATACTTTCAATAATTGAAAATTATTTATTGAGCACCTAAGTGTCTGATATAGTTTTATGGAATGAGGGTATGTCAGAGAACAAACCAGGCAAATATCCTTGCCCATATGACATTTACATTCTAAGAGAGGAGCAGAAAATCAATGACAAACAATAAAGGTAAATTCTATGTAAACCATGTATCTTTTAAAAATTGACAGATTCTGTAATAAAAATGAGAGCAGATAGGGGAACCAGATTGTCAGACAGCATCACTGAGGTTTTGTTTGAGCAGAGAACTCAAAGAACTCTGAAGAAACAGAGTTTGATGCATTAATTTCAAGTAGCTAAGTAAACTCCAAAGAGAATACATAAAGGTCAATAGATTCTCATCTTACAAATAGCAATTTTTACCCATTATGAATATATCATAGATTAAAAAGTAAATATTTTCATTCTTCTTGAATCTTTTATGCAATGATGACTCTTCAATAGTATGCAAAGAAAATGGTTTCACCTTGTGGGAATGTCTTCTCATTTCTCTTGGATAGCATCCACTATTAACCCAATGTGTGCTATCCAAAAGTATGAACTAACCTAAAATTTTCAGATGCCTTTTAGGCAAGAATGTGTGATTGGCGATGATTATACAGCAAAAACAAAATAATCTTCTGTTCAAAAGATTAAGATTATTAAATCTTAAATTCAGAAGTCTTGGTAGAAAGGATATTAACTTCCCATTACTGTGAAGTTAAAGATAAATCCTCTTCTACCACTAAAAAAAGAAAAAGGATAATAAGATTTCAGTGTGCCGGGTTTCCGTGTTAAATAAATGCAGAAGATTATACATTTATTGAGGAATTTGAGCTGGTCTGACATCCATTTACTTTCCTCTGTGTTCTCTCATCTGAAGTGCAGAATTCACTATCGATGATCGAGGCTATTGGAAAGTGTTTGTTCATTCTGTGAAGTATGACAAAGGTAATCAGTTATTGTACAGGGAGAAGGTTTGGATTATGGTTTCTCTGATCAGAGAAGGCTAGCTAGCCCTTTCCTTGCCTTACTGTTCCATTCATATTCTTTTAGGCATCATTCTTTACAATGACCTTGTCAGATGCACAAAAGCATATCTTCATCCAAGTGCTTACTTCATGAACAAATTTCCACATCTGTATGAGCAGAGGTAATAATACTAAAATGACTCCACAATGCATGAGGTGTCAAATTATAAGTGAGGAGAGTCACACAAAGGACAACACATCTTCAGGTAGTGTGATGAATCATGTTCTGTGTTAGCAGAGAAAAAGATTTGCAAAGATGTCTATTTCCAAAGTGAGAGATTTAGAACTCTGATGAAGCAGAATTCTTTAGAGAGAGGTAGAAATTCAAGTGGCACATGAATGAGTGATCATGAAAGCTGTCCCCCAGTCTTCCTGTCATCCCACTGTGGTGTTGAAAGCACTGTATTGCCCTCAAGTCAGCAAACAGCTAATTGTTTTCTGGGCATGGAGTGTCTATATCATACCTTGGATACCATGGCTGATATGGCAGGCATAGAATTTCCTAGGATTAATCAGATATGTAGAGTGAGCTAGAGGTAGGCTTTGAGGACCTATATCTTTGCATAAAATTTTTTTCAGAGGCCCTGATTTAGTTTTAGCAAAGCCCTTCACATCCAGAGGTCTCCTAGGAAGCTAGAACGATCTCTGGACTTCCACTCCAGTGATATGGGAATATGTTCCCTACTTTATTTCCCTGTCCCAATCTATAACAGTTCAAAGTTCTCAAAAATATCCCTAATGGATACAACAGATATAATGTAAAATTATTGCTTCAGTAGGTGGTCAGACGGTGCTGTAGGATAGGATATGACATAAGTATGGTCAGAATCCAAAGGCAGGTAAAGTACCACCCAGGGAAGAAGTGAAGTGTACAATTAAAGGCTACTGAGAGCAGAAAACACTCAAGCAAACTGAAATGATACAGCACATATTGATAGCAAGAGGAGAGAGAGAGAGAGAGAGAGAGAAAGAATATACAGGGTCCAGCCCCTTGCAATGCACTGGTGCACGGTGGCTATTAGATGCTCTACACGACCCCACTTGTGCCACAGTACAAGGACCCCAATCTTTCCCCTCGAAGTCTGAAACACAGAAAGCTGGGGACATGCTTGAGGACCACTGAGGTCCCCAGAGCTAAGCAGTTCCAAGAGAAACGCACATGCACCTTAAGAGAGAGAGGGAATAGGGATGAGCCGGCTGAAGTCTGACTCTCTGTGCGCAGTGCAGTTTGTGCGCTTGTTGGCAAATCCTGTACAAAGCGTAAGGTTCTGCCTGGAACCCAAGGCAGGCATCGGTCTGTGCTTGTACCCTTTCCTCACAATTATTAATTGAACTTACTGCGTTTAAAATTTTCTGCTTTCTCTAAACTCCAGGAAAGCAGAAGGGCAAGAAACATCCACAAGTTTATCAGAAACTTTGAAGCCCAAGCATTGACCTTTGACAACAGATGCCAAAAGCTAAATAAATACAGTATCCGGTGCGAGTAAGCATTCAATAAATGTAAAGCTATCATGTTTATGAGAGTTTTTGATAAAGGGAAAAGCAAACGTAGAGCTGTTAGTCATCTGTTTTACAGTCTCTGAAGGCTAATAGCTTGCCTTTTGAAGGAGTTTGAATTAATATGCAAAGGGAAGTCAAGTTGCCTAGGTAGTACTTTACTATAAAATACTGCGTTAGAACAAGTTATATTTGTCTCAATTCATTCTCGATGCCACACATAACTAATATGATTCTGAGCATTTAATTATTCCTCTCTAATTTAATGTTTTATAATGAATAATTTCAAGCATATATAAAGATAGAAAAAAATGTGATGAATCTCCAGGTACCTTTGACTATGCTTCCACAATTAGTAACTTGCATCCAGTCTTGTTTCATCTATATCTCATCTACTCTTCCAGGCACAAATTATTTTAAAGGAAATACTAGTATCATATAATTTCATCATAAATATTTTAGTATGTATTTCATGCTGCTACCAACTCTTTAAAATCACAACCACAATATTATTACCACACCTAAAAATCAGTTAAAGAAAACAACAGAGAACTCTGGTAGTGGTGCCATAAAGAATTGGCAAGTCCTCTTTCCTATAAATCAAAGACCTATAAAACTGAATGAAATTGTGAAAAAAAATTATTTCAAGCTATGGACATCAACCAGATGCAGGCAATAAATTGAGAAGCATTCATTCTTTAAAAATGGCTAGGGTTTAGGGGCGCATGGGTGGCTCAGTTGATTAAGCATCTGACTCTTGGTTTCAGCTCAGGTCATGATCTTGCAGTTTTGTGAGTTTGAGCCCCATGTTGTGATTGTTTGGGGTTCTCTCTCTCCCTCTCTCTCTGCACCTCCCTGACTTGCACTGTCTCTGTCTCTCTCAAAATAAATAAATAGACTTAAAAAAATCTGCTAGGCTTAAATAAGGCCAGCGGGGGGCGCCTGGGTGGCTTAGTCGGTTAAGCGTCCGACTTTCGCTTAGGTCATGATCTCATGGTTCGTGGGTTCGAGCCCCGCGTCGGGCTCTGTGCTGACTGCCAGCTCAGAGCCTGGAGCCTGTTTCAGTCTGTGACTCCCTCTCTCTCTGACCCTCCCCTGCTCATGCTCTCTCTCTCTCTCTCTCTCCTAGAAATAAATAAAACATTAAAAAAAATAAATAAATAAATAAAAAAATAAGGCCAGCGGGAGTATGTATTCTAGTCTATGGTTGTTCTTTTCCTCTTCCTGGTGCTTGGTCTTTGAGAATTATAGCTTTCAAGCATGGATCTACCCACAAAAAGCAACAAAGTTGCTGCTAGGGAGAAGGGGGCTATATTTGGAGGCCAGGCTTTGTCAATTAAATGTGGTGAATTTGTTAGGAAATGAATGGGAAAAACCTACAGTTTTGCTAGTTGAGGTTATGGTCCCCAGAGGTCACATGATCCTGAAAATAAGAGAACCTTGGAAGTGCTGAGCTAAGTTCTTCATGCATCCCTGGCAAACTGGACAATTGTACACACACATTGGGGAGATCCCAGACAGCCCAGGGAAAGGTAAGAGCCAAGAAAAACCCAAGAACTGGATTAAAAGTTTAATGTACTCTCCAGACTCCACACAGATTAATCTACAGAGAATGGAAGGCAAATAGGTACAAGATATTTAAGTGCAAACTCTGCCCAAATCATTAGCTGACCAGCTGGCTATGTGGACTGTAGGTTGGACCACAGAAAACCAGGCTGAAACAATAGAAATATGAATTTTAAAAAATATGTAGACACACCAGCGCCCAGATACTAGAAGAGAGAGTCATCAAGTACAGAAGAACAAGCATCATTCATTTTTTAAGTAGAAAATGCTATAAAGGTAAATATATTCCTTATCAATTACTGCGTTATCCTGTTATATGGCAAGAATAAATAATGACAGCAATACTGCTAGGCATTTTTTTTTTTAAAAAAAAGAGTTTTCTAAATAATGACTTGGCTCCCCCAGTGAGTTTCCTTATTTTTCCCATTGTTTTTAGTCAACTCCACTTTTGATTCTTTCAAGAATGATGAATATAGGGGCGCCTGGGTGGCTTAGTTGGTTAAGCGTCCGACTTTCGCTTAGGTCATGATCTCGCGGTTCGTGGGTTCGAGCCACGCGTCAGGCTCTGTGCTGACTGCCAGCTCGGAGCCTGTTTCAGTCTGTGACTCCCTCTCTCTCTGACCCTCCCCTGCTCACGCTGTCTCTCTCTCTCTCTCTCTCTCCTAGAAATAAATAAAACATTAAAAAAAAAAAAGAATGATGAATATAGTTCTTACTTATTTTTTTCATTAGTTCTCATAAATGATGCCTTATATCTTCTAATTAATTTTGTTGTCGTTAAAAGGTTATTCATTCTTGTTTAATGATTTTATAACATACTGTTTAATTTTAAAGCCTCATTATTATTGTAATTTTACCATTGATTATTTTGTGTTTCCATATATTAATCACATCTTTGGGAAATTTAGAGAGTTCTACTTCTTCCATCTCACTTCCCCTTACTCTCTCACAGATTTCATTTTTTCTAAAGAACATGTTCTCAGTAAAATCATATCCATCCAAATATCGGGCTCTGTTTCTAAGGAATCTGCCCTTTTCCTTTTTTTTAGGTTATTTATTTATTTTGACGGGGGGAGGTTGGAGAGAGATGGGGTCGGGGGAGAGAGAGAGAGAGAGAATCCCAATCAGGCTCCACCCTGTCATCACAAAGCCTGACACTGGGCTCCATCCTATGAACTGGGAGATCATGACCTAGGCCAAAATCAAGAGACAGATGTTTAACCAACTGAGTTGCCCAGGCGCCCTGGAATCTGCCTTTTTCAAATCTTCCTTTTCTTTCCTTACCTCATTTTTGGGTTTTGTTTCCAGTTTATGGTCTTCTTTTATTGCTTGTATTATTATTTTCTTTAACTTTCTTTTTAGTATTTTGTAAAATATTAGGTTGCTATTTTCACTTGTTAATGAATATTCTTTCTGGATTGCCTTCATTGACTGTAGTAGAATGAATTTTCTGCTCCTTAGTTTCTTTTTTCCTAAAGTAACTTTGTTATGGGTTTAACAGCAATATTTGAGTTTACTGATTTTTAGCTGAAATAACTTTTTTGTTTTGTTTGTTTGTTTGTTTGTTTGTTTTTGGTAATCTTGGGAGGAAAGGTGAACCAAAATAGTTTTCTTAGCTTTCAAGCTCTTAAAATTCCTCTTCTGATATGTTCATAAGATAATAAATTTATGACCCTATAATTTCTGGAGTTATGCCAGTCTCTTTTCTCACCAAATAAGGGGATATATTTTGCTGAACTTTTTATAGATACTGACATTAGGTTTTTAGATCTGTTCTACAGGCTGTTTGTTTTCAGTAACAATTTATGTAGATTTAAAAAGTCTACCACCACTGCAACCTCTTTCCAGATTCCTACAGATTTGGCCAATTTTAGTAAGTGTTTAAATTCAAGCATGTACAAAACAACAGTAAGAAGAGAGAAAGGAAGGAAGGAAGGAAGGAAGGAAGGAAGGAAGGAAGGAAGGAAGGAAGGAAGGAAGGAAGGAAGGAAAGACACAAAACAAACCACAGACTTCTGATAGACTGAGTTAATAATTTGGATTGCCAATTTGGATTTCACTGATTAGCTCTGCCGGACTGTAATAGATTTATGAACTGCTTGGCTTATGACTTGATAAGGACAGGTGATTTCCAGAATGTTTAGTGAATTAATGCTCAACACCCTTAGGTTCATGAAGATTTTCTTTCAAAACTTTAGGGCATGAAAAATTAATGCTTTAGGCATGAAAGGAGGATGGAATTGCAGGTAGAAAAGAAAAACGCATACAATTCAAGTTCATTAAAATGTGGCTTCATTTCTCTAACCCAGAAGTCTTGGCTTAACTTCTCTGCATTCTAACCACTGTTGTAAAGTCATTTTATTCAGTAGGTTTCCGGGAAGCTTCTTACAATTTTGAGATTGGGTCCCTTGGTTAGAAAGTGGGATCAATCATTAGTCTAAGTTAAGGTGAATTCTGTAAAGTGTATCCTCTAATTTCGTAAAGGAAGAAATCAGAATAATACTTATTTAGGTTTAGATATTCATACTGCCTGTTTTTATTTATTTATTTTTTTAAATGTTTTATTTATTTCTAGGAGAGAGAGAGAGACAGCGTGAGCAGGGGAGGGTCAGAGAGAGAGGGAGACACAGACTCTGAAACAGGCTCCAGGCTCTGAGCCGGCAGTCAGCACAGAGCCCGACGCGGGGCTCGAACCCACGCACCGCGAGATCATGACCTAAGTGAAAGTCGGACGCTTAACCGACTAGGCCACCCAGGCGCCCCTTATACTGCCTGTTTTTAGACTCAGATTTGAGTTAAAAACCACTTTCATAAAAGTGCAACTTGTTTTAATGTCAAGTTATTAATAATCTCTTCCTGTCTAATAAGGTAAAGTCAGTAAGCCAGTAAAAAATTAAGCCCTTTTTCTGCAGACTGGGTGTTCACAGGAAATAAACATCTACCAGTTATATGGGGATTTGGGGGTAGAAGGGCCAATCGGAGGCCGCCCCTGCGTGTTCTGTCTAGTGGTGTTCTACAGAAGTCATTTGTAGGTGGTGTCTAGTCATTTCTTTGAATGATGCTCTGAAAGCCAATTCTATTCTTACAACCCCTTTCTTCACCCCCATCTTCATCATAAAACAGGTGATTTTATTTCAGAATCAACTTCTATTTCAAAAGCCATACAGTGCACATGTTAAGCTTTGCAAGCCCAAGTCTCTGTCACAATTACTAAGCTCTGCCGCTGTGCTGGGAAAACAGCCATATGCAAAACATAAAAGAATGGTTATGACTATGTTCCAATAAAGCTATATTTACAAAAGCAGGCAGCAGCCGGATATGATCTGCAGGGAGGTTTGTCAACTTTTGCTCTAGAACAGGATCATACTGGAGGGTGAGGCTTAGTCAAGTCATGACACAAGAGAAAGATTTAGTAAAAAGTCCATTATAAGAATGCCTGCGTAGCTCAGTCAGTTAAATGTCTGACTCGTGATCTTGGCTCAGGTCATCTCACAGTTCATTAGACGGGAGCCCCACCTGGGCATGACAGCATGGAGCCTGCTTTGGATTCTCTCTCTCTCTTTCTCTCTCCCTCTCTCTTTCTGCCCCTCCCTCACTCTCTCTCTCTCCAAATAAAGAAACAGTTTTTAAAAAGTCTATTATTAACAACCTCCATCTTAAGAGGGGAAGTGCCACTGACATAAGGGTAGCCTGCTTTGGGACCAAGTATGGAAAAATGGAATTGAAGGTTATCAATGAGAGTGAGAGGGAGGTATTTCTTTAGTTTCCCGCCCTCTGTACTATATATTAAATGAAGTTCTTTCCCTTATTTTTTATCTTTGTGTTGTGAAATGAAACTGTATGGGCATATTAGAGAGAAATGTGAAGATACTTCTAGCTAGCTCAGAAATAACAAATCTCAAATTGGAATACCAAGAGGAATTGCTTCAAGTACACTCCATCATAGAGATACAAGATAAAACAAGACTCAGAATCATTTTTGGTAATTTTTATGCCTGAGACATCCCAAGACGTCTTGTGAACTCAGTCCATATATTGGAAAAATACAGGCCTGGTAAATAGATTTTGATTCTGTAACACCTAATTAAGGAAACAAAAGAAGTGGTTGAAGAAGACCAATTTTAAAATAATTATAATTCACTGGATTGAGACAAAATGTCTAATTATTAAGTTTATGAATAGCTCACTTATTTGTTGTATGCATTCCCATTTTACAGTTGGGAATATCTATAAGAAATAGAATAAGAATAAGAAATATTTACTTATATAAATCAGACATAGGATAGAAGTCCAATGAACAGAAAATAAGGTTAGCACTTGTTGGGACATGGATTGGTTTGCACAGAAGTTGAAAATGCTTGGGCTGCCAACATTTTAATTATTAGGCCCAAAGTCCAGCATCACTGAAATGGTAATTGAGATTGCAGATTATATAGACAGGTAGAGAAATATTTCTCCATGAATGACCACTAATAAGCAAGTAGCATTGTGAGCAGTTTTATGTTGACATTTTTCAAATTGATTATCTTGAATAATAATGTATTATTTTCATGAAATAACATGTTAATTCTGGCACATTATCTTGAAAAGAGCCAACATTGCATAAAACCAAAAATGGATTTTTTTTTCAGATTTCAAACTTATCATTAAAAGTTGGAAATTTAAATAGGATAGAATATGAAGTAAATGTGGTGCAAAATGTTTATGATTAAGCTGTGGAGAATACTATATTATCCCTGTCTAAACTGATGTTGCCATTTTTTCCCTCTAGGAACAGAGAGCCATCCAGACTAGATAAATTGGTTACTGATTTCTACTTGAAAATCCTCAGTTCCAGACCACTGACCTTCTCTTCTGTCTTTATAGTGGGGAATGGCATTTTCCCAGAACACAAAGTAGAAAAGGAACATTTTGTACAGATGTTGAGATTCATCAAGACAACACAACATGCGATAGCTCTCAAAAGCTATTGATCATGTCCCATGAAAAAGCCAAAACCTACATATGTTTTTAAGTCTATAAAAGATACGAAGTCTATACAATTTTTATACCCATGTGATTGTTACTTAAACTACATTTTCATCCCATGAAAAGCATTCAGAAATAGGAATATTTGTTGTATAATATTCTGGTGAAGTAAGAAAAAATATTGTGAAATATTTCACAATTAGAAATGTTCTTCCCTTTGAAGTTTTTTTTCAAATCTCAAACAATTAGGACTTAAGAAAAGAAGTCAGAAAGTGTAATTTCTTATCTGCTGTCACACATTGTTCTGAAATATTCACCATTTCTCTAAGATGATAAACAGTACAGAATTATTTCAGTTTTAAAGTAAAATAGAGAGTTTTATTTTGAAGTCCCTTGTACTAAACATGTGCTAATTTTTCTAGAGAAATAACAATTTCCAATTTGGAAAGCAAATTCAGCAAACCACTTAATTCACCAGCCACCTGTGTTTCTGACATATTCATTGATGCCACTTCCAATGTTTAAATATATACTGGAATTTTTGAGACAGAGCTTCAGTGTCTGTTAACATGTAGTTCAACCTATAATTTTATAAGCTACATAGGTTCTTCAATATGTAAGCTTGCCTGGCTTATAATGTATTAAAATATTGCCAATCTCTTTGCAGATATCTGAATACTGTTGTTGAAAGAATTATCAGTATTCACAGAATTTTGGAGCTCTACTTGCTGACAGAACTTCGTCCAAATTAAATGGTGATCATGACAGTGCATATAAAAGGTCTTCTATCTCTCTTCCTAAACTTTGGGGGGAAACTATTAAATGTTCCACTCGTGTTATCAGTACTATTACATTTCTGCCTACTCAATTATGTTAAAATAAACTGATTTGCTGCAGATAAAGTTTTATATCTCTGTTTAAATTGGTCTCAGTTATCTTTCCAATAAAATTAAAATTGAAATGTTTTCTTTAATTAAGATAATCTTTGATGCTTTATGAGAACATCTTATACTAATCGACAGCCATACCACTGTTGCCCACTGTTTGTTGCATGAAATCTACCGAAGTAAGGGAAACAATGATTCACACATTCTGCATTATTTGGATATTATTATTATTTTGCCTATAGAATTGTTCAAATCAACCTGTGAGCTCATGAATAAAAATATTTTTTTCCTACCTCTCATTTCCAACAAGTGAAAAAAAATGTTTTTGTTTAGAAATGAAATAGATTCATCATACTCCTTTAACAGTAAACCGTATTTCCCAACAAATAAATATTTTTCAACTCTGAATTTCAGGTTTCTTCCAACTCCTTCAACATATTTTTTGCAATAAAATCATTTTTTAAAAAACGGTTTATTTGAGAGAGAAAGAGAGTGTGTGTGCGAGTGGGGAAGGGACAGATAGAGAGGAGGAAAGAGAGGCTCTCAAGCAGGCTCTGTGTGGTCAGTGCAGAGCCTGCAGCGGGGCTTGATCCCACCAACCTGAGACCATGACCTGAGCCAAAATCAAGAGTAGGATCTTTAACTGACTGAGCCACCCAGGTGCACCTGCAATAAGATCATTTATCTCTAACAGTTCTGTTGCAAAATTAGTTTTGACTCCAAAGGCAATAGTTTCAAATATATATTACTTTTTCAGGTGTCCTAATTTTCTAGGAACTTTTTTTATTAGAAACTTCAGATTTTGTTTGTTTCCAAGTAATTATAGCTATTTAGAAAGTATATCACATTTACAAACAAGCTAGATAAAATGTCTAAATATTAAAGAAAAGAGGAAACGGGCGCCTGGGTGGTTCAGTTGGTTAAGCGTCCGACTTCGGTTCAGATCATGATCCCATGGTTCGTGTGTTTGAGCCCTGCATTGGGCTCTGTGCCGAGAGCCTGCAGCCTGCTTCAGATTCTGTATCTCCCTCTCTCTCTGACCCTCCCCTTCTCACACTGTCTCTCTCTCTCTCTCTCAGAAATAAATAAAACATAAAGAAAAGAGGAAAGCAAACACAAAGTATTTTTAAGATGTATGGTGTGGAAATGAATAAACAAGTTTATGTGGATGTGATGGTGCAATTAAAGCATCATTGGTAGTGTGTTATTGTTCATCATTTATGTTTGTTTTTGTGATTTTATTTGCTATCTTGATAAGTGTTTGTCTATTTTGCACTGCCACAGAACAAATAAAATCACTGCTATGTTTCACAATTCATGTAGCTATGAATTTTTAATATGTACATGTTTTTTCTTATGGAGAAAAATATCAAATGTTGGGGCTATAGAGGAAAACACAGTTATGATTTTAAATGTCATTTCACCATTCATTTGGAGATGAGGCATGGAGTAGCCCCCCCACCCCCCGCCACCATAAGTGCTTCCAGAACCTCTGTGCTGTGGCTTGAGGTTAGGAACCTCAGTCCAGTCTCTGCCAGGTCCNACCCTCCCCTTCTCACACTGTCTCTCTCTCTCTCTCTCAGAAATAAATAAAACATAAAGAAAAGAGGAAAGCAAACACAAAGTATTTTTAAGATGTATGGTGTGGAAATGAATAAACAAGTTTATGTGGATGTGATGGTGCAATTAAAGCATCATTGGTAGTGTGTTATTGTTCATCATTTATGTTTGTTTTTGTGATTTTATTTGCTATCTTGATAAGTGTTTGTCTATTTTGCACTGCCACAGAACAAATAAAATCACTGCTATGTTTCACAATTCATGTAGCTATGAATTTTTAATATGTACATGTTTTTTCTTATGGAGAAAAATATCAAATGTTGGGGCTATAGAGGAAAACACAGTTATGATTTTAAATGTCATTTCACCATTCATTTGGAGATGAGGCATGGAGTAGCCCCCCCACCCCCCGCCACCATAAGTGCTTCCAGAACCTCTGTGCTGTGGCTTGAGGTTAGGAACCTCAGTCCAGTCTCTGCCAGGTCCTCACTGGTATTGTCTGTTTCCAAACAGACAGTTGCCATAGTTAATTTTATCACATCTGTCAAGTCCCTCACAATTTACTTAAATTCCTCTATTAGTCTGAAACATGTATCACACAAGAAAAACAACCACAGACTTATCAAAATAGGAAAAGAAAATTCTAGTACTCTACCCAGCTTTACAATTTACCCTTGCCATTTCTCATCTTGTTCCCGTGGTTTAAAATAAAGCAAAACAAAATTTCCTTCACTGATTTAGATCACCAGTGAAATATCCCTGTATTATTACAAAGTTTGATTCCAAAGTCTTCTAATAACAGACTAAAGACTTCTGCTTTAAATCTGGAGTAACACAGACCAGATAACTAAGATACAGACAGAATGAATGATGCGATGCTTGTTAAGACAATAAATATAACTGACAAAGAAGGATAAGAATTCCTTAGAGATGGGAAACAATTTCAGTGGGCTCTATAATTCTATCAGCTTATTGCCTGGAGAGTTTCCAGGCCATGGTGCAGGGAGAGGAAATCCAGGCAGAGTTCAATGGACACAATGAATTGGAGAGAGAGAGATGGGAATCAAAGGAGACCAAGGCAGGTAGAATTTGCAGGTTAGGGTGTTGATAGGAGAGGACTATATAGAGAAATTTCTGGAGTTTGCAGTGGGTAAGATGAGGGAGACAAACAGAATAAAACATGTCCCCTGAAGGATAGATTCTAAATATATTCTGAATATTCAGGCACCCACGTATGTTCCATTATAATTAAGGTCTTAGGTGGAAATATTAGGAAGACTCTCCAAGATGCTCTATGAAGCAAAGGGGGTGACATGTTGCAAACAGCAGAGCCAGGGAAAGGCAAAACTGCAGTAGGGATTGGTGATATGAGAGTCACTACTAGAGAACTAAAGAAGAAATGTCATATTCTGAGAAGGAGAAAAGCCACCAGTAGATGAAGTCAGGATAAAGTAAGAAATGAATCAATGGAAATCAGTAAGAAATGTATATGGGGAGTGAGGGGCTAGAAACCAAGCTTAAAAATGAGGGGCTGTTAATCATCCCTGACACCTAAAATCTGAATCAGAATCTAATTAAGAATCTGCATCTAAACAGTGGTTAAAGGAACACCGGGTTGACAGAATAGCAAGTTAAATGGCACCATTAGGAAGCAACCAGCTAAATTCAGGATGTGCACAAGACTATACTTTCAGGGATCATTTCTATAGTTCATCACAGAATATGCCCAGTTCTCTATGACTTAGAATAAAAAACAAATATCTCTAGTAAACCAATGACACGAAATCAAAATGAAGTAGAACTTTTAGAGAATAACAGATCCTTAAGAGTTACAAACATAAAAGCAATGTGTAGATTTTGTTTTAATCTCAGGTCAAACAAACAAATCACCTGAATGAAAGAAAACTGGTTGAGATAATCAGTAAAATTTGAACAATAGCAAGGCATTTAAAAAAATTATTAGATAAGATCAAGGAATGGTGGGTACTATAAAAATTTCCTTAAACGTTATTGTGCATAGTAGAGTATTTATGAGTGAAATGAAGTTATGTCTGAGAATTTCTTTAAGAGAGCCAAAATAAAAAGAAACAAGACAACACACAGCAACAATTGGAAAAAATACTGAAAATTGTTCAAGTTAGGTGAAAGTTATTTGGAGATTCATTATATTATTCTATCTACTCTTGTGTTTGTTTGAATTTTTCTATAATAAGCATTTTTAAAGTATTTTTTAATGTTTATTTATTATTGAGACAGAGAGAAACAGAGCATGAGTGTGGGAGAGGTAGAGAGAGAGGGAATCTGAAAGCAGGCTCCAGGCTCTGAGCTGTCAGCACAGAGCCTGATGAGGGGCTCAAACCCACGAACTGCAAGATCATGACCTAAGCTGAAGTTGGACGCTCAACCAACTGAGCCACCCAGGCGCCCCAATAGTAAACAATTTTTAAAAAGATATGACTATTTAACCAATACTTATGAGTTGCTTACTTAAGCCAGACCTCAAACAACCATAAAGGTGAAAATCAGAAGACTTGGTTTTGAGTGCTTATGAATTTAAGCAAATCTTCTAACTCCTTTTAGACTTGGTTTCCTCAGGCTCATGTTGAAATCATAATGAGAGCCACCTGCCTCAAACGATGTAGGACCAATATAATGACTGTATATAAGTGTGGGCTGCAAACTAAGAAAGTATTATTAAATATTATCTATCATTATTTGTTTAGCCACAGTTATTAAATGCTTTCTTTGCGCTAGGCACTTTCACCTATGTGGTTCAATTTTAGTCCCACAAGCATGCTATGAAGTTGGTGCCTGATACACGGATTGAAGAGGTAGAGGAGCTTAGCTCAGATGGGCACGGCAGAATCCTTAGGCACAGGTGTGATGAGCAGCATTGCAGAGCTTGGGCAATGCTGGCTGGTTTCCAGGCCCAGGCCTCTTCCAGCCATTCTGGCACATTTCCCAGTTATGTCAGTTTCAGGATGAACGAGAAGGTATGGGAAATCCATCTCAGGCACTCTAAACGAGCACCTTGGTGAACAATTTACAACCACAGATTTTCAGAAATTATCAGAAGTAGGAAACCACTAAATTGGCTCTAGCATCCTGTGTAAAACTGCTTAAAAAAATACTGACATCCAAAGGATGACTATAGAGAAAGTAAACGCATGCAGGATAGAAATAAGACCTTAGAGCCGACAGCACTTTGCTTTCATAGTAGCTAAAGAAAGAGTAAAATTAATAGCCTTGTGCCCTTTATGGTGGACTTCGTTCCCCAGGAAGACACTGAGTACTCAGGGAACAAGAAGGCAGCCAATCATATCTTGAAAGCCCTAACACTGCTAATATGAATGATGCCCTTAATGACCACGTCACTGTGACACAGACCCTAGGGAAAATATAGCTATAGAAGCTATGATTACCTTAAAATGCCTCTCAGTAGAGACTAACATTTACTCAACTTGTCATTAATCTCCAATGTAACAAGTTAATGCAAACAGTGCTGGAAGTTACATCCAATTTCAGCTAAAAAACAGGTCATGTGTAAATACAGCTAATGGTAAGAAGCTAAGTGAAGGAAACAATGCCAGTATCAGCAGCATCTCTGCCTGCAAAGAACAACTACATGACACCAAGCTCAATTTAAGCTTCACTCCCACGTGGGTAGTTCTGCATCACAAATGATCAAAGCCATTAACTTGAAGGAGAATCTAATAATGATAGGAACTTGGGTGTAAGAGCTTATATTTCTTTATTAAATCATTTTTATTACTTAAGACTTGAATAAAATAGAGTAAATTGCCAACAGCTTCGACTGGATGGAATTTGGAAGTAAGTATTGAGGGATTCAGAATGTGTGAGAAGTTCTGAGTTGTATACTGGAGCCCATCCCCGGTATTTGCACAGCTTCAGGGACACGGCTCATGTTGATTGTGCATCTGGTCAACCCCATTATTTCTGATCATGGGTCTCATGGAATGGGCTGCTTACTGTCTTGACCCTGATAGCACCTATTTCTTCCTTATCACCAGAATTTCTTTCTTTCCTTGAGAAGAAACTAAAGTTTAAAATATTTTTTTAATGTTTATTTATTTTTGTGTGTGTGAGAGAGAAACAGAGAGAGACAGAATGTGAGCAGGGTAGGGGCAGAGAGAGCGAGACACAGAAACCAAAGCAGGAGACTCCAGGTCCTGAGCTGTCAGCACAGAGCGCCACGTGGAGCCCGAACCCATGAACCGTGAGATCACGACCTGAGCCAAGGTTAGGTGCTTAATCAAGTGAGCCACCCAGGAGCCTTGAAAATAAAGTTTTAAAGATCCTGGAAATGCCACCATTATGCTTGTGGAAAAAGCAATGGGGATTATATTAAGGGGATTGGGAGCTACAGGCAGGGTGAATGAAGGATAGGAGATTAGTTTTGTGATTTGCGTGTTTGTTCAATTGTGGGGGCATCACACTGCTTGGCAGGAGAAGGGGACTGTTGTAAAGTCACAGAGAACCCAGGATTCAAGCTAAGTACTTTTGAAGACCACATGGAATGTCCTTCAGAGCCGACCTTGTATCTCACTTCATATGCAGATATTTTTGCCTTTCATATTTTGGTGCCATTTGATAACTGATTGTATATGATGTTAATTCAGTAAAGCAGAGGCCACTGTGAGGAAACACAACTACATTAAGAACAGTGGACTGAGAGTTGAGAAGACTGAGGCCTAACCCTTTTCTGACCTTGAATCTCTTAAATGAGCTCAGGTTCAGGTTTTTCAGGTATTTAATGGGAAGATTAGACTATAAATCATTGTACAGGGGCTCCTGTGCTGTGGGAGGTTCACTGACTGGTAAGAACACTTCCATCTTTATATTGCTGTGGCTTAACACATTTAAAGCTGTATTAAATTTCAGCTATTATTATATACTCTGTTTACACCACACCAATACAAATAATAAATCAACAAAGCAATTTCATGAAAAAAAAGCCAGCCAACTCAAATAATGGACTGAAATGTCTATCTAATAAAAAATTTTTCCCTTATCGTTTTGAATTTTAGGCACGCTAAGCATCAACGTCACTTTGCATGTTAATTTAGAATGCAGTGACTTAGACAGCTCCCATATGAATCATTCACTCAGTAATTAAATCCATTCCCTGACAATTTTTCATAGAAAAATTTTACTATACAAAACTATGTGATTTTTTAAGAAATCACCACTCATTTTCCACTAATATTAACAGACACAGGGTAGAGAGAACACAGGTCAAGGCAGTACTGGTTTGCTCTGAGCATCAAGTACAAGGATATTTTGCCTCTCAGGTGGCCTGATGGGGTTTAAACACTTAAAATGAAGTGCCGAATTTACAAAAGTCAGACACTGGACTTAATTTAGGGACACAGAGAGGTTAAAAGCCTGGAGAGTGAACTCTTGGTTACTTACAAGATTTTGACTTTGTTCAAGGTATTAACCATTCTGAGCCTTGATTTCTCATCCATAAAATGGGTATAATAATCCCATTATAATACAATGCAGTGAGATTTAAATTAGTTGATCTCACAAAGCACCTAACACATTCCCTGACTTAGAGTAAATGTTTAATGTATATTAGTTAAGAAAATAGAGGCTTATAAAACTTAAATTTCTAAACTTTTATGACTTTTGAAATAGAGTTATTACTGTTATTATTCTTCAAGTATGTTCTCTGAGGTCTTCCTTGAAATTGATCATTTTAAGCTATCTTAACTATGTATTTTCCCCTATACGTTAGTATTCACTTTCATGTGCTGATAAATGTAAAGTATCTGTGAGATGAAACTAACTGATATTTCATGTAATTAATTCAAAACGTGTCATGCTCCAAATATGTAGGTTTCTCAGTTTTGAGTGATTGAAGTGTTTCCATCTTTTAATTCTTCACACACATACACACTCACATGCATCAAATTAAAGCTCGATAAATCATTCTGGCACGTAATTAGTTACATCTGAGAAAACTATAAAGCACTGGTATTTGTTTCTCCTGAATCTTTTCATCTTATTTTTTCCCTCTCTCTGTTGTTTGTACAACCCTACCAAGCTTCTAGAATTGAACCTTGGAAAACCTGATTGCACACTGAACAGTATTTCAGTAGAGATGCGGTGCAGGGCCCTAAGAGTTGCACTGGTTTCTATCAAATGACACTATTCTAAATACAGATTCTTGCACAGCTGCTTTCTGCCTGTCCATGGACCAATGACAGTTCCAGCCAAACAGGAAGCCATAGTAGACTCCAGACACTGCACTTCTCCATGATTTTGTTGCCTGCAGGAACTCAAAGCAATGGGTGACAGACAGAACAAACCTTTTGGAGACATGGAAAAAATACAGCCTTCTGCAGATCCTAACCAGATGTTTTACAGCCATTTATTTATATCCCCTTCCCCCTCTTTAGCAAAACAGTTTAAGTTTCATTATATATAACAGATTATATTATTACAACAGATTCATTATATACAACAGATTTGTTATATACAACAAAGTATTGTCATGTGAGCCCTTGAACATTTTACTTAAGAGCCAAGAGGTTAGGCAATTGTTTGAATTTCATAAGGAAAAACAGATGTGTTTTAGGTCTCACACTGATGGTATTCAGGTTATGGGGAAGAGTTGAGAACATTGCCCTTCCCTGAAGGGACCATTCTGGTTTGTTCACCAAACTAAAGGGCTCAGGCCTCAGTTTGGACAGGCAGGTCAAAGTCATTCATTCTCTCTGCCTAAAAAGATACTAGTAAATTTATAACAAGCTCAATAGGTCAATTTTCTTGTTTATTTGATAAATTCTGTTTTGGAAATATTAGGATGTGAAACCAAAAGCCAGTAAGAGTAATTATAAATAGTAGACAATAAATTTTCCATAAACTGTTTTTGTTTATATCTCATGTATGAATTAGTTAAACCAATTTACTCAACTAATGTCAAAAAAATCATTCTGGAAATTGGAATGGATAGAAACAAATCCTGCACCATATCTCACAATTACCTCATGAGACATGTTGTTACCACAATGTTAACTTTAACCTCTAGTTCCCAAACATATTGGACTGTTCATAATTTGTGATATTACATAGGAATTCAAGTTTTTCGGAGCCACCTCAAGTTTATGACATCAGAATACCCAGGGGCAGGATATGAGAATCTCTATTTTGAAAAATCCTCAAATAGTTTTGATGATTAATCTCATTTGGGAATTACTGATCCACACAGGAGATCTGTCAATTACATGCTTAATTGCATCAAGGCAAAAGCAGTTACAAGATGTTACTAGATGCTTCACCTACCCACATGCATAGCAGGTGACTGAAATAGTGTTAACATTTCCCTCAGCCTGCCCAAACTTTAGACAAGGCCTTTTCTTGCCTTTAGGTCCATGACCTCTCTTTCTTTAGAGTACTTGTGGTAGAAAACCTATAATTGTAAATTATTTTTCTATTTGAAATGTAAATGTTTAAAAAAGCCTTTTGCCAATTTTACAACCCTGAACTATCTTTCTCAAGGACATGGGAGTTATCCATTTGTAATTAATCATCAAGGACTATAGTGTCCCCTTTTCCCATTCTCTGTGAGAGGGGAGGAGACTAATTTCTGAGGGTGCCTTGCTCTAAGTTGTAAAATTAACTCTTGTTCTGAATATATGGAAAGTTTAGGTTTCCTCTGGGCAAGGACAATTACTAAACATATGTATCCTATGATCCCTTTACCGCAGTTTTTGAAAATTCTCCAGCTCTTTGTTTCTGTGGAGTGAGTTCAGACTAAGTTCTGTTCTCTCTCTTCTATTGCAATAGTCTTGAATAAAATCTTCTTCAACTTTTCACATTGTGTAGCTCAATTTTTGCTTTGATACAAGGTCCTGGGCACTTTATAGAAACACTCACTCGTGTGGTATTCTAGTATAGTTCATCTATTTTACTTTTTAAAAAAAATTTAATGTTTATTTATTTTTGAGAGAGAGAGAGAGAGACAGACAGACAGAGACAGAGACAGAGTGTGAGTGGGGGAGAGATAGAGAGAAAAGGAGACACCAAATCTGAAGTAGGCTCCAGGCTCTGAGCCATCCACACAGAGCCGAATGTGGGACTTGAACTCCTGAATGGTGAGATCATGACCAGAACTGAAGTCGGATGCTTAACCAACTGAGGCAACCATGTGCCCCATATTTCATCTATTTACAAATAAGAATCCAGATAAGGATAGGTCTCCTGTTAGCCTTGGTGTTTGTTTCTAAGAGAGCAGTAAATCATATGTGTGATCTATCTAAAAGAGAAACAAGTATGCTAATCACATAATACAGCACTATACTGTTACTATCTGCTACAGTAATATGCACTAGCTAAATGGTACAGTAGATCTGATTATGGACAGGGCTTCAGCTCCATGGGTCATAGCCAGACATACTATGTAACTAGATATGAGTGGCAAAGAAAGTACAGGAGCATGAAAATGGCAGTGATAGCTAAAGACATGAGTTCTACAGTCTGCTTCTCTGATCATAGGAGAGGAAAAAAGGATAGAGTCTAGAATCAAGCTCTAAGGCTTTGTTAAATAGATATCCATATACATATCTTGAAGAACACAAAACTGGTGAGCTCTTTATCAATTTGAAATCATTGAGGGAAGTAACTGTGGGGAGACAAGCTGTTTTTTTTTTTTCAGCCTCATTTTGCTCTTGGGTCCCAGAAAACCACAACAGTAGTCTATTCAAGCAGGAAAGAACAGAATACCATTCATTGATATTTCTTGGTGCCCAGATGACTGAATATCCCAGAAACTATCTCAGAAAAGGAAAAGCATGCTAATGATTGTAAAAGAAAGCTATNAGGATTTTCTCATTAAATCAGTCAAGGATGACATGTGGTGCAATACTCCTTTGACAGAGACATATTTTCTTTCTGTATTAGTTTGCTAGGGCTTCTGTAACAAATACAACAAATTGGGTGGCTTAAACAACAGAAATTTATTATCACACAGTTGTAGATGTTAGAAGTCCAAGATCAAGATCGAGATGTCACTTGCCGTGGGAGACATATCTAGAAAAATGTTGCTATGGCTGATGTCAGAAAATGTACTGTCTGTGGTCTGTCTTCTAGGATTTTTTCAAACAAAAAGCAGAATCAGACCTATAAATACAGAGAGCAAACTGATGGTTGCCAGAAGGGAGGGGTTGGGGAGTGAACAAAATGGGTGAAGAGGAAGAGAAGATGCAGGCTTTCAGGTATGGAATGACTAAGTCACAGGAAGAAAAGGCACAGCATGGGGAGTGTAGTCAATGATATTGTAATACTGGATACTGTAATAGCATCGTACAGTGACAGATGGTAGCTATACTTGTGCGCAGAGCCTAACATACAAACTTATAGAATCAGTGTGCTATAAGCCTGAAACTAATGTAACATTTTGTGTAAACTATACCGAAATAAAAATTTTAAAAATATATTAAAGAACAAAAATATGTCAGCAGAGTTGACTTCTTCTGAGGAATCTAGTCCATATTCTTTCTTAGCTCTTAGTGGTTTACTAGATATACTTGGTATTCTTCAGCTTGTAGAGGCATCACTTCAGTCTTTGCCTTCATCTTCCTATGGCATTTGCTGTGTGTGTGTATTTCTGTGTCCAAATATTCCCACCCTAATGACCTAATCTTCACTAATTACATCTGCAATTACCTTATTTTCAAATATGGTAACAGTCTTTTTTAAAAAATATTTTTTAATGTTTAGTTTTTTGAGAGAGAGAGAGAGAGAGAGAGAGAGACAGAGCATGAGTGGGTGAGGGGAAGAGAGTGGGAGGCACAGAATCTGAAGCAGGCTTGAGGCTCCAGGTTCTGAGCTGTCAGCACAGAGCCCAATGTGGGGCTCGAATTCACTAACTACGAGATCAAGACCTCAACCAAATTTAAATGCTCAACCAACTAAGCCACTCAAGTGCCCCTTTGGTAACATTCTGAGGTATTTGGGGTTAGGACTTTAAACATGAATGTCGTGGGAGAGGGGAATAGCATAATTCAGTCTATACCATATAGATAAACAAAAGTTCTGTTTTTGTTTTTGTTTTGTTAGGTTAGGTTTTTGGTTATTGGACTATGAATGAAGCTCTTTTCTATTTATAGTCTGCATCATCCAGGAACTTGTTAAACACGTGGTTTCTGGCCCCACCTCCGTTCTACTGGATCAAGATTCTGCACTTGAACAAGATCTCCAGATGATTCACATGCACATTCGAGGTTGAGAAGAATGCTGGAGCGCATTATGTTTTCCTGTCCAGCTGGGCTTTCAGAGATGTTTGGACTAAGTTTTACTCTCTCTTAGAGCAATTTCTCTCTAAATCTTTTCTCTCACAACTTTTCTCTCCGTGTTCCCATTTCGCTTATGGTATGTGGAACCCATCGTATATTTACTTTAAAAAGTAGCTCTGTGCTCTCTTTTGCAATTTATTATGTCTGTTCATTTTCATGTGAAGTCACCTTAAATCACTTTTAGGAAGTATGCTGAGTATAGTCTGTTTTTCTGTATTGGCTATCTCATAATAAAACTGCTTTCCCTTTTAAGGCCTCTGTGAGCACTGCTACAATCAAGAGTGCCCCTGGGCCATGAGTTCTTTAACACAGCACAAAGTTGGAGTGAGAACCTGGACGCTAACACCTGGATTTTTCAGAAACACTTGTCTGTCGAGTGAAGAATTGATCTTGAAAATGGTACACATTCTGGTAGTCTAGTCATAAGGTGTTTGAGTAGATGGTTAATGCTATTTATGTTTAGAGTTTTGATCTAGTAAGGAGAAAAGTAAGCAGAGTTGGTCACATTAATTTAAAAAGTGGTAGAACCTAGTGGGCAGCAGAATCCTGTGATAGGAAGAGTGGCTATTGGAGTCCAGGGGATTTGAGCTTGAGTCAGGATGATTTCATTCACTGTGCCTGTCAACTGAGATGAGATATGCAACCCATCTAAGCCCCTGATTTCTCATCTGTAAAAAAGGGAATAATATCTACCAAGTAGAAAATGTGTAGTGGAAACATTAAACTAGATAATGTATGTAGAACCATCTAGGAACAGTCTCTGGTCCATTAATAAAAGCTAAATAAAATAATGGTCATTTTTGTTACTCAGTGATATAAAAGTTTCAATGAGCTTTTTATTCCTGAAAATCAGGCCACCTTCATATGTCAGAGCCATTGCACGTTATACTTATGTGACAAGCTTCTCTGGAACTCGTCAAACATTATGAAAAATAAAATATGTATAACTGGCCTAGAGTAATCTCATGAGATAAAAAAAGCTTTGAGGAACATATGACTTTGGCACAGTAATGACATAGTACAGATTATATGTGTCAGGGAAAGGCTGATAGTGACTTTGCCAGAGGAAAGTAAAAGTTGGAATCAAAAGTATGTAAGTGGTAGGGATGTGATGCAAGTTAGGCAGTAATAGAGAGCCCAAGGTAGAATTGGAATTTTAAAATGCTTAGATTTAAGCCAGCCCGTGCAATTTACAAATGAGGAAATAAAGATGCAGAGGGTCAGTGGTAGGCAAAGGGAAATGAGGAGGGCTTTAACACTTTCTCCAGTCTCCAACATAACAACACCATATGGTATTGAAGGGATTGTGCCAGTAAATTTTCCATCTCTCCTTCCCAGTCAGACTGCTGCGTCTATGCCTCTCACAAGCAACATTCCTAAAGAACCCTGTCGAGGCCAGCAATGCTGTGGCCAAGGTCATCACTGAAGAGCTGGGTCTAGAATCAAGTACTTACTGATTTTCCCTTATGCCATTTATTTAAATGAGAACAGAGATATGAAAAAGGTATGCTATGTGAAAGTTGATGAAAATGGTAGTGTAAACAATGTAAATAAAAGTGAAAAAAATGATAGAAACTTTTCATCCTTAAGAATTGAGCAAACTTTAAAAAAATTTAATTTTTTTAAACATATTAAGCATAAAATGCATCCCACTTCCTTAAGAACCATCTTTAATCAGATGCTGCATGACTCTTGGCATGAGGCACTAAATTAGACAAATCTGTACTTGCTCTTCATTGGGCCCATGGAGTGTCTTAGATTGCTGAAGTGTACCTTTAATATTAGTGAGCAAAATCATGACAGCATAAAGTGGATGGCAAAAAAGACACCTGAAAGCTTATCTTAAAAAGTGATTTTTTTTTTGCTTTAATATATGAAGCTCTACTTCCCTAAGTGGCATAGAATTGTACTGATGTGTTCTCTTTGAGGAGCTAGCTATCTAGCCTTTGGGAGGAAACTCAGATACCTGTTTTAATCATTATAACTATAGTTAAATTTGTTGTTAGAGGCAGAAGCATCTGGTTCTGAGCCCAAACTTTCTTTCAGTGAATGAATCCAGAGTGATTAAACCATATTCCCTCACACTGCCTACAGTAGTAAACTATGGTAGCTAGAATGAGCAACCGACAGAATCTCAGAGGAATGAAAAACTCTAGGAGGCATCCCAATGTCCTCTGGCTACCTGCCAACAGCCTAACTTTCTGATGGATAGTTCCTGTTAAAAGTAAGAAAATCAGCAAGCATATAATCCAGGAAGGATTTTTACTTCAAATGACAGAATGTAGATCTACCACCTGCTTCAATAGATAAGGGCTCTTCTTCCCTCAGAATGAGCGCTGGCAGCCTCTGTGTGGTGAAGCTGCAATGATGTCATTCAGAACATAGGCTCCTCTGTTCTTCCTGCTCTACCAGCATCGCTGGGTGGTTTTTACCCTAATGCCTGCTGTGTGCTTACTGTCCCTTCGGGTGTTGTGGCTGCTGCCAGCAGGAATAAAGGAGGAAGGAGGGAAAGTCACAGAATATGCTGCTAGCGTTGTCTGCTCCATTTAAAAAGTTTCCCAAAGTTCTTACCCAGTGATGGCTACTTCCATCCCATTGACTACAATTGTGTCCTATGGCCACGCCCAGTTGGAAGAGAATCTGGATGAGCAAATATTTGCGGTTTCCAGACTTCATAGCAGAGAAAGGAAAAAGAGAATGAAAACAGTCATCTAGTCTCCTGTAGCAAGTAATCACATGTTAATGAGGTGATGAAGCTGAACTGTAAATGGTTTCTTTTCTAACTTTTCAAACTCTACCTCATGGTCTTTCTTCCCAAATTCTCCTATGACCTGCTTTAATCTATGTGCTCTTGAGTCCTTCATTATGGGAATGTACGATTCGGAACAGTGTTGTTATGACAGAGTAATACTTTGGTAAAAGGGATAATTGTGTGTGTGTGTGTGTGTGTGTGTGTGCGCGCGCGCGCGCATACCACTCTGTGTGTGTGGTGTAAATTCTGGAAAGATTGCATGGATCACTGATATACTGAAATTGTTGTCTACTATTCCAGATCTACTTTTCACCCCTTTGAACTCTGAGTGGTTGACCTGCATTGGCTATATCAACAAGGTCTCCATGATCTCTAGCCTACAGTTGGGCTCAGCCAATGAGGAACTTACACAGGAGATCAGAGGGTAGGTGGGCGGTTAGCCTATCATTTACTTAAAGCCGAGGTTCCTTCCCTGTAAGGATGTTATCAAGGGGACTTGTGCTTTGGTTGAAGGCCATTGTTCCTCTCAAGAAAGGCTGCTCTAGGCCCCGTGGCAACTAGCAGTGCATGTGTGTCATCACTAGGAACATCTGAATAGTGACCATATTGACTGAATACTTGCTAATATTACAAATTATGGTTGGGGCACCTGTGTGGCTCAGCCGGTTGAGCATCTAACTTCAACTCAGATCAGGATCTCATGGCTCCTGACTTTGAGCACCGCATGGGCTCTCTGCTGTCAGTGCAGATCCCACTTCAGATCCCCTGTCTCCCTCTCTCTCTGCCCCTCCCCTGTTCATGCTTTCTCTCTCACAAAAATAAATAAGTAAAACATTAAAAAAATTAAAACTTAAAAATGACGGTTATTTAAAAAAACTTTAATGTTTATTTATTTATTTTTGAGAGAGAAAAAGAGAGGGCACAAGCAAGGGAGGGCAGAGAGGGAGACACAGAATCTGAGGCAGGCTCTAGGCTCCGAGCTGTCAGCACAGAGCCCAATGCTGGGCTTGAACCCACAAATCATGTGATCATGACCTGAGCCAAAGTCCCACAATTAACCAACTGAGCCACCCAGGCGCCCCAAAAGTATAAAATACTTTCATACACATATATATAGAAACATGGATAAAATAATCTGATACTTAAGATGTACATGTAAATGTAATGTAAAAGAGGTGAAGTAGGTTAGTTATAGATGAAATAAAACTGATCATGAGCTGATATTTTTGCTGAAGCTTTGATAGGTACATGTGGTTTATCACATATTTTCTCTGATTTTTGCTTAAGTTGGAAGTTTTTTGTAGTTAAAAATAAAATAGTCACTATCACCTGTTTAGCCAGGTGTTTTTGCCTCAAGTGTGTGAACAGTATAACTGTCCCTATTGCCTGAGTGCTTACTATGGGGAAATCTCTTCAACAGGGATTGGATTCTTTTATCATTTAATCTGTAGCACAGAACCATGGGATAGATATTATTTTCCATATCTGATGATGAGAAAGTTGTGGCTTACAGAATTTAAGCAGTTGGTTCAAGGTTATATAATCTCAATTCCAGTATTTGAAACTAGGAAAGAGTGTGGCTTTTTCCCTGTCTTGTCAATGGCTGCACACTGGACCAGCACAGAGAAAAATGGAGATCTATCAATGAGGAGTTTAGATATTTGCTAAAGAGACACCTAAATCAATCACACCAGATAATTTCATAGTGTGTAAGGACTATTTTCCCCTCGATAATGTTTAGATTCGACTGTTTTTTCACTCTTCTATTCAACAATATTTACTGAATTCCTTTTATGTGCCCAGCACTGCTAGAGGACTTCAAGATAAAACAGTATACGAGACAGCAGTTTATTATCTGATCGGGAAGGTGGGAGAAAGATTTTAAAGGGACGTATTTACAAAGTAATAAGATTATGACAAAATAATAAGGGACTGAAATAATAGGGTGAAGGAACCTATATTAGACTGTGATATCAAGTAAAGTATCTGAGAGGATGAGAAAGGGTTACATTTATTTGTGTGTTGGTGATGGGAAAGTAGGAAGACAGATTTTAGGCAGAAGGAACGGACAAATTTTTGTGACCAAAAACTTTGCTTAAAAAGGTGAAGAAATATTAATGTCGCCGGAGCAGAGTGAGAAATGAAAAACTAGGAGAAATGAGATTGGGGACACAGGCAAGGGGCATATCAATCAGGGTGTCCTAAATACAGTAAAGAGTTTGCATTTGGACCAGTATGATCATGGTACTCTGTGAGTCTAGAGTAATACGCTGATCACCAGCATCTATCATTAAAGGACTTATTAATAAATTCTGTGTTAACTCCC
Source organism: Crocuta crocuta (assembly GCF_008692635.1). Lineage (NCBI taxonomy): Eukaryota > Metazoa > Chordata > Mammalia > Carnivora > Hyaenidae > Crocuta > Crocuta crocuta. The sequence continues at coordinate 5,206,083 of NW_027551564.1, forward strand.
AACTACATGCTGGAAAATAAAACAAAACAACTCCATGAATATCTCTCTCAGCCTGATCTCTTATTGAGCTTCAAATGCCTTGCGGGATGTCCACATCCTCTTCTTACTTCTAAAATAACTCCCCCCCCGCCCCCCACATTTCCCCAGAACCTACTTATCTTGCATTCCTTCTTTCAATGGAAAGACCAACATTCACCCAATCATCAAAGACAGAAATATAGATTATTCATCTATATCTTAGATACTCTCCTAATCGTCCCTCAGTTACCAAGTTTTTAGATCCTATGTCCACAGCATCATGAATAACTTGTGTCTTCCCAGCATCTTTATTTCTGTTGCCTTAGTTCAAGCGTTCATCATCTCTTAGAATGATTTCCTGCCAAGCTATTTTCCCTCTATTCTTCTACTCCCCATCTACTCTCCATCCCATCACCGAAATGACCTTCCACATCTTCTCCTGTTTAAAAAATTTATTGCACATTTTAGCCTGAAGAAAGGTCATAATTCTTGGTATTGGACCAAAAGCCCTGATACTTGTATCTACTCCTCACTCTTATCTTTGTATAATTTCTTGGACTCTTTATTCCAGTCATCCAGAACTGCCTGCAGCACCTGTGACAAGAAGCCAGCCCATTTCACACTGCCATGCTTCTGCACACTTTGCCAAGAATGCCCTCTGTTTCCCTCTGACTGATGCATCACTGACCATCATTGAAAAAGGACTGAACCCTCTTTGGAGATAAAGATCAACCATTCTATACTCTGGGGGCTCCCTTTCCCACTTCAGTAGTCTGTATATGCCATCAAATCTGCATCTCTTATAATTCAGCATATTTATTTATTTCCATTCCACAGTAATTTCCTAGAGCTCTATGTTCACTGATTCTTAGATAAAAATAAGTGAGGAGCAGAGCTTTTCCTAGAAGGGTATTAGTTAGTGCTATAGAAATATTAAGGGAGAAATAATATTTTACTTATATTTACTATTTATAACATGTGTATAGTTATATTAACTATTTCTAAGGTATATTCAGTCATGTGAAACTGTTAAGCTGTGACCATGATGTTAACATGCTTTATATACTACTTAGGAGAAGACATCTTTCTAATAGACACATAATGCTAAGAATTCTCATATACTGACAGTATGTGAATATATGATACCAGAATGAGGGCATCACTTGTATTTTTATTATTTAGTATCTTGTTCTTTTCACCCTTGTCCAATCCATTATATTACCTGAACAAACTTCTCTGTTTCGATAACTCATTTATATTATTCTTTATTTTCCCCATTACATTAAAGTGGAACGTGGTATCATGCTGTCACAGCAATAATTTTATGAATCTAGAATTTAAAAAATAACCTCAGTGTTCAAAACAGCATGAAATAGGATATAATCATTTTAGTTTGCTTTTGACAGATGTGTAAAGCAATTTCATGCTACATCATTTGTTTTAATCTGCATTATAGGAGAGTGAGCTCTGCAAGTAATTACTAACCTTTTGTATTTATCTCATAATTTTCTTCTAAATGATGTAGATGCTCCCATCAAGCACCTCATCTAATTAAATCTTTCCTTATACAAACCCTACCACTTCAATACCAAAGTATGAACACATTTTAGCTTATTTTCCATGGTGGAATTTATAGTCAACTAACACGTGACAGGATACACCTGATCTATTTTGTATTATTTGTGCTGAAGTTAAATACACACACAAATCATTTTTCCACCATTCATTTGTTTCTCCATTTACATTCCCTTCTTGGGCTACATAGCTAAGCCCCTCTAGAGGTCATCAGTGTTTCCCTGTGGGGAGAGAGAGAAGGGACACACACACACACACACACACACACACACACAACCGTGTTTAGGATGTACCAAGCTAGTCTTATTTTATTGAGGCTTTTTGGTTAGCTTGTTCTTCAGATTGAATGTTAGATTTTCCTAAATGTCTTAGCAACATATTAAACTATTTCTCTTTTTCATCATTGTAAACATAGTGAATTATATCAATAAATTTCTTAGTATTCAAATAACCGCGTGCCTTTACTTCCTAAACCACATCTGGTCATGGTCTAACTTCTTTCATTAATTGATGTCTTTCAATTAGTTGATATTTGTTGCTAAATTCTTTGTTTATTATTGAAATTTGTCTACAGTTTTCTTTGGGGGCTATCTCTCTCAGGTTTTAATACTATTTTCATGATCATCTCATTAAATAATAATTAGAAAGTTTCTTCTTATATGCTCCAGAAGGGTTAAAATATTAAGCCCATCATTATAAGGAGACCATAAGTCTCTACTTCTCATATAGTATTGTTCTTTTAGATTTTCTGTATCATCTGTGCAAGCTTGGAAAGTTTTAATTTCCTGGAAAATTATCTATTTCATGTATATTTTCAAATGCATTTGTGCAGAGTTGAACAAAATGATCTCATAGGAATATTTTAATGTTCTAGCCACATGGGGTTATTTCCTTATTCTTATTTCTTATGTATGCCCACTCACCCTTTTCCTGAGAAAGTTTGGTAATTCCTTATTTTTTTATTATATTTTCTAATATCCACATCTGATTTATTCAGTGGTTTTACCATCTTTCTGCGTGACAATTGATAAACTTCTGCTTGTTGCCCCTATTACTTTTCCTTCCTCTCTTTCTAGGCTCTTTTTTATACATTGCTGTTATTTCCTTAATTTCTTTAGTTCAACAATTAATGGATTTTCATTCTCTCTGGTGAATTAATGTGTAGATTTTTCAATATTTTTTGAACACTGCTTTTAGTTGTTCTCAAATATTTTAATAGGGACATTTTTTATTAGTTATTTTTACTTATACTTTATTTATTTGTTTGTTTGTTTATTTTGCAGAAAGAGAGAGTGTGAGCAGGGGAGGGTCAGCGGGAGAGGGAGAGAGAGAATCTTAAGTAGGATCCATGCTCAGTCTAAAGCCTGACATGGGGATTCATCTTATGACCATCAGATCATGCCCAAGAGAAAATCAAGAGTTGGGCATTTAACTAACTGAGCCACCGAGACACCCCAACTTACACCTTATTCTTATGTTCAATTTTGTGAGTTTTTTTGTTCTGCTTTGTGATGACTGAGTATTAAAAATTAATGATGTTTGTATTGTTGTTGTATATATAATCAATTTTTATAAATGTTCCATGGATACTTGAAAAGATGTTTTTGTTTTTAGGATATAGAGTTAAATATATAATTATCAGAAAATATTTGTTTTTATTTAAGTCTCTCATCTTTTAAACTTTTATAGATCAAGAAAGGTGAGTTAGATTTTACTATCAGTAGTATTTTCACATTGTGGCTGATTCCATTTTTATGTGCACTTTATTTGGAAAAGACAGTTATATAATTATTTGACTTTTACCATAGACTACCATTTATCATTATAAAATTACTTTCTTTGTCTATTTTGTCTAATATTAAGATTTCAATTCTTGTTTTATTTGTGTTTACATTTGCCTGTTTTGCTCGTCTGTTTTTGCTCGTCTTTTCATTTTCAACTTTTCTGGACTCCTTTGGATTTAGGGGTTACTAATATGCTATAAACACAAAATATCTGATTTGGCTTTTATTATTCAAAAGGTGGAATTTTAGCCCAGTCACATTAATCGATATGATATACTTATTTCAGTTAGTCTTCATATATTATGTTAAATTTTGTTTTAAAGTTTCTTTTATTTTTCATGTTTTATTACATGATACAGTTTCTTAACCTGTTATGTCTCTATTTTTAATTCAGGATGCTTCTATTTTTACTGTACTTTAAATATTACTTTATAGATATAATTTTATGTATTTAAACTTCTATTTCTGTAGCCACTCTGAACAATGACAAAATAAGATTTTCATTTTTTTCCTTCCTCCTTCCACTAGTTAATATATTTATATTACATTTTGTGTCATTTTCTTGATATTTATCATTTTTATGTCTGTATACTTGCATCTGTATTCTTATTTCATGTTTATTTATTTACTTTGAGAAAGATATATAGAGGCGAGGCACAGTGTGAGTGGGAGAGGGGCAGAGAAAGAGGGAGACAGAATCCCAAGGAGGCTCCTGAAGCAGAGCTTGATCTCATGACTGAGAGATCACAACCGAAGCCAATGTCAAAAGTCAGATGTTTAACAGACTGAGCCACCTAGGTGCTCCAACATCTCTATTCTTGATTAACAGCTTGAAATCTTTTCTCTTATTCCCTGGTTCTTTATACGAAAGACACAATACTTACAGTGTATCTATATTATTTTTCCTCTTTCTTTCTCAATTTTTGTTACAGATAGTTTATGCCATTTCTCTCTGACCAGAGAGAGGGGGAAAAAAATCACCATAAAGAGTAGCCAGATTATATTGATGGTGCAAAGCTATTTCCTAACTCAATTTAAAGCCAAGTTTTAGGAAATGTTAGCAGAGAATCACATGATAGGAAAGACTGACATTCTCTTTCCTAGTTGGCCATTTGCTTAGGCAGCAGCAGAAGATCATGGAGTAGAAAGAGGGATTCGTGGGAGAGTAGGCTGCTCTAGTAGATATGACAAGAAGGCAAGATGTCAGTGTATTCAGGGTACTTAGAAGGTATCTGGGCTTCAGTGTTTGCCTGGTAGCACCCCTCTAAGATATCTGTCTTCAGGTTGAGGGGGACCCCAACAGCAACAAGCTGCTCACTATATCATGTCATGGAGAGGATATGGTAGATGTTAAACCAAAGTCAGACTTGAGCTTATGTACGAGCTAGCATATAGACTCCAGAGACACAAAAGATATCTATAACCACTCAGTATTAGCCAGAAAAGACTCAACACATGCACACACACACACACACACACACACACACACACGCATGCATGCACGCACATGCAGGCACACAAAATGAAGATTACCACTGTCTCCCAATAAGTAAATGGTAAATGTTTTTCCCCCCTTCCCTTCTTTCTACCCCTAGTGCTGGATTAGTTAGATCTAGGAAAGAGAGAGAGAAGTGAAAGTGTCTTTTGTCTTTACCCTCCTCACTTCAGGTTCCTCCATTTGAAGTCTGGTCCACTTTGGGTAGAAAGGAAGGAGAGCTTTAATTTGTTTTTTAGTTTGTTTTGTTGTATTTTTTTTTATGTATTATTAGATAATACTTTATTTTACTTTATTTTTTATTTTTTTTATTTGAGTGTAGTTGACACACAATGTTACATTAGTTTCATGTGTACAACATAGTGATTCAGCTTCTCTACGCATTATGTTATACTCACAAGTGTAGCTACTATCAGTCACCATACTAGTACTGTATCATTGACTATATTCCCTATGCTGTGTCTTATATTCTCCTGAATTATTCATTCCATAACTAGGAAACTTTATCTCCCACTTCCCTTCACCCATTTTGCACATCCCACACTTCCCTTCTTTTTGGCAACCTTCAGCTTGTTTTCTATATTTATAGGTTTGATTCTGCTTTTTGTTTGTTTACTTGTTTCCTTTTTTTGGTTCATATTCCACATGTGAGAGAAATCATATGGTATTTGTCTTTCTTGGTTGGACTTATTACCTTCCAGGTCTATCCATGTTGTTGTAAATGATGAGATGTCATCCATTTTATGGCTGCATAATATTTCACTGTATGTATATACCATATGTCTCTCATCCATTTGTCTATTGATGGCATTTAGGCTGCTTCCATATCTTGGCTATTGTTAATAACACTGCAATACACATGGGAGTGCTATATCTTTTTGAATTAATGTTTTCATTTTCTTTGGGGAAATACTCAGTAGTGGAATATTTAATTTTTGAGGAGCCCACAATGGCCATACCAATTCACATGAACAAAATGACAGATAAAAATCATATGATAATCTCAACAGATGGAGAAAAGGCATTTGACAAAATTCATCATCCATTCATGACAAAAACTCTCAACAAAGTGGGTTTACATGAATGTACCTAACATCATAAAGGCCACATGTGAAGAACACACAGCTAATATCATATTCAATAATGAAGCTCTGAGAACTTTCCCCTCTATGATTAGGAACAAGACAGGGATGTCTACTCTTGCCACCCTTATTTAACATAGTACTATAAGTCCTAGCCACAGCAATCAGACAAGAAAAAGAAATAAGAGGTATCCACATTGGTAAAGAAGTTAAACTTCACTATTTGCAGATGACATGATACATGACATAGAAAACCCTAAAGACTCTACCAAAAACCTATTAGAAGTAATAAATGAATTCAGTAAAGTTGAAAGACACAACATTAATTCTCATAAGTTGGTAGCATTTCTATACACTAATAATGAAGTAGTGGGAAGAGAAATTAAGAAAACAATTCCACTTACAATTGCACCAAAAAGAATAAAATACCTAGGAATAAGCTTAACCAAAGAGGTGAAACATCTGTGCTCTGAAAACTATAAAACATTGATGAAAAAAGTGGGAGATGATACAAATAAATGCAAAGACATTCCATGCGCATGGATTGGAAATATTAATATTGTTAAAATGCCCATACTAAAAGCAATCCATAGATGAGATATAATCCCTATCAAAATGTGAATAGCACTTTTCACAGAACTAGAACAAATAATCCTAAAATTTGTATGGAACTACAAAAGTCCATGAATAGCCAAAGAAGTCTTGAAACAAACAAACAAACAAACAAAGCTGGAGCTATTGCAACTCCAGATTTCCAGATATATTACAAAGCTATAATAATCAAAAAGTATAGTACTGACACAAAAGTGGACACATGGATCAAATGGAACAGAGAGCTCAGAAATAAATCCATGCTTATACGGTTAATTAATTTATGATAAAGGAGACAAGAATTTACAAGGAAGAAAAGATAGTCTCTTCAATAAATGGTGCCAGGAAAGGTTAATAACCAAATGCAAAAAAATGAAACTGGACCACTTTCTTATACCATACACAAAAATAAACTCAAAATGAATTAAAGACCTAAAGGTGAGACCGGAAACCATAAAAAATGAGAAGAGAACATAGACTATAATTTCTCTGACATTGGCTGTAGTGACATTTTTCTAGATATATCTCCTGAGGCAAGGGAAACAAAAGCAAAGGTAAACAGTTGGAACTACATCAAAATAAAAAGTGTCTACACAGAAAAGGAAACTATCAATAAAATAAAACTGCAGCCTCCTGAATGGGAATATAGTATACTGAATACAGATAGTATAACCGATAAGGAGTTAATATCCAAAACATATGAATATTTTAAATAGCTCAGCACAAACAAACAATCTGTTTAAACAAAAGGCAGAGGATTTGAATAGACCTTTCTCCAGAGAAGACATCACATGAAAAGATGCAACACATTACTGTCAGGGAAATGCAAATCAAAACCACAATGAGATATAACCCTACACCTGTCAGAATGGCTAAAACCAAGAAGACAAGAAGGAAGAAGGGTTGACAAGCCGGAGAACTTTAATTTGAATGTCTGGTTGAAATAGTAAGAATGGATTAAAGTGTTAAAAGCTAAATATAACTGAAAATTTATGGAATCTTCCCAAGGTGTACTTAAGGAGCTGGTAAGGGAATTTGACACAACAAAGATGAAGGCAGTGACTGAAGAAAGCAGTGACTGAAGGCTCAGATTTGTATCCACACTACTGAGACTCTTCAAAAACACTGGTTATTGGTTATTTGCATGGATAAAAAGTGTCGGTTTCTTTGTGTTGATTACATGAAGTGAACTTGCTGTTGGCACAAGTTTATGTTCAAATTGGGCAAGGAAATTATCTGGGTTAGTAGATTTTTTTCCTGGTATGAAGTGAAGTTCTTTGATACGATCCAGGGTGTATGTGAGCATAGGAGTTGGTTTTTTTTTCTTCTTCTCTACATCGAACAAAAAGTAGTAGCTCTGAAATTATTCTCTCTCCTCACCCTGCAAAAGTAATCTCTGCATGTGTCTTATTCATCTGGTCCCTTCCTATTCTCCTTAGAGGCTCAAAAGGCTCAACAAACTTCCATCTGTCAGTCTATGAATCCCATTTTGTATTTCCTATGAAAAGATTACACCCTACCTCCTTTATTTCATCTTTTCTATTTTGGAAAAATTTGAAACTACAGAAAATTTGCGAGAAGGTAAACTTGTATATATATATCCTTCTTAACTAGATTAATTACTTGATGACATTTGATACATTTGCTTTCTCTATCTGTATAAGTATACACATACCTGTAATGTATGTATATTAAATATTATTTACTGAATCAGTTGCAGATTTCATGATTCTTTACCCATAGACACTTGATGTATATCCTAAAACAGAAACAGCCTTTCAAATAATCACAGCATAATTGAGGAAATTTGACTTTGCTACCAAATAACTACAATATATCATTTATATTCAAAATTTCACCAATTGCCTCAATGATGTATCTTACAGCATTATTTTCTGATTCAGGTTCCAATCCAAGATCACACATTGAATTTAGTTGTCGTGTCTTTTTCATCTTCTTTAATGTGAAACAGTTCTATATGCGTTTACACTTTATATTCACATTTTATAAGAGCTTAGGCCAATTCCTTTGCAAAGCATCCCTTCGACATAGTCTTACTATTTTTTTCATTTCTGTTAACAACTTTGAAGTCTCTCTTTACTTCTCCCCCTTCTGCTCCACATGTAGGCAGCTGATAAGAAAACCCAGATAGTCCAGTTTTGGGTGCATTTGGAGGTTTAAACAATGTAAATTCTGACCCTTATGCAGGAACCCTCACTCTGCCACACTCCTAATCACAATAAAAACCCCAAGCCAGTCTCTTGTTCCTCTCTCTTTTGGGATGTGTTTGGGAGCCACCCACTTTAACCAGAAAGTTCATTATGTGAGTAATAAAACTTTCCATACCATTGGTGTGTGTGTGTGTGTGTGTGTGTGTGTGTGATTATCAGTCTCAGCATGGGGACCAACTTTTGGTGAGTGTCCATGTTACTTCTGCTGGATGCCCATAATACCCTCAGTCTACAATATATTGTTATTTCCTGACGATTAATTTCAGGCTGTGATTTTTGGGAGGAAGAGCAGGAATAAGTGGTGTGCTTTTCTCAAGAAGCCCACGATGTCCACGTTTGCCATTATTGTTGGCATTAATTCTGCTCACCTGGTTAAATTCCTAAAACCTACTTTGAAGAACTATATTCTTCCCCATTGCTTGAAATTCTAGCTTTAGGCATGCTTTCTCAGCATCTTTCCACATCTCTATTTGACCTTCACTGCATTTGACAGTCTTTCTACATATAATGTAGTTCAGGCTACCAATATCTCCAATTTTATTAGTTTGACTTGTTTCTTGTTTCTTTTGTTATTTTAGAGAATAGAACCAGAAAGGGACCTGGGTCTTCCACTTAAAAAAAAAAACAAAATACACTCTTTTGCTAAACATTTTCCAAGTCATGATCTATAAAATAATTGAAATAAAACTAAAATTAAAGTATTTAATATTATTACCACAGGGTTAATTAAACCAAGGCTGATTTCATTACTGTAAAGAGGCTATGGTAGCAATCACAATTCCTAGGTTCCAAAAACAGAAAACACTGCCAAAAAAAGCAACTCAGGTGGTGAGTCTTATTACAATTTCCAATTTAGAATTTGCAAATGGAATTGATGTTTGATTAGCAGCCCCTCTCTGGGTAACTCAGAGCCTCACAGAATATTCTCATTATTTGGGAGAGGCTGCCATGATTCACAAGCTGAGTTTCACCATCTTCATAAAGATGCCTTGATGAAATGAATACCATTGGATTTCCTTCTTTAGCCGGGCTGCAGATTGATTGCTTCCCTGGAGGTATTTTCTGCTTTTAGAAATACGTTATAGGTATGTTTATTTTTTTTTCTTCTTACTGTAGTATGATGAAAATTATTTCCCATGAAACACTATCACACCTGGGGGAAACGGGGGGGATATTGATCAGGGGTAAAAACTTTCAATTATGTGTAATTTCTCAAGGCCTGATGTACAGCGTTGGTGACTGCAGATACTTGAACATTGGTAAGAGGGTAGGTGTCAAGTGTTCTCACCACAAACTGGTACCACAAACAGATAACTATGTGAGGCAATGGATATGTTAATTAGCCTGAGTGTGGTAATCACAATGTATATGTATACCAAATCATCCCATTGCATACTTTAAATATATGCAATCTGTATATATCAATCATACCTTCATAAAGCTGGGAAAAAGACTTCTTTAAGGAGAAAGCTGGAAAGCCTTATTAAAGGCCAATGTGTTCATTTTACCAACTTTGTTTTCATGTGATGCCATTTTTGTTATTTTTAGTTATTTCTCTCTAGTTTGAAAACATGGAGAAATTGAGAGAAAGTTAGAAATTGGTTTTCTTCAGCCCTGTCTGGATACTCCACTTTTTAAAAAAGTGATCCTTTTGTTTATACATAAGTGGTTTAATTCTATAATCTCTGTTTTCCTGATTTTGCAGCTTCAAAAGGAAGATGAGAAAGCACAAAAATAATTTTCCTCAGATTTTCAGTTATGTGAGAGGGAAAGGCGGAGGTCACCTGCCAAACTTTTATTTCTAGCTGTGATACAGAGAGGGAAAAAAAAACACTAACAGAAAATATTACCCAGAATTATATTTTTCATTTCAAAAACTCATTAAAAGGATATACTTAAAAGAGAAACCTCAGTTAGATAGTTTTTCTTAATGGCCTTACCAACTATCAAATTAAGATAGCAAAGAAGATGAGAAAGTATAATTGAAAGCAGGACACATAATGCCTGTTGCTCCCTAGGAATCTAGTGATGATGAAAAGGTTCAGATGTTCTCAACAGAGGTGCATCCACATTTCCCCATCGTGAGCCCTGGCCTTTGCTAATAGGAACAGGGCTAATTTTAGCCACCAGGATGTCCCTCACTATGGTTTTAACCTTTTCAGATTTTTTTTTTTTTTTTTTTTTTTTACATTTAGGAAGACATTTTCAAACAAAATCTCATTTTAGCAAAAAGACTCACAGATTGTCTGAGGTCTGGTCTTTTCATGGGTGGACAACAAATGCCGTCATTTTTAAAGTTCATTTTAGTGTCAAGGAAATGAATAAAGTACAGGAGGAAATAAAAGTATTTCCCAAAGCCTGCTCCGTGGGTAGTCTGAAGTAGTCACAATGCTTTTCATAACTGCCTTACCCCAGATTCGCTCCCAGCAAAACCTCTGAACTTTATTAAGAAACCCGGGAAACCAGTATTGTAATAATCATAAATTCTATTTATATGGAAACTTTCTCAGAATTGAGTTGCAGGCATGAAAAACACATTATCAATCATTCTCTCAATTTCATTCAGTGGGAAGGGGGTATAGTATTTCTTTTCTTCCAACAGTTTCAAGAGAGGAGAGATGATGGCATTTGCAAATGTCATTTGATGAAATGGCCAGTGGCATACTTCACCATACTGGTACGTTGTCTCCCTGCCTCTCCACTCATTGACACAACTGTGTGTGCCCCATTACCTCCTCCCTGGTACCATGGGTGCATCTGGTCAGGGGATGGGGTAGTCTTCAATGGGTCTGGTCTGAATTTCTAGACTCCCTGTCCTATGAGGAGATCCTCCTGTCTATGCTTCAAAACATTTTCTAAGCTTAGTAGCTAATTCTCCCTAAACTTTCCACCTTCTCCTCAATAGAAGTAATTTTCAGATTTCCTAGTGAAATGGAGAATCCATTTGGGATTTGGGGTGGAAAGCAAGTAGATGGAGGTAACTGTTTTGCATGTGCCAGGAAACTGAGTTGACTTATAATTTTCTCATGGGTCATGCCATAGTTTTCCTTCTACTACATACACAGGGCAATATCCTGCTTGTTGCTTTCCAACATGGAGGCCTTTTGGGACCTCAATGCTGGAAAGCTGCCTCCTATGTGATTCTAGAGTATTCGTATCAAAGGAAGCACCATCATCCTTTGCTGTCCCCCATACCCCACATGCATATACACATACTTTTCTTATTTTATCACTCCAATTTCTCTGCTTTATTGATTTAGTATTTGTTCCTCTTCCTTTTGGTGATGCTCATAGCGATTATACTTTATGCTCAGTTTCACATGAAAGAACCCAAACAAAAATTCCCTCCTGTTTCTGTTTTGTCCTTAAACCAGGAATTACTGCTGTTTGGGGTTGCCAAAGACTAACACTTTTTTTCTCACATATTTTACTTTCTAAAGAATTGCCTTCATAATTTTACTAATGATTAATTACTTGCGGTTCTCCATTATGGAATTTCTTCTGAGAATCACCACTCCCATGACTATGAAAGAAAAAGCCAACTTCTTTTTCTGGTGGACAAGGTTATAGTGAGTTTAATACAACAAATCTTAAACTCTTAAATATTTTACAGGAAATTTCTTAGCATACTATGTATATCTCCTGTTGCTCTTAGTACATCTATTTCAGTAATAATGATATGCCCACAAGTGAGTCTATTGACAGTAATACATAACCAATTTCTTTTACTATTATCCCTTCATCCCTCTGATTTTATAATATAGTAGAATTTTATGTATCTACTTTATAGATGCATTTTACGATCAAAAACAAAACACAAAAAGATATTTTGATGACTTTTAGACTTTAATTTAGCAAACCATGTCATTTAAAGGATATATTAAGTTTTTTACACATATAATTGGAGGCAAAATTATTGGGTCAATTTATCTGTTGAAAGTAGAGTCCTGAAGGATGTAGGCAGAAAGTGGGAAAAAGAAGATGAGTGTGACAAGGTGTCAAAGATGTGATACCTTGAAAGCAGAAGGAAAAAGAAAGAAAAGAGAGTAGCTATGGAGATAGTTGGCAAGCCACTTACGAAAACAAAAAGTAAAATCAGTGAAGGAAGTATCCAGAGAGCACAAAATACAATGAGCCCTAGACCCCTTTGATAGGGAAAGCATGGGAAAAAAAAATTTAGGACCAACACACAATTTGGAGGTTAGCAGTAGAAAGCCATACTTCCAGGTTACTTACTACTGAAATTGACAAAATAGGTAGGTTCCATTTGCCAGACTTTTAGTTTTACCCATAGGCTAAATGGTTAGTCCTGGTTTTCTAAGACAGAATTTCATCAAGGTACGACGTTTCTGCTCAATCTGAACCATCAATGAATATTTTGTAACACCACTGAAACCTTCTTCTGTCTTTTCCGTGCTGTGCTAAAGCACCATCTCTGGTTTTGGCTCTTACTGGTCTCAGCTGCCTGAATTTGAATCCTAGCTATGATGGTTACTGGCTGCGCCATCAGTTACTCAAATACTTGAAACCAGTGTCGCACCTACAATATAGGTATAATAATAGTATTTATCTCACAGAGTATTTTTGAAGATTAAATGTGATAATCCAGGTAAAGTACATACAAAAAACATAGCATGGGGATGAACATGTAGCAGTCACTTAATAAACATTAGCTGCTTTATTGTTATTGCTGTTGAATAAGAGATTTCCCTGACTAAGACTTCATTTTCCAAGATTTACCTCATGATTAAATTTTGTCATATATCAATTGGCATAGAGCTAAACTGCTATGGTATTTAATTAAATATTATAGAAGTACCTTTGACCATTGAGAAAAGTGTTATAAAACTGAATCATAACTAAATCAATACAGTACAACAAAACGTGGGCCCTTAGTAATCCATTACAGGACTATCTCACTTGCAGGTATATGATATGCATGTATTGAAGCTGGCGTTGGATGGTCTGATTTCAGGTGTTGACTCTACTCCTTCCTACACATTTGTCCTTGAACAAATTACTTCCTGCAGTCTCAGTTTCCTCATCTACAAAACAAAGTAATAATAGTACCTCCCCTTCTCCCTGGGGTTATTCTAAGGATTAAATATTACAATTTAGCAAGTCATGGTAGTGGAAGCCTTGACTTTTCTTTTTTGTAATGCAAGTGCCTAATTGAAGTTATTGTTGTTGTTGTTGTTCATACTGTCTATTTACTTTTGAGAGACAGATAAGAGTTGGTGAGGGTCAGAGAGAGGGAGACACAGAATCCGAAGCAGGTCCAGGCTCTGAGTGTCAGCACAGAGCCCAACACAGGGCTCAAACTTAACAAACCAGGAGATCATGACCTGAGCCAAAGTCAGAAACTTAACTGACTGAGCCACACAGGCGCCCCCTGGCTGAAGTTTTGATTGCTGTGGCATCCATTTCAAAGGGGGATCCACTTCAAAGACAGCTGCCTCAATAAACATACTACAGGCCATGGTACTAGAGAAAGAACCAGGCCATATCGGTCTACTAAAGCTCCTTTGTTTTAGGGGTCTTGGTTGATTTTCATAACTGACCATTTGGACCGCTTGTCCTTTCTCTTCCTTTGCTTTAAATTCTTGCTCTTATCTTTTTTATTTTATTTTTTTATTGAGAGAAAGAGAGTGAGAGAGAGAGAGAGAGAGAGAGAGAGGAAGAGGGGCAGTGGGAGACAGAAAATTTTAAGCAGGCTCCACGCTCAGTGTGGAGCCAGGTGCAAGGCTCCATCCCACAACCCTGGGATCAATGACCTTAGTAGAAATAGTCAGCCACTCAACTGACACCCCTCTGCTTTTATGTTTTATTTATTTATTAAAAAAAAAATTTTTTAATGTTTATTTATTTTTGAAGGAGAAAGAGACAACATGAGGTGGGTGGAGAAGGGCAGAGAGACAGGGAGACACAGAATCTGAAGCAAACTCCAGGCTCTGAGGTGTCAGCACAGAGCCCAGTGTGAGGCTCCAACCTATGAACTGTGAGATCATGACCTAGCTGAAGTCCAATTCCCAAGGGACTTAGCTACTCAGCCACTCCCTCACCCTCTTATGCTTTAAATTCAACAGTATTGAGCTCCCAAACACTAAGTCCTGACCCTTGACCCAGTACAAAGAGAACTCCAGGCCCCATCTAAGATAGGAAAAGATAGGATAAAATGGGCAGAGAGGGAAGGATTAGAACTTGAGGTCCCTGGGCTAGGAAAAACAAATTCTAGATCAATGTTGGGAGTGTCTGACCCCGGCACACCCCCTGAGGCGAAAGGTTCCTCTTAAGAATGTAACAGACCCCATCTACTTCCCCTCAGGTTTCCCTCAAAAATTTGACAAAAGACCTAACTAAATAATAAGTAGTAGACCATAAAATGTGTAACCCACTAGGAATGATATGATCATAGACCACCCCTCATACAATGGTAATGAACCAGTCAGGAATGGAAAACCCAGCACCTAGAGCTATCAAGCCAATGAGGGTAGGACCTGAGAAGGAAGGAGGGGGAGGGAGAAGGTGAGGCAACCAGAACCTTATAAAACAAGGACCCTTGTCTACAGTTCTTGGGCATTCACTTTCAAATATCCCCTCTGTAAAGAGAGCTTTCCTATTATTCTTACTTTCTGCTTGTATACTCTAATATACCTTTGCCTGCTGCTCATTTTGTATCCACCTTTTCAGTCTTCAAAGTGGTGAGACAAGGAACCCTGGATATTGAGGTAAAAAATCCTGCAACACATGCACACTCTCTCTCTACTTCTGTACCCACGTCCCCATTGTGGGCTATGTAATTGCCAGTTCTTGTAAGTAATAAAACTTTATTTTATCAAAGATTTTGATACTTGTTGCTGAAGGGTGCCTTGCAATCATAGTAAGATCCACAAAGGTCAGTGCAGTCATAATATTGGATTGGAAAAGGGAGTTGTGTGTGGGAGGCTCACCAAGGCCGAGGCGAATGCCCCTACGCAATAGGATACTACCAAAAGGCTGAGGCCAGCACCAATAACCCATCATAAAACTGAGTTCAGAGTTGGGACTCGATAATTACTACTCTCCTACATGTCGCCCAATTCCAATAGGCTTGATCATCTGATTTTCCACCTCACAAGTTATCTGAAACAGCAAATTAAATCATGGGAGGCTGATAGAAGAAGTTGCATTGATTTTGATAAAAAGTGACAGCTGGTAAACTGATGTGCAGGAAGCAATACAAGAAAAATTAAAAACAAATATAAAAGTTGAAAACACTGCATGAAACCTGGGACATTTCTATGCAACAAACAGTCCTACAAACAGCCCTATAAACCTCAAAAGGCATGAGGAATCACTATTATAATACAGTAAAATAATCAGTGATCTCGGCAGAGATCTTGAGACTTCAATTTTTTGAGAACAGGTCCTGTTTCTTGTTCTTAAGTTTAATAAGAGTGGGTTGGGACATGATATGAGAAAGGAACCAAATCTTGTGCATATACATTTACACACTGTATCTTAGTCTTCACAACAATCCTAGGAGGGAAATATTTTTATTCTACTTCATAGAGTAGAAAACGGAGGTACAGAGAAACTAAGTAGGATGTCCAAAACACACATCTAGAGAGGGCAGTGTGACTTTTGCGAAGTCTTTTTTTAAAATAAAAAATGATTTTATAAAGTTAAAAAAAAGTTTGAGGGAATAGGATTAAAATCTAAAACATTAATTTATGGGGCGCCTGGGTGGCTTAGTCGGTTAAGCGTCCGACTTTCGCTTAGGTCATGACATCGCGGTTCGTGGGTTCGAGCCCCGCGTCGGGCTCTGTGGTGACTGTCAGCTCAGAGCCTGGAGCCTATTTCGGAGTCTGTATCTCCCTCTCTCTCTGACCCTCCCCTGCTCATGCTGTCTCTCTCTCTCCTAGAAATAAATAAAAAAATAAATAAAACATTAATTTATATGGGACCACTTATTTTTTAATCACTATGAAGGAGAGGTTAAATATATATAAAGTTAGAGATCAAAATTTGTAAACTCTACAGACTCAATTTAGTTCCCACAGAGGAGGAAAAGGAACAAAATTCTTTTTCCTAATGAGTAATATTAGCATATTTTTGACGGTTTTTTGGGGGGTTTCTGAAAACAATTTTATATCATATGAAGAACCATTTAACAAGTATTAGAGCCATCAAAGAAGAAATGAAACATAGGCTATGGTGTTGAAAATGTCTGCCAAAAATCCTGTTACAGGATGAATTGTGTTCCCCCCCAACGTCATGTTGAAGTCCCAACGCTCAGTACTTTAGAATGTAACCACATCCGTAGGTAAGATCTTTAAAGAGGTGAATAAGTCAATATGAGGCCATAAGAGTGGGGCCCTAATACAATATGACTCCGGTCTTTATAACAAAGAGACACCAGAGGTGAGGGGATGAGAGGTGCAAAGAGAAAAGGCCATGTAAACATGTAGCAAGAAGAAGGTGGTCATCTGCAAGCCAAAAAGAGAGGTCTCAAGAGAAATTAAATCTACTGACACCTGAATCTTGCATTTCTAGCCTCCAAAATTGTGAGAAAATAAATTTCTGTTTAAATCACTCAGTCTGTGTTATTCTTTTATGTCAATCCTACCAAGCTAATACAAATTCTTTCTTGGGTGGCAATGTCATGCATAGATTAATAATTCCATTATAATCACTTGCAAAGTTTATAAACTATAGCTTTACAAATAATCAACATTAAAATTATAATGCATGTGAATTATACGTGGTGAACTATCTCAGGAAAAGCTCAATGTCTAGTATCATCATATATTCCATTACATGAGAGTTACATCCTTTCTAGTGACTCATAATTTTAAAGTTCAACACTAGTACAACATATGTTAAATTTGCTCACTTTAAATATTTGTGTGGTGAGACTTTTACTTCCAATTAAGATACTGTGGCTCATTTTTCACTCACCCAGTATCACATAATAAGGCTTGCAATTCTGCCCTTGAAACATTTTCATACAGAAACTCCTCCTTCTATTAATATTATAAATATCTAGGTCCTCCCCTTCCCATGCCTGGACTTCTGTCACCTATGATTATATAGGTTTATATATAAACCTGCTTCTGGTTTCTACTGTTCTAATTTATCATTTATACTGTTGTGAATTAATCTACTTTTCATTGTCACCTTGTTCAAAAGTGAACTACAGCTTTTATTCCTATCAAATATCATAACTTTTTGTGAATTGTAAGACTGTCATAGAATCTGATTCCTACTTTCTATCCTCCCACACAACTACTTATTTAGCCATACCATCTATTAATCTTTATCTCCTACCCTCAAGTCCTTCATATAAGTCTTCTCACCATTCCCCGAATAAGCCATACTCATTGTTCTGACATGCTCCCCAGATTGAAAAAATGGATACACATTAAGACGATTTCAAGTCTTAAAAATTATCCACACACAAACCCTTATTAATTTCACCCTTCTCAGGATGGTTAACTCCCTGAAGGTATCACATATTGGAGTTTTACCTCCCTAGTAGGTCCCCCTCCAACCCCCTGATAGCGCAGAGCTCAGTATTAGTTACTTAGAGTGAACATAATGAGAGCCTGACAATCAATATATTAACTATCTTCATAAACACTTTCAAAATACTGTATTTTTTCATAATTTTCAAATTCATTAATTCATTTGTCTCATCTGCACACAATGGTTAATATCTACTCTTTGCCAGGTATTGGGCTGCAAGCCAGGCGTGGAGAATAGGTATCAGGCATAGAAACATGAAAAGAAGTGCAACCACTGCTCTATAAAGCCTAACAGTCTGTGAACAGAGATAGATGCAAACAGAAACGTGTTGTGTGATGTGTGAGGACATAAAGGCAAGTGCACTGTTGCTGCAAATAGATCTGCTCTGCTTTTTGGATAAGAGGAAGAGGCACAGCAGGAGAGACACTAGAGCCCAGACTTGAAGGATGAACAGGAATTCATTTGGCTCATAAGGAGAAGGGTGTCACAGAGTAGAAAATAGTAATTTCTTTAAAACCAACATACATGGCACAAAAACAGACACATAGACCAATGGAATATAATAGAGAACTCAGAATTGGACCCATAGATGTATGGCCAACTAATCTCTGACGAAGCAGGAAAGAGTATCCAATGGAAAAAAGCCTCTTTAACAGATGGTGCTGGGAGAACTGGACAGCAATATGCAGAAGAATGAAACTAGATCACTGTCTCACACCATACACAAAAATAAACTCAAAATGGATAAAGGACCTGAACATGAGACAGGAAACCATCAAAACCCTAGAGAAGAAAGCAGGAAATAACCTCCTTGACCTCAATGACAGCAATTTCTTACTTGACACGTCTCCAAAGGCAAAGGAATGAAGAACAAAAATGAACAATTGGAACCTCATCAAGATAAAAAGCTTCTGCTCTGCAAAGGAAACAATCCATAAAATTAATAGGCAACTGACAGAATGGGAAAAGATAGTTGCAAATGACATATCAGATAAAGGGCTACTATCCAAAATCTATAAGGAACTCACCAAATTCCACATCTGAAAAAAAAAAAATCCAGTGAAGAAATGGGCAGAAAACATGAACAGACACTTCTTCAAAGAGGACATCCAAATGGCTAACGGACACATGAAACGATGCTCAGCATCCCTCATCATCAGGGAAATACAAAGCAAAACCACACTGAGATACCAACTCACGCTGGTCAGAGTGGCTAAAATGAGCAAATCAGGAGACTATAGATGCTGGCGAGGATGTGGAGAAACGGGCACCCTCCTACACTGTTGGTGGGAATGTAAACTGGTACAATCACTCTGGAAAACAGTGGGGAGGTTCCTCAAAAAGTTAACAATACAACTCCCCTATGACCCAGCAGCAGCACTGCTAGGAATTTACCCAAGGGATACAGGAGTACTGATGCATAGGAGCACATGTACCCCAATGTTCATAGCAGCACTTTCAACAATAGCCAAATCATGGAAACAGCCTAAATGTCCATCAACTGATGAATGGATCAAGACGATATGATTTATATATACAATGGGATACTACATGACAAAGAGAAAGAATGAAATCTGGCCATTTGTAGCAACATGGATGGAACTAGAGGGTGTTATGCTGAGCGAAATAAGTCAGGCAGAGAAGGACAGATACCATATGTTTTCATGTATAGATGAATTAGGAGAAACTTAACGAAGGACTATGGGGGAAGAGAAGGGGAAAAATAATTGGGGAGAGGGAGGGAGGCAAACCATGAGAGACTCTTGTTCTTGAATACTGAGAACAAACTGAGGGCTGATGCAGGGGAGAAGGTAATGGGGGTGATGGGCATGGAGGAGGGCTCTTGTTGGGATGAACATTGGGTGTTATATGGAATCCAACTTGACAATAAACCGTGAAAGAAAAAAACCCCAACTTACATAAGGTATTTGATTGATGCTTGTCTGGGTTCAGTACTCACTGACTTTTTTAATAGACAAAAAAGATTTAAAACATATTATAAAACCAGGAAAATAAAATTATGTAAAAAATGAAGCAGAAGGAGGAGAGAAGGAGAACAAGAAAAAAATCAGGTTTGGAAAAGAAATAATAGCTACCATGACAAACAGAAGGGAAAATACAGCTATCATATTTGACCATAAAATTTAGTTGAGTTTCCAAAAGGCATAAGAAGGATAAAAATACAAAAATTTACTCAAACCTTATAAAACAACAGTGAGTGCAAATACATCTTTAATCCAAATTCAAAAAGCTAGGTCTCATTGGATATTATGGAAAGCGAACCAGGTGGTATAAGGGACAGTGTTTTCACAAATGTTTTTAATAGCTAACATAAAAGTGAATGTATATAGACATATAAACATCTCCTTCTCTCTTATTTAAAATAATATCTTACTTAAATGTTTATCTACAGAGCAAATACATTGAATATTTGTTGACAAATGGCATATAAGTACCTCTTGTCCCCCCCAAAAAAGCATAAAAGTCCCTCAGTAGAAAATATGATCATAAATATGAGCTTTTCCCTTAAGAACAGAATATTTAGACAGCAAAGTTGTTCCAACTATATTTTTAACACTAAAGGTTCTCCTCAAAATTGTTGTTAAGCATTGAACACCTCCTGGATAAAAACTTTTCTGATACAAAAAAGCTTAATCATTTTACTTACTTGATATACATATTAAGACTGCTCTCCTTTTTCTTTTATGAAGAAGTAATAAACTAGAGTTAAAATGATATCTGTAGAATATTTCAACAGGAAGCCTACTAAGATATTTATGAATGGACATTTATTCAGAGAGTCATTTCACAGTTCTCTTTTTGCTATGGATATTTTTCAAAATACATTTTTTCTATATTAATTTTCCCCAAAAAGCTTAAGCAGAGGGTTATGCTTTTTTGTTGGTAAGCATCACCTCCCACATGTTTCCCCTTGATTTCTTAATTAGTTCCCAGCATCTATTATGTAGGAGTTATATTTTGTGTAAGGAACACCGAGCAAAAGAGCCAGCACTGACTGGCACCATGGTTTGGCGTGGTGTGCTGGCCAATACCATTTAGGAAAAAAAAAAATTGTAGGAACAAAATTTGGGCTGCCTTTACCATGGTCCTCAAATGTGACAAATTTCTTAATTCTGTTGTTTATTGTTCCTAAAACCTGTCTACAGATTTCCAAGCAAGAAAACATCACATTATTTCTTCTCTGTGTCTTAGCCCATTTGCAATGCCAATTTCTTGTTATTTTTTTTTACTTAGTTTTCTTATTAATCATGAAGTATAATTATGGAAGGAATAGCAAGAGGCTGAGCATGATGCTGCTGGCAGTGAGAAGCTCACGGGCATCCTGGTACATAACCAGATACCACGCAGTCAATTCACTGAAACCAGGGAGGAGATTAAATGTCTTTAAACAATACATGAAAAGTATCACTTGTGTGGGAGATAGAGATTTCCAGAGGCCAGATTAATGCAATGCATTTTTAACACAAAATTTCCATGGTTATATACAGGAAAAACAAGAAGGCTAAAGTTTTGACTTGTAAATAATGAAAGAGAAACCTCTTCATTAACTGTAGTAAGATTCTTTTATAATATTGTGACCTTTACAAACTAATTTCAAAGGATAAGTGTATTATAGTAGGCTTTTACTATTGATTTATGCCATCTTATTTTAATTAGTCATGATTTGCTTATAATTTCAGACCAGAGGTAAGCAACCTTTTTCTATTAAAGGCCAGAGATGAAATTTTTTTTTCTTTGCAGAGTATCCAGGCTTCGTCGTGATTAATCAACTGTGCTATTATAAGACAAAAACAGCCATGAACCCTATGTAAGCAAATGAATGAAACTATGTTCCAATAAAACTTTATTTACAAAAATAGATGGTGGGTCAGATTTGGCCTATAGGCTGAAGTTTGTTCACTCTTGCTCTGACTCTATAAATGAAGTAATGTACTCAGTTTAGTGATGCTTGATGCAAAATTAGAAAAAGGAGTTTAGATGATATTAATACAGGAAAGAAGGAAATTGCTTCTCTCATTCAATAAATATTTATAGACTACTTGCTGTGTGTTAATCATAGAGCTAAATTTTAGGGAATCAATGGTGAACATGGTAGTGTTTGCCTCCACCCTCCACAATTATAGATGGAAAGAAGATGAACAAGTAAACCAAATTAAAATATAGAATATGATAAATGCTGTGATATGGGTAAATATGGTCTGTTACAAGAAAACATAGGAGGAAAAGCCATAAAATAGCCACATTTAAATACCTTTATAGTTTCTAAAGACATTGGAGAATAGTTCATGATTTTATAAAATTCTTTCTAACTCGACTTCTAGGGAAGATGGCTTAACCAACTGGGCCACCCTGGCATCCTGGAAGATGGCAGAATAGAAAGATCCTGAGCTCATGTCATCCCACAGATGCAACTAGGTAACACTCACACCTAGATAACACCACAAAATGACCCCAAACCTGGAAGAATAAACTCTCCACAGCTAAGTGTAGAGTAGAGGCCACACTGAAGAGAATAGGAAGGATGAAGACTCATTTCAGAGCTAAATGGGCTCGTGGGATTGTCCCAAACGGGAGGGACACCACCGGCACAGAATCTCACCTCACACCAAGAACCCCAAAAAAAGGGAACTTGCACAGGGAAGAGGAATACCTATTAATATTGGTATTGAAAACCAGGGGGGCCTGATTTCAAAAGTTCTTATGGTCAGCAAGGCTTAAAACTTAGAACCTTAAAAATCAGAGGGTTCAGTTCTAGGAGAGCTCGAGGACAACAGGAAACCGAGTCCCCATGCTTAAAGACACAAACACAACAAAGAGCCCCTTGGAGATACAGTATAGAAGTGTCAATTTGAAAATGCATGGGGTATATGGGAAGGAGATTTATTTACTAATCTCAGAGCATGTGCTAGTGGGGCAAGGATCTTTGAGAGACTTTTCCAGGGACAAAGGAGCTGCCAGGTGCCATTTCCCTCCCCTGTCCCCCAACTGAGATACACAGACAGCCCAGGAACCAGCAGAGCACCAACACTGTCCATCTAAATTGTTAACAGCATTCCCAACCCCACACATTCTCCCGTGGAAATGCTCCCTCCAGCCAAGCTCTGCTAAAGGTTTGCTCCAATAGCAGACCACTGCAAACCTTATTAGCACTCCATGCCCCACCCCTGTATTCTCCTGCAGACCTGCCTACTCCAATACTCCCATGGCCAAAGCCCATCCAAATGGGTGCCACAAGACTAGCAGGGTGTAAACAGCCCCAATAGGGGGCAGCACCATTCCAAAGTGACTCTTGCCCTGGGAAGAAGGAAAGATAAATACACACACCAGTCCAACTGTGGCCCCAAAAGTGGGCTGGAGGCAGACGTCTGGTCTGAATGCAGGCCCCTGAACCAACCAACAAAAGCTTCACAATGGAGGGGCACCGGGGTGGCTCAGTTGGTTAAGTGTCTGGATCTTGGTTTCAGCTCAGGTCATGATCTCACTTTCCACGAGTTCAAGTCCTACATCTCCTTGGGATATTCTCTCTCTCTCTCTCTCTCTCTCTCTCTCTCTCTCTCCTTCTGTTACTCCCCAGATTGTTCTCGTTCTCTCTCTCTCTCAGAATAAATAAGTAAACTTAAAAAAAAATGAAAAATTATTTTTAAAAAAGCTTCACAGGGGACAACACAGGGAAAATGCCCTGTACTTTGTTATTACTGTGTCTCTCACAAATGTATGGTTTGACTCATCTCAAGCCCAAGGCAGCTCCAATCTGGCCCACTAACAACACTGGGATCAAACTGTGTCCACAACAGGCTAAGAGAGCCATTGTAGATGACTAGACAAGGGGAACGACAAAAGTGGCTCAACCACAACAGTAGGGCATATGCAACACATAGAAAAATCACCCTTGAAATGTCAGGTTCTGGTGAAAAGGGAACACTGCACAGAGGGCACTGCACGATCTCTTGTTCATAAGGCCATTACTTTCAAGTGCAGGAGACAGAACTATCTTTTCCTAAAACATAGAAATAGGCACAGGGAAAAAGACAAATTGAAGAACTGTGTTTCAAATGTAAAAACAAGAAAAATCATAGAAAGAGACCTAAATGAAATGGAGAAAAATAATATGCCTGATTGAGAATTTAAAGTAATGGTCATAAAGATAGTCAGTGGACTTGAGAAAAGACTAGAGGATATCAGTAAGACTTTAACAAAGGAATAGAAAACAAACAAAAGAACTAGAGATGAAGAACTCAATAACTGAAATTAAAAATACACTACAGGGAATAAATAGTAGACTAGATGAAGAAGAAGAATCAATCAGTGACCTGGAGGATAGAGTAATGGAAACCAATCAAGCTGAAATGGTGAGAGAAAAAGTAATAATAAAAAATGAGAAGAGACTTAGGAAACTCATTGACACTTTGAAGCATGATAACATTTGCATTATACAGATCCCATAACGAGAGGAGAGAGAAAAGGGGGAAGAAAATTTACTTGAAGAAATAATAGACCCAAACTTCCTCAAATCTTGGGAAGGAAACAGAAATCCAGATCTAGGAGGCACAGAAAAAATCAACCCAAAAATCAAGTCAAGGAGATCCATGCCAAGATGCACAGTAATTAAAATGGCAAAAAAATAATGATAAACCGAGAATTTCAAAAGCAGCACCATAAAACAGTTATATACAAAGGAAACCCCATTAAACTATCAGCTGGTTTTTCAGCAGAAAATTTGCAGGCCAGAAGAGAGTGGCATGATATGTTCAAAGTGCTGAAAGAAGAAAACCTGCCACCAAGAATATTCTACCCAGCAAGGCTATAATTCAAAATAGGAGAGATAAGGAGTTTCCCAGATAAATAAAAGCTAAAGAAATTTGGGACCACTAAACCAGCCCTATAAGAAATATTAAAGGTGACTCTTTGAGTGGAAAAGAAAGATAATAAGTAGGAGTAATAACGGTAGAAACACAAAAGTAATAATATTAAGTATCTATAAAAATCAGTCCAGGGATTCACAAAACAAGTTTGTAAAGTATGACAGCATATATCAAAAATGTGGTGGTGGTTGTAAGGGAGGTAATGAGTGAATTTAAACTTGAGTGACCATCAACTTAATATACATTGCTAAATGTATAAGATGTTAGATACAAACCTAATGGTAATCACAAATCAAAAACCAGTGATATATATGCAAAACATAACAAGAAAGGAATACAAGTATATACCTAAAGAAATGAGCAGAGAAGAACTACAAAAACAACCATAAAACAAGTACCAAAATGGCACTAGGTACACACTTACCAGTAATTACTTTGAATGTAAATGGATTAAACACTCCAAACAAAAGATAACCTGGTGACAGAATGGACAAACAGGCAAGATCTGTCTATCTGCTGCCTACAAGAGACGCATTTCAGACCTAAAGACACATGCAGATTGGAAGTAAAGGGATGGAAAAGCATTCATCATGCAAATGGAAGTGGGGGGAAAAAAACAACCCAAGGGAGCAATACTTATATGGAACAAAATCGACTTTAAAACAAAGACTGTAACAAGAGACAAAGAAGGCCATTATATAAACAAAGAGGGAAAAATCAAACAAGATACATTTGTAAAGATTTATGCACCCAACATTTCAGAAGCACACAAATACATAAAGCAGCTAATAACAAATATAAAGGAACTAATTGATAGTAGTAAAATAATAGTAACCCTTAGTACATCAATGGATAGATCATCCAAACAGAAAATCAGCAAGCAAACAGTGGCTTGAATGGGGGCAGTTGGATTTAATAGATATACTCAGCACATTTTATCCTAAAACAGCAGAATACACAGTCTTTTCAATTGCACATGGAACATTCTCTAGAACAGATCATATATCAGGCCATAACATAAGTCTCAACAAAT
This sequence comes from Crocuta crocuta, assembly GCF_008692635.1. NCBI lineage: Eukaryota > Metazoa > Chordata > Mammalia > Carnivora > Hyaenidae > Crocuta > Crocuta crocuta. The sequence goes on from NW_027551564.1 coordinate 5,232,283, forward strand.
ACAAAAAGATTTAAGTCATACATGCATCTTTTCTGGCCCCAAACTATTAAACTAGAAATTAACCACAAGAAGAAACCCAAGTAGAACATAAATACACAGACAAAAGTTAAATACCAAACTACTAAGCAATAATGGATCAACTAGGAAATTAAAGAGGAAATCAAGAAATACATGGAGACAAATGGAAATGAAAACATGATGGTCAGAAATCTTTGGGATGCCAGCAAAAGCTGTTCTAAGAGGATATTTATATCATTACAGGCTTATCTCAAGAAGCAAGAAGAATTTAAGTAAACAATCTAACTTTAAACCAAAAGGAGCTAGAAAAAGAAAAACAAAACCCCAAACCAGTAGAAGGAAGGTAATAATAAACATTAGAGCAGAACTAAAATAGAAACTAAAAACAAAAACAAACTAACAAAAAACAATAAAACAAGTCAATTAAACCAGGAGCTGGTTCTTTGAAAAGGTCAACAAAATTGATAAATAAACAAAATCAGAAATTAAAGAGGATAATCACTGACACCACAGGAATACAAAGGATTTTGTGAGAATATTATGAAAAAAAAATGACATGCCAACAAATTGGACAACCTGGAAGAAATGGGTAAATTCTTAGAAACATATAGTTTCCCAAAACTGAATCAGGAAGAAATAGAATCTGAACAGAAGGATTACTAACAATGAAATTGGATCAGTAATCTAAAAATTCCCAACAATCAAAAGTCCAGGAATAGATGGCTTCACATGTGAATTCTATGAAACATTTAAAGAGCTATTTTTCTCAGCCTTTTCCAAAAAATAGAATACAGAGGGAAACTTCTAAATTCATTCTATGGGGCCAGCATTTCCCTGATAACAAAACTAGGTAAATAGACAAAAAAAAAGAACTACAAACCAATACAGTAAAACCTTGGATTGTGAGTAACTTACTCTGCAAGATAAGCAAACATTTCTAATAAATTTTAAGTCGATAAATGACCTATGTCTTGCAATAGGAGTAGTAAGTGATGCTGAATGTCACATGATTACAACTGAGCCAATGGTTCTTGAAATTTGCTTTGATATATAAGTGCTCTGGATTACAAGCATGTTTCTAGAATGAATTATACTCTCAAACCAAGGTTTTACTGTATTTCTGATGAACAGAGATGCAAAAATCCTCAGCAAAATATTAGCAAATCAAATATAAAATACATTGTAAAATTCATTAACCACTATCAAATGGGATTTATTCCTGGGATACAAAGGTGGCTCAATATTCACAACTCAATAGTCTTACATATCACATAAACAAAGAAAAGATAAAAACCATATGATCATTTCAACAGATGCAGAAAAAGCATTTGATAAAGTAAGTACAAAACCCATTAAGAAAAATCTTCAATAAAGCAGGTTTAGAGGAAACATATGTCAACACAATGAAACCCTATATAAAAATACCACAGCTAACATCATATTTAATGGTAAAAAACTGAGGTCCCTGGGTGGCTCAGTTGGTTGAGTGACCAACTCTTGATTTTGGCTCAGGTCATGATCTCATAGTTTGTGGGATCAAGCACTGCATCAGGCTCTGTGCTGACAGCATGGAACCTGCTTGGGGTTCTCTCCCTTTCTCTCTGCCCCTTGCTCATGTTCTGTCTCTCTCTCTAGATAAATAAATAGACTTAAAAATAGTGAAAAAAAATTAGAGTTTTCCCCTGAGATCAGGAATAAGACCAGGATCTCCACTCTCACCACTTTTATTCAACATAGTACTGGAAGTCTCAGCCATAGCAATCAGACACAAAACTAAAAATATCCAAAATGGTAAGGAAGAAGTACAGCTTTTATTATTTGCAGATGACATGATACTATACATAGAAATCTCTAAAGAATCCACCAAAAGACTACTGATCAATTAATTCAGTAAGGTCACAGCATAAAAAAAATTAATATACAGAAATATGTTGCATTTCTATACACTAATAATGACCTACAGAAAGAGAAATTAAGAGAACAAGAGACAAATAAGGCCATTATATAATCAAATTGCACCCAAAAGAATAAAATACCTGGGAAGAAACTTAACCAAGGAGGTGAAAGACCTATGCTCTGAAATCTATACAAATCAAATTTTAAAATATTCTATTTAAACAAATGGAGAGATATTCCATTCTCATGGAACTAAAAGAACAGATATTGTTTAAATGTCCATACTACCCAAAGCAATCAACAGATTCCATGCAATTCCTATCAAAATACCAATAGCATTTTTCACAGACCTAGAACAAATAATCCTAAAATTTGTATGGAATCAAAAAAAAAAAAAAAAAAAAAAAGTCCCTGACTAGCCAAAGCAACCTTGAAAAAAACAAAGCAAAACTGGAGGTATCATAATCCCAGATTTCAAGTTACACTAGAAATCTGTAGTCATCAAAGCAGTGTGGTACTAGCACAAAAACAAACACACAGATCAGCAGAACAGAATAGAGAACCCAAAAATAAACCCATGATTACATTGTCAATTACACTTCCACAAAAGAGGCAAAAAGAAAAGAATATGCAATGGGAAAAGACAGTCTCCTCAACAAATGATGTTGAAAAAACTATACAGCTACATACAAAATAGTGAAACTGGATCACTTTTTTACACCATACACAAAACTAAAGTCAAAGTGGCTTAAGGACCTAAATGTGAGACCTGACACCATAAAAATCCCAGAAGAGAGGACAGGCATTAATTTAGTGGACATTGGTCATAGAAAGTTTTTCTAGATATGTCTCCTGAGGCATGGGAAACATAAGCAAATATAAACGATTGGGACTGCATAAAAATTAAAAGCTTCTGCATAGCAGAGGAAGCAGTCAACAAACCTAAAAGATAACCTACTGAATGGGAAAAGATACGTGCAAATGACATACCTGATAATGGGCTAGTATCCAAAATATATAAAGAACTTATACAAATCAACACCCCAAATCCCAAATAACCTAAATAAAAATAGGCAGAAATTAAGAAGAGACATTTCTCCAAAGAAGATGTACAGGTAGCCAACAGACACATGAAAAGTTCATCACTCATCATTAGGGAAATACAAATTAAAATTACAGTGGGATACCAGCTGACACCAGTCAGAATGGCTAAAATGAAAAACAAAAGAAACAACAAGCATTGACAAGGATGTGGAGAAAAAGAAAAAAACCCTCTTGCAATGTTGGTGGGAATGGAAACTGGTGCAGTCACTGTGGAAAGCAATATGGAGTTTCATCAAAAAATTAAAAATAGAATTACCACATGATCTAGTAATTCCATTACTGGGTATTTACCTAAAGAACACAAAAACTCTAATTTGAAAAGATGCATGCACCTCTATGTTTTTTGCAGTATTATTTCAATAGTCAAATTATGGAAGCAGTGCAAGTGTCCATCGTTAGCTGAATGGATATAGATGTTATATACAGAGAGAATGGAACTTTACCCAGCCATTAAAAGAATGGAATAATACCATTTTCAATGACCTGGATAGGGCTAGAGAATATAATGCTAAGTGAAATAAGACGGTCAGAGAAAGACAATCATCATATGAAGATTCCATACGTGGAATTTAAGAAACAAAACAAACCAGCAAAGGGAAAAAAGAGACAGAAAGAAACCAAGGAAGAGACTCTTAACTATAGAGAGCACACTGATGGTTACCAAAGGGGAGGTGGCTAGGGACATGGGTTAAATAGGTGATGGGAATTAAGTAGTGAGCCTGTCCTGATGAGCACTGGGGGTTGTATGGAAGTGTTGAATCACTAAATTGTATACCTCAAAGTAATACTGCACTGTATGTTCTCACTGGAATTTAAAAATGCATACATACATACATACATATGTACGTACATACATATATACATACATGCATATATAAAGTGACATCTTGCCATTTGCAACAAAATGGATCTGGAGAGTATAACACTATGTGAAATAAGTCAGTCAGAAAGAGAAATACCATGATTTTACTCATATATGGAAGTAAAGAAACAAAACAAATGAACAAAGGAAAAAAAAGGTATAAACTAAAAAACAGACTCCCAACTATAGAGAACAAACTGATGGTTATCAGAGGGGAGGTGGGTGAAGGGGTGGGTGAAATAGGTAACAGGAATTAAGAGTACACTTCTCATGATGAGCACTGAGTAATTTGTAAAATTGTTGAATCACTATATTGTACACCTAAAAACAATATGACAATTTATGTTAACTAGACTGGAATTAAAATAAAAAGTCCTTTCTAACTATTCAATCAGATTATTTTATCATATTTCCCTATCTTACTTTCATTCTTTTCAAATTCTTCTTTCATTCATGATTTTTATCAACCCACTGTTTTTCCAATTTAGTCCATAGAAGATGCTTCCTCTTAAAATCTTAGAACAGTAGAGTGGGAAGACACTTATACATCACCTTCTAGAGTCCCATGCATTTCAGCTGACAATAATGAGACTTGGATTTGCTAGATGATTTGGCCAAGGCCCCATGAGAGAAATAGGATTAGAGCGTAAATGTGAATTTTGGCTCTAGAGTAGTTCTGACTCAACAGTATGTTAAAGTCAGAAGCAACCCTGTCACTAGTAAACACGAAAATAAAAATGCAATCCCTAAATTAAGAATAGGTGGTACTTGATGTAAGAACTACTTCAAAAACACTTTATTTTCCTTTTTTCTGAGCTTCAAAACATTTAAATCAAATTCTCTGAAGTTCATTTAGATTCTCTAGGCTTATATGCTCTCTTGCCAATCAGGTGTTCCTTGCACACTCACTATACTAATTACAATTGTATGCACTGTTATCCTTCTTCTTTTTTTTTTTTTTCCAAATCTTAATCTATATTTAGGTAAATAATTTCTAAGTAAAGGTTCTCAATGAACCATGTGGATAATTATTAATCTAAATCCAAATTATAAAATTTTCCCTGGTAACAAGTAAGATGTACATTTCTTGAAATGTCTGGATCATCATAATGTTTGAAGCTACTAAGCATTCTTAGAGGGACTGAGAAGAGTAATATCTACCAGGTTTCAAAATATATTAATTATAGAGAAAAGAATCGAACCAGTGCAGAGAAAGCAGGATAAATGGAAAGAGAATGTAAGAACAAATATCTGTAGCAGTCACAGAAAGCCTCTTTGGTTTGTACAATTGAGTTTTAAATAACTCTTCAGAACACCAGTCTCGAGTGTGGAACAAGTTAATGACAAGACTGAAATCAAATCCATTCTTCCCTCAAGTGTCATGGAGCTAGCATTTAGATGAGGATACATTTTTTTATTTTTTTTGGGCACAGTTTTGTTTGCAGAGCTGAATTTGTCAGTTTTTCTGCCGAGATCTACACCTCTGAATTATCTGGTGGGACAGTGGGGGGAAAGTTAAAACATTTTTAGTAACGGTTCATAAACATAATGGCTATACTAGTAGGCTGAGAGAAAAAGAAGGTGTAGCGATATGAAGAACTGTGTTGTGGACATTGCCATGGGAGGGGTAGAGAATTTCCTCTAAGAAAAAATCTTCTCATGAGAGGCTTGGAACTACTTGCTTAGATGACAGACTTTGAAACCTGTCAAACACACAAAGTGATAATGCCAAAAGATTTTCTTATGTAACAGATTTTTCCTGTATCTATAAAAACTTAACTTCTCAAAGATATTCTGTAAAAATTTCCACTAGTTTATTTTCCTAGAACACTGGCCCTCTAGTAATTTCAATACCTATGATCACTATAAACTGAATATATGAAAGTATATAAGTGTGTGTGTGTAGGTGTTTTGTACATGTACTTACAATAAAAAATTTTTAATAACCAAAGATGTTAAAAAATGCCTCTCCATGTTGATTGGTTGTTTTAAACTTTCATAATATTTAATAATATTCAGCAATTCAGCCAATAAAGTCTGTAATACATTTAAAAAGAATCCTAGAATCTAAAATTTGGTAAGGGTCTTTAACCATAAAATGGTTCCTATCCAGTCATTAAGACTCCTCCAATATCTCCATAAAGTATAGGTGAATAAATGTAATGAAAATTTTATTTTATTTTATTTTATTTTTTTTTAATGTTTTATTTATT
>NW_027551565.1:0-226 GCF_008692635.1 Crocuta crocuta
AGTTGTGATTGTTTAAGCAAGCCGGTGACCAGAGTTAATCAGGTCTGTGTTCTGGTGAAAAAAGAGAGAAAAGAGAAAGAAGAGAAAAAAAGGGAGGCGGGCAGCTCTCAGGCAGGGATAGGCATGTTGTGATCCAATGCCTCAGGCGGGACCTCTGCCTTGGCGGTTGTGGGGAGGAGACTGACAGTGCTCCAGTCCCTTCTTGAACCAAGCGCTGCACCTCGCT
>NW_027551565.1:647-2901 GCF_008692635.1 Crocuta crocuta
ACAATGGCGGCAGGCGCGCCGCTACTCTGAAGTCCAGCCGCCAGGAGCCCACACAAAGAAGCAGTCTGTGCGCTCAGCCCCCCGGGACCAGTTGGCGTGAGGGGACCTGGTGTGCAGGTATTTGGCAAGCACAGTCTTTCTATGCCCTGAGCAGAGGTTTTTCTCTGAGCGGAGGTTTTTCTGTTTTGGACTCTCCCTTTTTCCCCTCTCACTCCCTACAGAGAGGGATCGCCTCCGACCCTGGCGTCTCCGATCCCGGCCCGATTTTATCTTCCCCAGTTTACACTCAAGTTAGAAGGCTTTCTCAGTGGATTCTGGTCCTTTTTCACCCAATCTCTCAGGTTTCGTAAGGTTTCCAGTGGCTTTAGATCTTTTCCGTGTGATGTATGGGCCCGAGTGCAAGTAAGGAGCTCCTTACTTCTCCGCCATCTTGCCCCTCCTCCCTCTCACCACTGTTGAACATAGTGCTGAAAGTCCTAGCATCAGTCATCAGTCATCAGACAACAAAAGGAAATAAAAGGCATCAGAATTGGCAAAGAAGGAGTCAAACTTTCACTTTTTTCAGACGACATGATACTCTACATCAAAAACGTGACAGACTCCACCAGAAGCCTACTAGAACTGATCCGTGAATTCAGCAAAGTTGCAGGATACAGAATCAACATGCAGAAATCGGTNAAAAAACGTGACAGACTCCACCAGAAGCCTACTTGAAGTGATCCGTGAATTCAGCAAAGTTGCAGGATACAGAATCAACATGCAGAAATCGGTTGCATTTTTAAACACCAATAATGAAGCAACAGAAAGAGATATCAAGGAACTGATCCCACTCACAATTGCACAAAAAACCATAAAGTACCTAGGAATAAACCTAACCAAGTATATAAGAGATCTGTATGATGAAAACTATAGAAAACTTATGAAGGAAATTGAAAAAGACACAAAGAAATGGGAAAACATGCCACGCTCATGGATCATAAGAAAAAATATTGTTAAAATGTCATTACTACCCAAAGCAGTCTGCATATTCAATGCAATCCCAATCAAAATTGCACCAGCATTATTCTCAAACCTAGAACGTACTATCCTAAAATTTGTATGGAAGCACAAAAGTCCCCAAATAGCCAAAGTAATATTGAAGAAGAAAATCAAAATGGGAATCATCACCATTCCAGACTTTAGCCTCTACTACAAAGCTGTCATCATCAAGACAGTATGGTATGGCACAAAAACAGACACATAGACCAATGGAATAGAATAGAGAACTCAGAAGTGGACCCAAAAGTAAACAGCCAACTAATCTTTGACAAAGCAGGAAAGAGTGTTCAATGGAAAAAAGACATCCTCTTTAACAGATGGTGCTGGGAGAAAGGACAGCAACATGCAGAAGAATGAAATTAGATCATTTTCTCACACTATGCACAAAAATAAACTCAAAATGGATAAAGGACCTGAACGTGAGATAGGAAATCATCAAAACCCTAGAGGAGAAAGCAGGAAACAGCCTCCGTGACATCCAACGCAGCAATTTCTTACTTGACACATCCCCAAAAGCAAAAAAATCAAGAGCAAAAATAAACTATTGGGACCTCATCAAGATACAAAGCTTCTGCACAGCAAAGGAAACAACCCACAAAANCCTAGAACGTACTATCCTAAAATTTGTATGGAAGCACAAAAGTCCCCAAATAGCCAAAGTAATATTGAAGAAGAAAATCAAAATGGGAATCATCACCATTCCAGACTTTAGCCTCTACTACAAAGCTGTCATCATCAAGACAGTATGGTATGGCACAAAAACAGACACATAGACCAATGGAATAGAATAGAGAACTCAGAAGTGGACCCAAAAGTAAACAGCCAACTAATCTTTGACAAAGCAGGAAAGAGTGTTCAATGGAAAAAAGACATCCTCTTTAACAGATGGTGCTGGGAGAAAGGACAGCAACATGCAGAAGAATGAAATTAGATCATTTTCTCACACTATGCACAAAAATAAACTCAAAATGGATAAAGGACCTGAACGTGAGATAGGAAATCATCAAAACCCTAGAGGAGAAAGCAGGAAACAGCCTCCGTGACATCCAACGCAGCAATTTCTTACTTGACACATCCCCAAAAGCAAAAAAATCAAGAGCAAAAATAAACTATTGGGACCTCATCAAGATACAAAGCTTCTGCACAGCAAAGGAAACAACCCACAAAACAAATAGGCAACCGACAGAATGGGAAAAGATAGTTGCAAATGATATAT
>NW_027551565.1:2976-13311 GCF_008692635.1 Crocuta crocuta
GAAATCTGGCCATGTGTAGCAACGTGGATGGACCTTGAGGGTGTTATGCTGAGTGAAATAAGTCAGGCAGAGAAGGATAAATACCATATGTTTGCATGCATACTAAGATTAGGAGGAACTTAACAGGACTGTGGGGGAGAAAAAGGGGGGAAAAAGTGGGGGGGACGGTGGGAGGCAAACCATGAGAGACTCTTGAATGCCAAGAACAAACAGGGCTGATGGGTGTGGAGGGGGGGGGAAGATGGGTGATGGGCATGGAGGAGGGCACTTGTGGGGATGAGCACTGGGTGTTATATGGAAACCAATTTGACAATAAACTATTTGTGAAAATAAAAAAAAATGAACACTGAAAAAAACGATAATTATTTTTTCTTAAGATATTTTAATGATTCTTTAGATTATGAGAGAGAAAGAGAGAGAAAGCAAGCGGGAAAGGGAAAGAGAGAGAGGAACACACAGAATCTGAAGCAAGCTCCAGGCTCTGAGCTATCAGCAGATAGCGCTAGGTGGGGCTCAAACCCGCAAACTGCAAGATCATGACATGTGTTGAAGTTGGATGTTTAAGCTTCTGAGCCACGCAGGTGCCCCTAGTTTAAGATAATTCTTAAGATCATCTGGTCTTCTGCGTAAGCCATATAGTTGATACCCTCTTTGACAAAATGAAACAAAGCCAGGTACTAGTTAAAGTGGTAAGGTCAATTTCCAATCAGTAATATACTATTGAAATAGGGCAGAGGATCAGAGGTGAATGGACGTTTTAAAGGGAGGAGTGGACCAGTTTACATTCCCACCAACAGTGTAGGAGGGTGCCCGTGTCTCCACATCCTTGCCAGCATCTAGAGTTCTCTGATTTGCTCATTTTAGCCACTCTGACTGGCGTGAGGTGGTATCTCAGTGTGGTTTTGATTTGTATTTCCCTGATGAGGAGGGATGCTGAGCATCATTTCATGTGTCTGTTGGCCATGTGGATGTCCTCTTTGGAGAAGTGTCTGTTCATATCTTCTTCCCATTTCTGTTTGCACGTATAGGAGGATTAGGAGGAACTTAACTGAGGAACAAGGGGGAGAAGAAGCGGGGAAATGGTGGGGGAAAGGGAGAGAGGCAAACCAAGAGAGACTCTTGAATGCTGACAAAAACTGAGGATTGATGGATGTTGGGGGGAGGGGGTAGATGGGCATGGAGAAGGACACTTGTGGGGATGAGCACTGTGTGTTATGTGGAAACTAATTTGACAATAAACTATTTGTAAAAAAATAAAGGGAGAAGTGGAGTAGAGAAAGGAGCAAGTGAGGGCTCAGTAGAGTCAGGAAATGAGACATGAAAAGGGATTGGTTATTGTAACTGCAGTTAGGCCCATTGGCAATTATGGACGTTAGGATTCTATTCTCTCAGTTCTTCCTGGTGATTAAGGTCCAAAGGAATGGCTTTCAGGTCCTTGAGAAAGACAATGCTAAATTATAGGAGATACATATAACTTTCAAAGAGACAGAGAAAGAATTCACCTTTGTAGTCTTATTTTCATAAACACTCTCAGAAAGGATGATCGGAGGCTTATCTGTCAAGTGTTGGCTGGAAGAGGCAGTACAGTTTTGCACATTTTTGCCCGTAGCACTGAGCTTTCTCAAGCAGGCACTTTAAGGGGATCTAGGATCATTCTAGGGATAGACCTTGAGCTTGACCTTGTTGGAAACTGTATTAGTATATTAAGTATACTAATGTGAGGAGGAAGGGGTGGGTGTAGTCATTTGTGCTAAGAGTCTGTAGTTTTTAGAGGACAAGGTTGAGGCCTAGTTAAGAAGGGGGATTAGAGGGGTGCTTGGGTGGCTCAGCTGGTTAAGCGCCAGACTTCAGCTCAGGTCATGATCTCAAGGTTCATGGGTTTGAGCCCTGCGTCAGGCTCTGAGCTGTCAGCACAGATTCGAGCCTACTTCGGATTCTGTGTCTCCCTCTCTCTGTCCCTCATCTACTTGCTCTCTCTCTTTCTCTCTCTAAAAAATAAATAAACATAAAAATATTTTTTTAAAAAAAGAAGGGGGATCAGAGGAGTCTGGCTAGTGTTTCATCAAGGAGAGAATCTTTGCCATTTTAAGACTTGTAACAGAAAAAAATCACTTCTCCATTTTTCAATTCCTTTGTGACACTAAACTTTGTGATCCCCTGGGATGCACTATTGCTGTGTTTTGTTTTTGTTTTTGTTTTTTTACTATTCAGTAGGGAGGAGCAGTTTCAGGTGTTTCTTCATGGTTTTAACTTCCATAATATTTCTCAATTAGTGGACCAAGGAGCCAATGTAAAGACACTGTCATTTGTCAAGTATGTCTATTTCAACTATCCATTGAAAGAAGCTGGGGAAATAAACACAGGTATGGATTTTCAGACCCAGTGGACCCATTTTAATATGGGATCAGTTTAAAACACCATTTCATACTTGGTATCCTTAAGCTTTCATTCTGCTTGCTGGCCATGGTTACTTTGGCATCCCCAGGAATGAATACCATTTCAGAACCATTCCCAGTATTCCCTTTCCAAAATCTGAGTTTTTCTCTTTTCCTCAATATAAACTCATCCAAACCAAAGATTTTGGTTCTATTTGGGAATGCTAGGATACAGATATATGGCACATATTTGTAATAGTTTTGCATGGACCTCCCCTAAGGGGACCCTGCCTTTCCTTGAACGGAGATTCAAGGAACCTTGAGTCTGTGAAGCATCTTAGCTCTGGAAATAGGGTGAGAAACCATAAAAATACAGATTAGGTCAGACTTCAGTCAGTTGCCCTATCATTGTTTCCAGACATCATGATCATCTTGCTGCAATGAACTTCGAGATTATGTTTCACTCCATCACTGCTACTCATTTCAGCAACTACATAAGCCTTGTATCTGAAAGTTTATCACTGCTACTTGGCCTATGATTTTGGGATTTCATTCTCCCTATTCATGTCAGAAGGTCCATGTCGGTGTCACAATCTTCCACTGTCATTTCTGGACAGCAGATGACTATCATTACAGGTATTTTATACTAAGATGCTAAGGTTCCACTCATGAATATATTTCTCAGTGTCTTTGTATAGAGATTATCCTCTGGACTTTGCTAAAATACACAGTGTTGGGTAGGTCATGGATTACAATAATAAATTAGATATTTGTTTACTAAATTAGATATTAGATATTACTATTTCCCTGGGCCTCTGGATTTCTTCCCCTCCAATATCTAGGAAATACAGCATCTCATTTTCCCTAAATACTTTTACTGCTGAAGTTGGTTTCTGTTGCTTCTGCTAGAAGAGGCCTGGTAGGATTTGGGAGTTGAGGATGTTCAGAACCCATATAACTGTTTGTAATATACTACTCAGAATAACACCCACATATGAAAGTTAGACCAAGCTTTTAAAATATCTGGCGGATGGTGACTTCACCTTTGATGGCAATTTACAGAATCAAACTTTGGTTCTATTTTTAGACAGATCTGTTAGAGATGAGGTTTCTTCTAGGGAAAGTTTACGGAGTATCTGCTTTACTGAACATAGTTTGAACTGAAAACCTAAATAATGGAGAATGTAATTTTTCTTTCAATAACCTTTCAAATTCATTTAGTGCTTGAACTCATTATTTTCACCATAATATTTTATTGCAACAGCTACTTGGTCTCTCAAAACTGTCCTTTAATAAGAACTATTACAGGTGTTAATTTAATAACTGTTTTTACTATTACATTCCATGCATTAACAGGTTCTGTTTTGCATTAGCAATGAAGCCGTTTACTAGCTTTAAATCTAAGCAGGTCAGTTATCTAATCCCAGCATATGTCTTAAGTGTTCTCCTTTATGAGAACTCTTTCTGGGCTATATTCCCTATCAATCATCATTTTGTTAGAATATAGATACTGTTATATATACTTCAATAGGAATAGATTGAGAATGTGGAATTTGAAATATACAACCTTTAGAGTGTGAGAGGGAAAGGAAGCCACCAATAATTCCAAATGCTTACATCACTGAACTGGTAATTCTCAAAAGGTCAACCAGAGGCATGGAAAGCCACATATTTGTCAATGTTCATATAAATATTGATAGGGCCTCAGAGAAAATAATGGCTTTTTCTTTGTTTTTGCCCTATCAGTCTTTCAAGAGTGCCTCTTTGTAACATAATTTAACCTGGCAAGGAGTTCTGAGAAATGTATCTCCCTGACCCACCTTTCAGGAACAAGGTGGGGATGATTTGGTATTGAAAATAGAGACTTTTGCTTATTCCTTTTGTATTTATCTTCATTAAGTGGGGCAGATACTTACCCAACTATTTAGCTGATCACCTGGGACTACAGCCACATGTTTCCAATTTAAGATTGGAAAACAATCTTTTTGATTCTTGGAATTCCAACATTATAGATCATGGCTTTTCTTCCACTTACCTCTTGAGGTCCTTTTTCTTTCATTCATCCTTATGTGGACTTGACTTCATTGCTTTACTAAGCTACCTGCATTTCTCTGAATGCAGTAGAAGTGTACTTGTGTCTTTAACTTTGGCCTAGAGTGAGATTTCCTTCTTTGTTTTTTCAGCTAAACTTTGATCCAGCAGAGTTTGAACAGCAGAGTTCACCTACTGTTTGAAAACTTTTCCCTTGGTCTCACCTCCAGGAAAACTAGTTTATCTTTCCATTGACCCTTGCCAAAGTTCATTGTATATGGCTATGAGACATGTAGTTATCTTGCTTTATAAATGCTTATATATCCATTTCTTCCACTTGACTCTGAGCTTATTTAGAGTAGGGAACTTATCCTGTTTATCTTTGTGCTCAAAGTAGGAAGCATAGAAGCCACCAAGTTGTAATACCTCAATAATTCTTTAAATATATATATTTTTATCCAAAGCAACTATTATGATAAAAAGTCTGAATTTCCAGTATTCTAACCATGTCATTCAGATTTACCCATGACAATATGACACATGACCATTAGGGGCATATAGCATACTCCTATGTTCATAAATAACATTAATATTTAATATTTGTAACATGGTGTGGTTCCCCCCACCCTTTTAGGTTCTGTTTACTGAACTCTTGGGATTCAATCATGCCATGAATACCGCAATGTTCATTTTGAGCTTTCAAGAAGTCTCACCCACATCTGATGAAAATGTCACTGTGATGGAGACAACTTTCAACAATGTTCCTGTCCGCATATATGTACCAAAACAAAAGACAGAGAGACTAAGAAGAGGCTTATTTTATGTTCATGGTGGTGGTTGGTGTTTGGGGAGTGCTGGTATGTGCCCTTTGTTAGACATTGTAGCTTATCATATAACACACATTTTATTAGTATGTTGACTTCAACCTATCAAGAAGGTATATCTGTTAAACATCCCAGATCATCTAACACTTCAGTTGTATGAAATTCATTTATTTGAGCTATGTTAGTTTAAAGGAATTATTTTAAATCTCTTTCTTAAAGGGAATAATCAATAGCAAAGGCTGTAGCAAATCTCAGAAGAAAAGTGTTTCATGAACTTAGAAATGTATTATTGAACTTGTTAACTGCAGACATGATGGAATGTTGCAATGGAAACCAAAATGAAGTACATTGAATAGTGAATGAGCAATGAGGAAGTGGAGATGGTGACTCTATTCTTTCAATAAGCATAGATATAGAAAGAAATGAGGGAAGTGTTATATAAAAAAGAAGAGTTGAGTATTTATTTTCTATAAAACATGTGTATTTCAATTTTATGTATTTTTTATTTTTTTTAAGTTTATTTATTTATGAGAGATAGAGACAGCATGAGTAGGGGAGGGGCAGAGAGAGAGGGAGACACAGAATCTAGAGCAGGCTCCAGGCCCCGAGCTGTCAGCACAGAGCCCGACACGGGGCTTGAATCCACAAACAATGACATCATGACCTGAGCCGAAGTCGCATGCCCAACCGACTGAGCCACCCAGGCGCCCCAATTTTATGTAGTCTTAATGTTTACATAAATACATTAAATATGTAATATATATATAAGGTACTTTATATAATATGAAATTTTAGATTTTTTAATGTATAAAAACATGTTTTATATTTAATTTATATTTACATATGGGAGATCTATGAATATGTTTGTAAACTCAAGGTAGAGTTGGAGGTTAACAGAAATATATTGGAGAAAAGGGAGGGGGCTGGAGGATGAAATGAAGTTTAGCTGATCTAGAGGATATGAGATGAAATTGGACTTAGTACAGAGGGAAAACAACGGCAACACATAGGAAGAGGAATGCACTCTGTCCATAACAAGAAGAAAACAGGTGTTGTTGGATATTGATACAAATTGGAGACATAGATCAAAATAGGAAGGGATGTGATCCTGTCTATGATTTTCTATAAATACAGCCAATAAAGGCATTAGCTGGCAATGGAATGAGGTTCCTAAGACAAATCTGACAATGCTATGCCTCCATTTGTTTCCATGAGTCCCTGTTACCCAAAGTCTGTCTTTAAAAATATTTTCATCATAGTATTACTGAAGAATGAGAATATGCTTACCAAGATAAAGGAACTAAGTAAGAATAAGCACTCAAACAAAATAGCATTTTTGATCCTTTTTATATTTATTTCTATTTTTATAATAAAATCTATGCTCTAATCCAAAATATAAGAATGACTTTATTTATTTATTATTTATGATTTATGAGAGAAAGAGGAGAGGAGGGAGTGTGGAGAGTGTTGGGATGGGGCAGAGAGGGGGAGAGAGAGAGAGAGAGAGAGAGAGAGAGAGAGAAATGCCAAGCAGAATCCATGACCAGTACAGAGCCTGATTCAGGGCTCTATCTCATGAGATCATGACCTCAGCCAAAATCAAGAGTCTCTTGATTAACTGAGCCATCCAGGTGCCCCAAGAATGATTTTTTATAGTAAATGTTAAATAATAGTTTAAAACTTATTGTGTATTTGATATTTTAAGAATATTCAGCATCTGACTTTTGCATGGCACACATGACTTAATGTTTGTGACAACTATATATTCTGATTCTTTCTCTGTAACACTTTATGATTTCTCCCTTCTCCCATTACTGACAAATTCTTTTTTATCTTCTTGAAATTTTCTTATCTGCAAAAGGGAGCATTTACCCAAGCCCAGTAGCAAATATGTGTGGTTCATCCCCCCTCCACTCACATGGCCAAAAAAGCTCCAGAAAACACAGTTTTTATTGACTGCCTAGAAAATACGAATGTGTAAATCAAGTTTTAGCTTTCCCTATTTCCCCTTTTCTTCATTTTTCTCTAGCAGTTTTGATAAAGTCTAATGCTATTTCCATACGACACTTTCTGTACCTCTCCATTAAAACTGCTAATATTTTGCATTGTTGCTTTTTGTTTATACGCCTGGCCTTACTTGCCCCTCTCTACAATAGACTATGACTTACTGAGAGTCAGGGAATTAATTTTATCTGTTTATTCTTTCAACACCTACTACTTGCTGAATGAAGGAAGAAGAGATTAATCTTGAAGAGAATGAATTTGGTTTAAATTATCCAGTGTGTAACATGGGGAAACGACAAGAGAGTGACAATATGCATGTAAAAGGATCACTGAGCAGAAGAATTCATGTTTTATAGCTTTGATGAAAGATCAGAAATATTTTTCCCAGAACATTTCAGTGGGGAACAAAGTATAGGCATAAACTTCCTGCTGATGGAAACACTTATGAATACTTTTGTCAATTTTTGATTTTATTTTCTTTTATTTCAGCTTTGTTTAGTTATGACTTACTGTCAAGACGGACAGTTAACAGACTTGATGCTGTTGTCATTTCAGTGAAGTAAGAGCACTGTTATTGTTTGGGTTTTGGCCAGATGTCTTATATAGTAAGATGCTCTAAGCTGTCTCGGTCATTCCTTGATTATGTCAGGAGTGTTTCAAATAAAATTGAGAAGATGAGAATAGAGAACATGAACTTAAGATAACCAGAAAAAAGTCACAGGGAAAAGAGTTGTATAGTCAGGTCAAGCAGGATCAAAAACAGGAAGTCAAAAAACAGTTACAATAAAACTAAACTGCTGCATCTTAGGGACAAATGACCTCTGCTGCATTTATAGCCTTATTTCTAGCCTCCCCTTAATGAGCAAAGTGAGTAAGATGAGGGCTTCAGGGTGAGAGAATCAGGTTTAAAGCCTGGTTCTAGAATTAAATGAATAACTTCGTGCCAGCTAAATACCATTTTAACACCGTTTTCTCAGATGTAAACTGAGAGTCATATAGTATTTTCTATATCACCGAGTTGTTTTATAGATTAGGTGCTAACATACACTTAACGCAATTAGTATAGAATATTTCACGGTACAATCCTCCATTAAATGTACCTAGTCACCAAATAACATATTGGAATACAGGCAAATCTTTTCTAAAAAAAATTCTAGATCAATAAATAGTAATAAAAAACAAACCAAATGGAAATAAATAGAAAAATGAAGAACTGAAAAAAAAGCATAATAGTGACTACATGCCAACTTGATTATTAGATTAAGTTGGAATAGAATAATTCCTAACATCTGTTCATTATTTATTGGTCACTAATAAAGCATAATAATTACAAAGAAAAATAACTATTTGGTAAAAGTTTATTTAAGGGAAATTATCACCTGAGTTTTTCCCCCTGAGTCTTATCCAAGTTTTCCATTCAAGCCTTTATTTGTGGAAAAATGTAAACATTTGTAAAGACTTTTATATCAAGCATTATCATAAAAATGACATTTGTCTTTGGACTCATAATGACCCCAAATACCAGATTTGCTAAAGAAAATGTTTTTACTTTTGGTTTTTAGGGTAGAGCATGGCCCTAACCTCATTTTATTATTTGAAAAATAATTGGCTTAAAGAACACTGTTATTCTGCCCACAGCTACAGACTAGCACCTAAATATCACTTCCCAAATCAATTTGAAGATGTGTATAATGCATTAAAGTGGTTCTTATGCCACGATGTTCTTGACAAATATGGTGTGGATCCTGAAAGAATTGGAATTTCTGGAGACAGTGCTGGAGGGAATTTAGCTACAGCAGTGACTCAACAGGTATGTTGCTCAGATTTATTTTTTCCTAAAAATATCTTACACTTAATTATTTATTTTGAACATTAAACTATCCATGCAAACTACATTATTATGTTAATATGTTAGAAATTAGAGATACATAGAAATCAATGTTAGAGAACATTTCTATCCTGAGTGCTTCTATTCTTACCTTCTGCCAGACTTTTAAAAAATAAAATGATAAAATACTCTTTCCAGATCATTGGTTTAGACATCATTATATGTCAGCTAAGTGCTATGCAATTTTGTTGTATTAGGGCTGCGATTTGTACAATCAGCCAGTAATACACTATAGTTACAGAATCAGATTATTCCAGTATTCTTTATGGAGTATACTAAAACTTACATGAAAACTACTGTTATTAGAATAATCAATTTGCCTATAGAGAAAAAATATTAACAGGTTTGTAGATACTATTTACTTGCAGAAGGAATTATAATTTTCAGATATCAACTATTACACTCTTACCCTGATATTTATCTAAAACTGAACATCTATTTTTTTTTAATTTTTAAAGTTTACTTATTTGAAAGAGAGACAGAGAAAGTGAGTGGAGGAAGGGCAGAGGGAATGGAAGAGAGAGAATTCCAAGCAGGCTCCACACTGACAGGGCCTGGAACTCAAGAACCATGAGATCATGACCTGAGCTGAAACCAACAGTAAGAGGTTTAATCCACTGAGCCACTCAGGCATCCCCAAACTGGGCATCTATTAGCTATTAATTTGAAGTGGCACATAATTGTATTAGACTAATATTGAGTAAAATTGTTATTGATACTGGTTATCTGACCTAAATATCAAACCAGGCACCAATGGCTTAGAAGCAGTGTTCTTATAATGAAAACAAAAACCAAAAAACGTTACTTGTAGATTTAAAAATGAAGGTCTGCAATTCAATAACTAACCCTATAAATGTTGCTTGTAAGCTTACTGTCAATCAAACAAATCTTGCTTTTGATTTTGTTGATTATTACTTTTTTATGCTCATTTTAAAGTATATAAATTTTGGCTATTGATACCTTCAAAATCACCTTCTTATGATTTGTAGCCAAAGGAAAGATATAAATTTTGTGATTTTTATAAAAATACTGCAGAACATATATCTGCTACTCTCCAGAAATTGACTTCTATATTGCCTACTCATTGTCACTCTGAGAGGCGTCTTGATTCAGTACAAAGGGCATATCAGGAGACATGGATTTTTGGAACTAATTTCTTTTTATGTGTTACATAATGAGCCCTTTCTCTTATGTAGTTCAGTTTTCTGTAGTG
>NW_027551565.1:13426-25706 GCF_008692635.1 Crocuta crocuta
CTATGTAGTTCAGACTTCTGTAGTGGTGAACCAATCAATTCTGACCCATAATTATTAAAATATAATATTCTGGAGAGCATTAAACCACCAGTAAGATATAAGGAATTTCCAGGCCAAAATTTTTTAAAAATTATTTTAAGTTTGTTTATTTTCAGAGAGAGAAAAAGTGAGATGGGGAGGGACAGAGAGAGAAAGGAGAGAATGTCAAGCAGGTTCCACACTATCAGCACAGAACCCAGTGTGGGGCTTGAAATCACAAACTGTGAGATCATAACCTGAGCCAGAATCAAGAGTCAGGCACTTAATGCGGCGCCTGGGTGGCTTAGTCGGTTAAGCTTCCGACTTTCACTTAGGTCATGATCTCGCAGTTCGTGGGTTCGAGCCCCGCGTCGGGCTCTGTGCTGACTGCCAGCTCAGAGCCTGGAGCCTGTTTCAGAGTCTGTCACTCCCTCTCTCTCTGACCCTCCCCTGCTCACGCTGTCTCTCTCTTTCTCCTAGAAATAAATAAAACATAAAAAAAAAAAAAAATTTTCAAGAGTCAGGCACTTAACCAACTGAACCACCCAGGTGCCCCTAGGCCAAAAAGTTTTTTAAAGATATGGGAAAAACATACACACACACGCAAAGATAACCTAGCACTCAATGTCTCTCTGCTCTAATGGCATATGTCAATAAGAAGGAAACTGTTCAACCAAGATGAGCTAGAGAGTTGCAGTCAAATTCCAGGGTCCTCCAAAAAAAATGGGGACACTTATGAAGTACTTCTGATTTTATGTGAGACTCTAAAGAGATATGGTCTCATTATCAGGGGGAGCATGCTACAAAACAAACTTGATGATAGAAAACTCTTCATGAAGAGCCTTGCTTCTTATCACCTGGATGGTCATGGCAAATCTGTCCTTGGACTTAAATTAAGTTGATGTGAACAGTTGATATTCAAGTATACTTAACAGTGTATAAAAATCATCCCTGAAGAAATACAGTTTCATAATAGACTTCAAATTATTCCTGCAAAATTTTTTTGAAATCAGTAGTCAGCACAGAATAAAATATATGCAGGCAAGGAAGTAAACAAGAAACCATGAAGGGAAGCAAGCAGAATCAACAGATGATAGAAAGACACATTATAAAATTCAGATACTGCAATTGTCAGCCACAGAATATAAAATAAGTATCCTAGTTTCTTCAATTAATTCACAACCATGATTGCAAATTTCAGCAGAAAAGTAGAATTTTAAGAAACAAACAAAAGTCCAAAACTAAAAAAATAAAATAATCAAAATAAAAATTTGGTGAATTGCTTAAGTGATCTCAAACAAGCTGAAGATCTCATTTACAAGCTAAAGGATGGGCCATATGACTCATGGATGACTATGCAAAATGAAGCACGGAAGCCTCAAAAGACAGAAAATACAGTAGAGAGGATAAGAAATAGAGCAGAAACAGTCTGAAAATCTAGTAGCCTCTTAAATGTTATGCCAGAAACAGAAGGGAAAGAAGGAGAGAAAGGAAGATTTAAGAATGTAGCATTTTGCAGAAGTTATGAAAGATATCTAGATAGAGATAAAAGAAGCTCCATGAACCTTAAACATACTTTTTTAAAAGGTAAAAATTAAATAGCTAGATATAAATGTATGTATAGACATACAGACAACAAGGCAAAAGTGTTGACAATCAACAACACAAGATACAACAAAAAGAAATAGAGGAGCTCCTGGCTGACTCCTTTGGTAAACCATGTCACTCTTGATCTCATGGTTGTGAGGATCTTGGGTATAAAGATTGCTTTAAAATTTTTTAAATTTATTTTTTATTTTTTTAAAATGTTTTTTATTTTTTATTTTTGAGACAGACAGAGCATGAGTGGGGGAAGGGCAGAGAGAGAGGGAGATACAGAATCCGAAGCAGGCTCCAGGCTCTGAGCTGTCAGCACAGAGCCTGATGTCCGGTTCAAACTCATAAACCGTGAAATCATGACCTGAACTGAAGTCGGACATTTAACTGACTGAGCCACCCTGGCGTCTCTAAAATTTTTTTAAATTAAAAAAAAAAAAATGTTTAGAGGATAAAAGAGTATCTTCACAGAAGTACAAGTCATACTGACAGCTTAATTCTCAATAGTGAGAATGTAAGTTCTAAATCAGTGNGCTCCAGGCTCTGAGCAGTCAGCACAGAGCCTGATGTCCGGTTCAAACTCATAAACCGTGAAATCATGACCTGAACTGAAGTCGGACATTTAACTGACTGAGCCACCCTGGCGTCTCTAAAATTTTTTTAAATTAAAAAAAAAAAAATGTTTAGAGGATAAAAGAGTATCTTCACAGAAGTACAAGTCATACTGACAGCTTAATTCTCAATAGTGAGAATGTAAGTTCTAAATCAGTGGAATATCATCAGAAAGCAACACAAAATTAGTGTTAAATTCTTGGATGCACAAAAATATTACTTAAGAATAAAGGAAAATAAAGGCATATGCAGATAAGCAAAAACAAATAGAGCGCCTATTAATGGAACACACTAAAAGGTGGTTTAAATAAGTGTTTCAGATAGAATGAAAATGCAGATAAAAGTTTAGAATACAGGAAGAAGCAAGAATGTGGGAAGATGTGGGTAAATCTTAAACTTGGAAAGTTTAAAATAATAAGATATATAAAATTATAGGAAAAACAAGCCATAAGTTCAGGAGTGGAGAAGAGGGATTTTAAGTCTTCTAAGCTCTTTTTATTGTCTAAGAAGAAATAAAGAGTTGGTCTTTCATAATTTCATTGTTTTTTGAGTAGTTAAGAATACACCTTGTAATTCTTGGGGTAATAATTTAATGAACAGAAATAGGAAGGAGCTTGGGTGGCTCAGTCAGTTGAGTGTCTGACTCTTAATTTCACCTCACATCATGATCCCAAGGTTGTGGGATCCAGCCCTGCATCAGGCTCATGCTTAAGATTCTTTCTCTCTCCTTCTGCCCCTACCCCCTGTTTGCTTTCTCTCAAAATCAATCAATCAATTAATAGAAATAGGGTATAACTTATAAACTATTACAGGAAAAAAAAATAGAATGAAAAGGTCCACCAATCTGAAAGAAGTCAAAAAGAGAAGGAGGATTTACAAAATATAGTGGTAGACCAAAATCAATTATTTTAGTAATTACAGTAATTATTAGTGGTCTAAATAATCTGGTTGTAGGACCAAGATTGTCAGACTGAAAACATAAATAAGCAGAAACTTTGAAAGTAAACGGATGGAAAATGTATATCTGGAAATAACATGTATAAAATTGAAGCCAGGTTAAGCACATTGCATCATAACAGATAAGGTTAAACCATCAAGAAAATATAACAACTCTAAATCTGTATGGATTTAATAACATGGTCTTCGATGTATGAAGAAAATATTAACAGAACTACAGGGAAAAACACAAATGTTCACAACCACAATGAGAGATTTAAAAAGACCTCTTTCAGTAATTAAGAAAAGCTGTCAAAAATAATAATAAGGCTATAGAAGATTGGAATCATGATTAATACATTTAACTCAATGGACCTATAAAGAACAGGGAAGCAAGCAAGTATATGTGATCATTTTTAAAAATTGACCAAGTCCTTGTCCGTAAAGCAAGATTCAAAAAATCACAGAATTTAAACCACACATTTTGGACTTTCAACTACAGTGCAATAGTGTAGGAAATCAATAAGAAAAAGACAAATAAGAAAACATCCTTCTTTGTCTGGAAATTTAAAAAATACAGTAAGTACCTGTGGGTCAATATTTAATAGAATATACATCTTGTATATATATTCCACACAGAACAATGTTTATAGGAGATTGTATTTTAAAAGCATATATTAGAAGACAGAAGAAGCATCTGACTCAAGAAATGAAAGAAAAAAAGGAAGATGATAATAATGATAGAAACAGAAATTATGATATTCAAAATTAGGCTATAGTAAATGTGAACAAAACCCTAAAAGTTAATTCTTTGAAAGGACTAATAAAAATTGTAAACCTCTGGAAAGACACATGAGGAAGAGCAAAATCAGGCATAAATAATTAATGTCATATTGAAAAAGGGAGGGTACTGCAGACTCTTCAATATGAAAAAGAACTAGACTTCAATGAGTTCAGAGTGAACATTGTAATCTTTGAAAGAGATATTTGGAAAAACTTTAAAGTAAAAATGATATTTCATATTATTTAAATTCAATAGGCAAATTCCAAGAAAAATATAACTTTCAAAACAGACACAAGAAGAAATGAAAGCCTGAGATCTTTTATATTCATTAAACAAATTAAATCTATAATAAAAAAAGTCCTGCTAAGAAACTTCACAGGAAATGTACATCAAACATCAAAAAGAATTCACTGCAAATAAATACAACATATTTCAGTGAATAGGAGATGTGTACACTGTGTAATTATCTACAGAGAAGCACAATGTTTATGACCATTCTAACAAGAACAGTTTTAGGAAGGAAAACAGTGGGTCAATCACACTCAGAAAACAGAGATACTACCATCATGAATAAAGTATTAGAAAAAATGTACATATACCATATACATATTTACCATGACTAAGTTGCTAATAATGCAAGGAAAAGTATATTTTACAAAAACAAGTGAATGCTACCACATTAATGAAGGAAGAAAGATCCTATGTCTTCTTAACAGATGCAGAAAAAGCATTTAGTAAAAGTCACAATACCAATTATTGGTTCACTAGGAATAGATGGAACATTCTTACCCAGGTAAACTACGTTGATTACATGTGTACAAATGGTGTAATTTTAAAGAAATACACAACATTAAATACCGTAAAATGGAGGATGAGGAGGAAATGGGAGTGCAATCATATTAGGGAGGAAGAAGGGTATGTGGTCAATTCAGGGTATGTGATAAACTCCCTGATCCTTGAACATAGCTACATTTTAAATTCCTTTCTTATGAAGTTATATACTTGATTTTATATGTATTATATTTAGCTACAAAGGCAATTTGTTTTTAATCTGCATGTTCAAAGATTTTAGCTACCTACCTACAAAGTTGAATTTATGGGTCAAATAGAAAATGTTTTTATATCTCTTCTAACTCAATCAGCCACCTATTAGCTACTTATTATCACATCTCTACTAATGAACAGTGCTTTTCATACTAGATATTGAGCTAAATGGAATGTAAACTTATTTGACAAAACATTGGGACGATTATTTAAATTCAGTACATATTTTTTAAACAAAACAATTATTTTTACATAACACAATCTGGTGATGGACTTATAAATATTTTATTTTACAAACTAGTTGCTACCTGGGCTTTAAATGCAAATAAAAAGTGCTGCCATTTGCTGTTGCTAGAGTGTGTGTGTGTGTGTGTAAAATGTTATAACAAATGGAAAAATGTCAGAATACTTTATTTTTTCAACTCTATATTATGTTTTTTTAGAAATAGACTTCAATTTAGACATTACAGTTTACTCTGAGGAGCATAAGAGTACATACGGTTTCAATAATTACTACTTGTGACCTATGCTAATGGATCTCAAGGTTTTGCATACATCAGAATCACCTGAAAGACTTGTTAAAATACAAATTGCTGGTTTCTCCCTATCTGAGTTAGTGTGTCTGGGTGAGGATCCAAGAATTTGAATTTCTAATAAATCCTCAGGTGATGCAGATGCTATGGTCCAGAGACCACACTTTAAGAAGCTGATCTGTAAGACACAATAAGTCATTCTATCTTGCAGGACAATGTAAATGTACACAAAAACATCTGCTAAACTGTGGTGTTCAATGTTATTGGTCTCCAAGTATTTTTGATCATGTATCCTATTAATAAAAAACCTCTGGTATACTCCCACAAATATATGCATATTAATTTATAGATAACTATGTGTTAATGCACTAATGTAATTTAAATATTTTAAAAGCATAAATATTAAAATGAATTATATTAAAAAAATAAAATAAAATGAATTATATTTTTGCCCAAGATTCATATGTTTAGTATCAGAGCCAAATTAGACTTCTTAGTTATATGATCTTTCCCGTGAAAGTTAAGGCCTATTGATATACATACGTATATATGTACATAATTTTTTTACTTAAAAACTGTTTCCTCTGATTGCCATTCTTAGTTGCCAGGGAAAATATTTTGCTTTTCAATCACAGATCAGGTGACCTCTTTCCCCACTCATGAGTAAAATTGTACAAATCCTTTTGCTTACATTCACACTACTTAAGACATGTAGTCTTCAATATAATACTGAAAATTGGAAAGTTCTCTGAGATCTATTTTTTGTTGTTTCTGATTATCTTTTTGAGATTCTGGATTTATCTTATATTCATATTGTTTATAAATAAAAGTATTTTTAAATGAAAATTATCTGAGCAACTTATTTAAATTATTTTCAGCTCATAGATGATCCAGATGTCAAGATCAAACTCAAGACCCAGTCTTTAATTTATCCTGCCCTTCAGACTCTTGATATGGATTTACCATCATATTGGGAAAATTCACACTTTCCAATTCTGCCCAGATCACTGATGGTCAGGTTCTGGAGTGAATATTTTACCACAGACAAATCACTTACAAAAGCTATGCTCTTTAACCAACATGTACCAGTGGAATCAAGCCATCTGTTCAAGTTTGTTAATTGGAGTTCGTTGCTCCCTGAGAAGTATAAGAAAGGATACTTTTATAACAGTCCGACTTACGGTAGTTCTGAGTTGGCTAAGAAATATCCAGGATTTCTTGATGTGAGGGCAGCCCCCTTGTTAGCTGATGACAACAAATTGCGAAGTTTACCCTTGACTCACATCATCACCTGTCAGTATGATGTTTTAAGAGATGATGGAATCATGTATGTCACCCGACTTCAGAATGCTGGAGTTCATGTGACCCATAACCATGTTGAAGATGGATTCCATGGAGCACTTTCCAATTATGCACTTAAAATTGCATACAGAATAGAAAATCAGTATATGAGTTGGCTAAGTGAAAATCTATAGTAGAAATCTGAGGAGGGGTCCATAAAAATATACAAGCCCCAGGGCAGGAAACAACTTAGTGAGAATCCAAGGATTATTTTTGGATTGATATTTATCATCTGTGCCCTTTCTAAGGTCTTCATACCCATCATGCTGTTTGTTTTTTAACTCAGTTCTCTATTTCTTGTCCTAAGTTTTGTTTATTCACTTCTGTACCTTAGAAAATATCTACTTTCCTGTATAGTCTTTTCTTGCTGCTGTTACTCATTTCTTATAGCTCTAATTCACAGCTCTAGTTTTATTTGTTTATAATTTTTTAATGTTTATTTTATTTTTGAGAGAGAGAGAGCATGAGTGGGGAGGAAGAGAGAGAGAGAGAGAGAGAGAGAGAGAGAGAGTCCAAAGTAGGCTCCAGGCTCTGAGCTGTCAGCACAGCCCGATGCTCAGCTTGACCTGAGCCAAAGTCGGATGCTTAACCTGACTGAACCATCCAGACATCCCACAGCTCTAGTGTTTTTATTCCCTGACAGTATTACTATTGAAAAGAAAGCTTCAAACACCTCTGGCTTGTGAAATGCCAGAGATTCAACTGACATGGATTTAGAGCCTTTAAATACTGCCTTCTAGGCATTAAGACGGTAATTTCAAAAAGGAGAGCTCTTTTCAATGCTAAAAATATAGGATTTTTCTAATCTATGAAATTGTAAAATAAACTTACATAAGTTTGTATGTTCAGTTTTCTCTTCAGTAGTGTAGTGGCCAAGATGTCTGAAGAAAATCTTAAAGTACATATACCTCAACCTACTGCATGAAGTAAATAACAAATCTTTATAAATTATGAATGGGTCAGGTAAAATGTAGAGTAATGTTCAGAGGCAAAAATGTTAAGAAAGCGCAAACCCAGATTCCTACTTGAGGTTTATCTCTGACATTATAAGTGACTCACTAAGTATATATCTATCAGATGGCCTGAGGTGGTGGGAGATATTTGCACCATCGCCCAATAATAGGCAAACAATTTTCTTTAATCAGGCAGTTTTTAAATCTGTAATCCTGTTTTAAAATGTTAGGGAAACAGATAAGGAGATGACTCTCACTGAAAAGTTTCTTACAGATGGCAAGAGGTGTGAGTATACTACTATAGGAAGTCCCCAAGTTGAATTTTTAATATCACTTTTTAATTTTAAACAATTTGTGATAGTAATAGAGGGTATTTATATGGCTAAATATTTGCCATATAAAATTTTGCTTCATGCTAATCCCTATTAAAATTATACAGAAATCATGAATACTTATTATTACCTGTACTACATTTCATTGTTCTGGATGGGTACCATCCATCTCAATTAGGCAAGAAAATAACATTTAAAATGTAAACAATGGAAAGGATTCAAATGATCACTATTTCAATTTACTGGGATAATTTAAGATAACCTATAAGTTGCTGTTAAGATAGAAATTCAGAAATGTGGCAGTTTAGAAAAGTAATACAAAAATTGTTATATTTTATATAAAAATAACCAGTTTGAAGAAAAGTCAGAAGATATTTACAAATTTTTTCTTTTCGTTTTTGCTTTTCTCCCTTGTTTCTATAGGGCTTTTTTCTTTTCCAGTTTCTGTCCCCTCCCAATGAGCAGTGTGCACATTTTAAGTCCCTTCACTTAAGTAAAATTCTATGATCTATTATGACTCCTGTACACCATTTTCACCCACTAGGCATACTTTCTCTTCTGGGGATGGGAGGTATAATTTTTCCTCACTCTTAAGCATTTAACTTTTTCCTCTCTTCTTTACAGATTTTCCAGACTTCTCTCTCCCATCCAATTCTCTGAAAGATTTGAAGCAAGAGCTTCAATGACTCTGCTATAATTTGCTGATGAGTTTCTCTTTATAGGCAACTTAGAGTTTGAGATTGATTATTAAATTTTACTTGTTCATCTTGTTGAACTGTATAGTTTGCGGGAGGATGTTTCTTAAAATTTGAATTTATGTAGTCACCATTATCCTTGACTACTTGGAAGACTAACAATTAAAAATTAAAACACAAAAAGTGGTTTTAACAACATATTAAACTCAGCTGAAGTGAAGTTAGGAGTAAAAGATAGATATAAAGAAATAGGCTACATCAAAAAGAGACAGAAATAGAAGATTTAACAGAGATTAAAAACATGAAGAATAAAAAGAATAAGTCCTGGGAACTAATTTGCAGTTCTTGCCATAATGGGGGGGGGGGTATATTTAAATTTCTTTTCCCATAAACCATTATTTCATAATTTTTCTCTACTTTTCTATTAAGTCATTGCTGCCTTTATTATTAATATGAAAGAATGTTATATATAGTAAAGAAATTAATCCTTTGTTAAATGAGTTGTCAGTTCTTTGAGATTGTCATCTATCTTTTGAGATAGCCATTTCTCTTGACAAAATTTGTCTTCATTGATCAAATTTGATGTGCTGTTATCTTAAAATCTATTTCAAATATTATTGCACTGTATTAGTACATAAGCTGACATGTGAAATTGCTTTAAAATGATAAAGTTTTGGTGTGCGAATTATATTTCAATAAAGTGGTTATTATAAAAGTGGCAACAAAAACGCTGACATATTCAGAGGCAGAATTACCAAAATATGTGCAAGACAGGTTTACAGACAAAAAGAAAGCTTTTCTAAGAGATATTAAACATGTCCTAAAGAAATAGAAATAACATATGCATCTATCTAAACACTCAAGGTTATTTAGGCTTCAGTTCTCCTATAGATTTACCATAATCGTCATTTAGATTCCAGGAGACTTTTTTTTTTTTAAAAGAAAATGTCATATTTATCCTAAAATATGTATGGAAATAAAATAGGTATCACAAACTACTGTAAGNCTTTACCATAATCGTCATTTAGATTCCAGGAGACTTTTTTTTTTAAAAGAAAATGTCATATTTATCCTAAAATATGTATGGAAATAAAATAGGTATCACAAACTACTGTAAGAGGACACATTTGGAGTACATACAGTACCAGACTTCTAGACAATATACAGCTACTGTAGTCAAATAGTATGGAATTTCAATAAGGATGGGTAACTAGTCAATAAATAATATACAGTAGATGATAAAATAGTCCAGAAATCAACCCGTACATACAGGGTCAATTTTTGAGACAGTATTGCCAAAGTAATTCAATTCCAAAAGTAGAGTATATGTATTTTAAATGATGCTTCAACAGTTGAGCATGTACATAAAAAACCCTTAACCATGACCTTTACTTCACACCAAATACAAGAATTAACTCTAAATGAATCGTAGATCTAAATCTAAAAACATAAAACTTTAAAACTTCTAGAAGAAAATACAAAAAATATTTGTGAATGTTTTGCAGCCAACGATTTCTTAGGCAAGACATGAGACAGAAAAAAGGCAACAGACATTAAATAAATAGATATTTTGGACTTTATCAAAATTCAAACCTTTACTCCTCGAAAGACCTTATATAGAGAATGAAACGACAAGGCACAGACTGAGAGAAAATATCTGAGAAATATATCTGTGATAACAAACCTGAGTCCAAAGTACCTAAAGGACTTTTACAACTCTGTAACAAGAAGCAAAATATACAAGGAAAAAAATGGATGAAATATTTGAGCAGCGCTACTTCATTGAAGAAGGTAGATGCATGGCCAGTGAACATAGGAAAAACGCAACACTGTTAATGATAAATAAATACAGTTTATCCATTTCTTAGAAAGCTAAACAGGGCCTATTATATGACCCAGAAATTCCATTTTCAAAAAATATGAAAACATATATCCTCATACTTATATTTATGTTCAAAACAGTTTTTGTCATGATGGGCAAAACCAAAACAATGCAAGTATTCATCACTTAATGAACAGATAAATTTTGATTTATGTATGTGATGAAACACCACTGAATGATGTAAAGGAACGACAGGGCGTGAGCTTTGTTAGAGATTAACACAGATGCCTATAAATGTATGGGTACATGGATCACAATTTAGCCTATTTTGATGTTCTCTTCAGTAAGGCATAGATTCCTACTCAAATCATAAACCTGCGGCACTTACAACGTTTCATAGGCCTCAAAGCTCGCAAAACTGAGAGAAATTACAAAAAACAACATCAATAATTTCTTTAGCCTTGCGCAAGCATTCAAAGTCCTGGGACTCAGACATTACAGCATGACATAGCTGAAAATCCCGACTGTGGGCTAGAAGTTTCCTAAGACTGTTTTGTGCTCCCTGACCTATAGCCATGTGGGTCAGTCCATGAAGGAAGTAAGCCAGTGAGTTCACTTCCAATTCCAGTTCTCTCCTGTTTCCCATCATGCAACCAGTGGCCCTGCTAGGCTGAAGCACTGTATTGCGATATGAATAATGCCCTTATTTTGAATGGTTTATCTGCCTGCATCAAGCTTTATGTCAGTGTTGGCCTTGTATCTCTCTGCAGCAATAAATTGCCTTAGTTACATTAAATCACTTTGGTCCATCAACAACTAATTGAGAACCCATTTGATTTCTTGGAGTCAGCTATTTTTCCTGGATGGGGTGAAGAAATTGAGGGGAGTAGATGCCACTTTCACAATGGTTTTCTCTAAGATCTTTAATGACATCCATGATGACATTTCAAGTGCCTGAGTAGAGTTCTGAATCCTTGGAAAGATAAGTATCTATTGAAAAGCTGAGATGAGTTCAGTGAAACTCATAAACCCTCAAATCATTTACTAACCATGGGAGAAAAGCCTTAATTTGCTTTTAGGACCATAGTTAAATATTAACACTTAGTTGGGTCACAGAAAATAGGATCTTAGATTTTAGTTATTATTACAATTTTAAAAACATTTCCATTAATATTTTGGAAACTTATTCATAGGTGTAAGATTGGAATTCAGACATATGTCCTGTCTGGGTGAAATTTGTTTGAATATGAGTGAAATTGAGTATTAGAAAAAGTCAAGAATTTGGTTTACCAACAAGTTCTCATGTCAGTATGTGTACAGTGTTGTTGTGAATGGTGCTCTGATGCATCATTATTTGTATTTCCTGTTTTAGTTCTCTAGATCCACATAAGGGAAAAATGTCCTCTTCCTGGTGAGCACCATTCTTTTTTAACCTGTTTGCCCCGTACGCTGGGCTTCTCTGTATTCAGTATTTGCTCATAGAAAAGGAGGAAGTCTTTTGCCATCAGCTCACTCTTGGAAGCCTGACTTACTTGACTCTGACATAGTGTACATTATCTAAGAGGGAGTGTGTGGCCCAGGCAGACAGTGTGTGTGTGTGGGGGGGGGGGGGGC
>NW_027551565.1:25890-66692 GCF_008692635.1 Crocuta crocuta
ATCATTAAAACCTTTTTCATATCTTTGTAAAGCTATACTTCCTTAATTTATAGAATTCCAATCAGAGTCCATTATCTCTTTTCTCCATTTTTAACAGATTAATAATCCATCAACATTTGAGGATAATAAGCTTTTATTTTTTAAATTTTTTAATGTTTATTTATTTTGGAGAGAGAGACAGAGAGACAGAGTGTGAGTGGGGGAGGAGCAGAAAGAGAGGGAGACACAGAATCCAAAGCAGACTTCCGGCTCTGATCTGCCAGCACAGAGCCCGATGTGGGGCTTGAACTCTTAAACCGATATCATAACCTGAGCTGAAGTGGGACACGCAAACTGATCCACCCAGGCGCTCCAATGGTAAGGTTTTAATTCTCACTGATCATTATGCCTTTATTCTGCTTTCTCTGCAGTGTACAATCTTGGCCTTTTCTGTGTTGCCTCCCAATTTGCTTGAGCAGTTCTTAGGGCTCATTTATTAAATTGCTGCACTTCATATTCAATCCAGCAATGTAGACAGTGTCAAGGGATCAATTTTCTTACATGGAGGATGGATTAAGTCAGATACATCAGAGCACGAATCTTGATTGTGTTTCTCTCTCCCTGTAATGTTACTACCAATGATGTGTACAAAGATAATAGTAATTATAACATTACCATTTATTGAGGACCTCTTAGATGCTGAGTTATGCTTAGTTCTTTAGATGCATTAGTTTAATTCAAACAACAATCCTATTAGGTATGCATTAATATACCATTGTTAGAAATGAAATTACTGTTTCAAGAATGGTCTAAGAACTTTCCCTTTGAACGTACAGCTAGTAAATATATGGTTCAATTATTTCATCTAAAAATTGTAAGCATAATATAAACTTATTATATTTTTAAAATAATAAATATTTTGATTACATAAACTATGATTGAGCAGAAGAGAGGTTAGTTAGCTTTCTGTACCTTGGTCTTACTCAGAAACCCAGCTGCTTTGCTGTTGACACATGACACACTTTTGATTACACTGGAATTGAACTGGCCTCAAACTGATGAATCCAAGAGTCCACCCTGCTGGGGTTCCAGTTGACATCCAGTGACCTTAGCATTCTTTCTTCATACTGCTTTTGAATTCCTCTCTCCCTTCTTGCTATAGTGTAAATGAAACATAGGATTAGCTAGATAGAATTCACTAGGGCTGCCAGCTCAGGCAGTGAAAATTATCATGAAGACAACCTGCTCAAAACTAATATTTTGAAGAGAACCCTCCCCCACACACACACAGTGGTTGTGATAATTAAGAACTGAGAACTAGTTTTCCATGTAGTAAAGACAAGTTCATATGTCAGTGTACATTGGATTCAAACTAAGTCCCATTGATCATTAGTCAGGAAAGAATCTTCAGTTAGATCCAGGTCAATGTTTCTTAAAGTTCACAGTTCTTTAACAGTTTTAAGGTCATGGGGCACCTGGGTGGCACAGTTGGTTAAATGTCCGACTCTTGATTTCAGCTTAGGTCATGATCTTACAGTCTGTGAGTCTGAGCCCCACGCGGGTCTCTGTGCTGACCTCAGAATCTGCTTGGGCCTTTCTCTCTCCCTCTCTCTCTGCCCCTCCCCTCCTTACACTCATTCTCTCTCAAAATAAATAATTAAACTTAAAAAAAAGTTGATTAAGGTCAGCAAATTTGTAGTAAAACACAATATTCAGTTTTTCTCTCCTGAGCATGTACTGCTGGAAGTTCACATTATTTTCTTTATACCACCCACCTTTCTTATAGAATTCTTTTGACAATAGAAAAAAGGTGGTGATACACATTTTTTGTTTGCTTTTCTGAAAAGTAGAACGGTGACCAAGAAAAGAATAATAATCTTACATTAAAGTCAGCACTACTAGCTTAATGAGACACCTAGGATGCCTTCATATCTGATATGATTCAGTGAGGTTATTTAATAACATATCAAGTGAGATTATATATGAACCAAGATAGAATTTGAAGGAGCAAGAAATGATATAGTAAGCTGAGAAATGCACTTTAAAAACCGGACTTATGAAGTCTACTTCAGTGCCTTTTATTTTAAAAGCTCCTTTATCTTTCTCCAGCATACCAAACAATGGATCTTTCTAAGACTTGACTCAGTTACCCTTGCAACAAAATTTCCATTATTCACTCCAAACCATTCTAGTCACTACATAGCACTTAATACATTTGATTTGCATATAATAATTTGGATTTCAAAAAGATAAAATAATGATAAGCTATATCAGTAAAATATATCAGAACTTGTATTTATTGTTATTATTGTTTATTTCATTTTTTGAATCCCTTTGGCTTTCCTCCTCCTCTAGAGGGAATGGGCTTCTACTATATTTTCCAGAACCTACGAGAATTAACATACTTTTCTCCAAGTGGATGTTCCATAATTATTTGTGCAGTGACCGCCTGAAGATAAAACAATGCTGGAAGATTTGACAGGACTTGCCAGACCTTGAGTATTCTCTTTTGCATGGTGTGCATTGGAACTTGATCTCATCTTAGCAACACTACTCCTTGAGACTTGTCACATGGGAAACTTTTGGGCTAATTGAGAAAGTTGTGGCTAAGAAGTTAGGTAATAGTTCTGGGTAGGGTTTGCCCAATGTTTATTTAGTTTCAGGCATTGAAATAAAATATAATAGTGTCTTGATGAAGAAACAGACTCTGAGTTACAAGATGGTAAAAACATCATTTTACTTTCTGTTTGCTTATTTGTTTGTTAATTTTTGAGTAGGCTCCATGCCAGGTGGAGCCCAATGTGGGGCTTGAGTTCAAGCCTGAGATCAAGACCTGAACTGAAGTCAAGAGTCAGATGTTTAAAAAAATAAACTATTTGAGGGGCACCTGGGTGGCTTAGTTGGTTAAGCGNTGAGCCACCCAGGCAACTCTCCTTTTACTTTCTAATCTTGGGAGTCCTCATAGCATATTATTAACTCCTCCCAGATAATGTCAAGGAACCGTGGAAAATTATGTTGCTTAATGCTGTTATAAAAATGACATCATATTTGTTATATGAAAGTATTTATTAATCTAGAGAGGCAAGTTTTCTAGCGTTCTAGGTTTTGTTTTGTTTTGGTTTCAAGTTCTATGTGTCTTTAGTTTCCTGTTGTCAAATTCTGCTGACTTCTTTATTATATCTCTGAGTGACCTCAAAATAGATCTTTATAACAAGATGATCAAGGAAACATTCAGGTTATGTATCCAAAATGATACATTCTAAAGTTGCAGTAAAGTAAAAAAAAGAGTAACAATTTTTTATTTTATCTTTTTTTTTTTTTTTTTACTTATATGTGATTTAAACATGTGACTTGGTTTCAGCTGAGATCATGATCTCATGTTCATTGAGGTCAAGCCTCGTGTCGAGCTCTGTGCTGAGTATAGAGACTGCTTGGGATTTTCTCTCTCTGCATCTTTCTCTGCCCCTGCCCTGCTTGTGCATGTGTGCTCTCTCTCTCTCAAATAAAGAAAGATTTTTAAAAATTTCATACAAAACTCAAGTCATATGTTTGAGCTATTCTGTAGTTAACGATGACATTTAATCATTAAATTTGGAATTAGACTGTATACCGTAGACATGTAAGTAGGTTCTTATGGAAATAGAGTATGGATTGTCTGACTGAAAAATGCCTTTAAAATACAATGCATGGTCTGGTTAGTGGCTGTGGAAGAATACTTCTCTATTATTATCTCTTGTAACTACTTCATTGGGAACCTGACCCGGTTTATTTTCTCTAAACCCCCCACTATAAAATTAAAATTCTCTCTCACACTCTCTCCTTTTCTTTTAATTTAAAAAAAGTTTTTTTTTAATTTTTGAGAGAGAGAGAGAGAGAGAGAGTGAGCATGAGCAGGGAAGGGTCAGAGAGAGAGGAAGACAGAATCTGAAGCAGGCTCCGGGTTCTGAGCTAGCTGTCAGCACAGAGCGGGCTCGAACCCACGAACCATGGGATTATGACCTGAGCCGAAGTTGGATGCTTAACCAATTGAGCCACCCAGGCACCCCTAACTTTTTACTTTAATGAACAAAGATTGTTTGCTGGTAGAGACTAGAAACTTCGAGATCTCTGGTTTCCTTGTGCACACAGAAGTCTTTGATCTCCATGTGCACATTTCCAACCTTAGGAATAGCAATGGAAAATACTACCTGGTTCTTGCCACAGGGTAAGTCAAACAGATTGCTTACTCCTAAAATTTCTTGCAATATATTTAATTATCCTTGACTTATGATTTATATCTTTAGCGTTTTTACAGCTTATTTTTATTTATCATATAATATTGTGTTCTGCGTCTTTTTCTTTCAAGCTTTTTTTCAAGTTCAAATTAGTTAACATATAGTGAACTATTGGTTTCAGGAGTAAATATGAAAATGTGGTACATATATACAATGGAAAATTATTCAGTCATCAGAAAGATTGAAATCTTGCCATTTGCAATAAAGTGGATTGAGATAGAGTGTCTTATGGTAAGTGAAATAAGTCCATCAGAGAAAGGCAAATACGATATGATTTCACTCGTATGTCAAATTTAAGAAACAAAACAGATGAACATAGCAGAAAGGAAGGAAAAATAAAACAAGATAAAAATAGGGCGGCAAACCATGAGACTATTAACTATAGAGAACAAACTGAGGGTTGCTGGAGGGGAGGTGGATGGGGATGGGCTAATGGATGATGGGCATTAAGGAAGGCAGTTTGTGTGATGAGCACTGGGTGTTATATGTAAGTGATGAATCACTAACTGTATTTATATATATAAATAGTTACAAACAGAGAGGGAGGCAAACCATAAGAGACTTTTAAATACAGTGAACAAGGGGAGCCTGTGTGGCTCAGTTGGTTAAGCGTCCGACTTCGGCTCAGGTCATGATCTCACGGTTGGTGGGTTCTAGCCCCATATCAGGCTCTGTGCTAACAGCTAGCTCAGAGCCTGGAGCCCGCTTCCGATTCTGTCTCCCTCGCTCTCTGACCTTCCCTGCTCATGCTGTCTCTCTCTCAGAAATAAATAAAATATTAAAAAAAATAAATACAGAGAGCAAAATAAGGATGGAAGGGAGTGGGGGGCATGGGGTGGGGAAAATGGGTGATGGCCATTGAGGAGAGCACTTGTTGGGATCAACACTGGGTGTTGTATGTAAATGATGAATCATGGGAATCTACTCCCAAAGGCAAGAGCACACCATAAACACTGTATGTTAGCTAACTTGACAATAGATAAATCAATATAAACAAATAAACAAATAAAATGCAAGTGAACCTTTAAACATAAGAAAAAAGTCCCAGATTTGGGTTCAAGATAGGCTCCTGTGACAGTTTTCTAGTCTTCTTGAGCATGGTGCTCTACACTGCCATTATCACTCTCATTTTTGGCTATGTGCTGTGCATCTAAGGGACTATGCCCCTTTATATTGAATACACCTTCACCCCTTTCACTGAGAGTAGTGTATTATTTACCATGCATATCTTCTTCGACTATTTTGATAGATCATGTAGGAGGCATTTTTTGGCTATTAGAGACTGTGAGAATCTTTTATATTATCTCAAATCATTAGGAACTTTAAAAGAAATGGTAGTGGGATAAGAAGCTGAAAAAAGTAAAGTTAATTCTATATCTCTCACTATTTATTAACAAATATTCCGAAGGGGGCAAGATGGCGGAGAAGTAAGGAGCTCCGTACTTGCACTCGCGCCCATACATCACACAGAAAAGATCTGAAGCCATTGGAAACCTTACAAAACCTGAGAGATTGGGAGACAAAGGACGCAGAATCCACTGAGAGAGCCTTCTAACGTGAGTGCGAACCGGGGAAGATAAAATCGGGCCGGGATCGGAGACTCCAGGGTGGGAGGCGATCCCCCTCTACCCTCTACGGGGAGTNAAAGTACTGGCCGAAACTATGAGTCAATTTTCCTATAATTTTGGAGAAGGCTTTTCTAACTCTCAAAGTTTTGAAGACACAATGTAAACATTGATAAATCATAATTTTTTAAAAATGAAGGAAAAAAGAAACACTCCAATGGGCCAATTTATTGTATTAAAGACAAAAGATAAATTGGTAACAAATTTTGCACTTCCTTTCTCAAATGCCTAATCTCCTCAGTATAGGAAGGAACTAAAAAGAGCAAAACTTCAATTAAAAACTGGGAAAAGGAGCTTTTCTGATTCTAAAACCTACTCTTATTAAGAGAAGCTCAGAACAAAATTGTATTATGATAAAACTTATCTCTTATCTTCAAAAAACAAAATCAAGCAAAATGACATAAAAATTTCTTTATGTCTTTATTTTATTTTCAGAGACAGAGACAGAGAGTGAGTGGAGGAGGGGCAGAGGGAGAAGGAGACACAGAATCAGAAGCAGGCTCCAGGCTCTGAGCTGTCAGCACAGAGCCTGACGCAGGGCTTGAACCCACAGACTGTGAGATCATGACTGAGCTGAAGTTGGAGACTTAAGCAACTGAGCCACCCAGGCACCCCCAAAATGATATTTTATCAATGTCTAAACGATGGGTAAAAACAGGAACAGGAGCAGAATGTCTCAGCAGATATACTTTTTCATATTGATTACATTATTTTTAACTATATGCATGTACTACTGTTCAAAAAAATAAATATTTAAAATGATTTTGGAAAAATGGAGTAGGATACATAAAAAAGTAATGAGTTCTGTGAAGTTGTCTGTGTTTGGGCAATGTGACACCTCCTGATATTAACCGCCCAACTGAAAGAAGGATGTTTCATGGTAAGTCATCACCCTCCAAGCATTTCTGAAGGGGTTGGCATAGGATTCACTTAGAGACCCTTGCATACTAGGCAGCACCTCCTAGTGGTTGTTACACAGGTGGGAGATTGTATTGTCTGTAGAGGTAAAGGAAGAGATTCTTATCATCTCAGCATAGTGTTGACATTGGCAGAGAAAGAGACCTTAGTGATCCAAGCAACCCAGTAGATGTGGTCCTTGTAAGCCACTTTCCACCTGTCTATACATTCTATCCCCCTTCTGCTCCTTTCCCTTTCCTTTTCTTCAATCTTAATATTGGCATTACGTCTAGCCTTTTAATTTAACATGGCGATGTGGGTAAGGGATAGTATGTAATCCCTACTAGAAAAACTATTGTTGCTTTGTTAATTAATTTTTTTTGCTTAAAAAAACACTATGCTTTTAATTTCCAAATTTCTGTAATTCAATATAATTTGTCAAGGGATGAGGCTGAATAATGGGCTCTGCATTTTCCCAGAACAAGCATAACCTGCTGGCTCATTTTTTGATTAGTGTTATCTATTCCTGATAATACCCTGAGAAAGGTGTGGTAAAATCTTCTGCCCTTAGTTTGTTTATGTAATCATCATTGTTTTTTTTTTTTTCTCCCTTACATCGAGGGTGGTGCAATGATGAATGACATACTTTGTTTAGTAAACCACTTGTCCTATGCCACAGGGCCTGGGAAAGAAAACGCAGGCTAATCATGTTAATCAGCTGGAGTTTGTCAATGTGAGACCAATGCTCTAAATGCATAGTAGAGTTTTTAGCCCTAAATGACACCAGCAATGGCATTTAGGAAGCTGAGGAACAGAAGGTTTTAGACAACACACTAAAAATCATTGAATAGATGCTTTAAGGAATGAATGGTGTTTGGTCATATTGGCTGACTATAATTTTAAAATGTGTCAAAGATGGAAATCTCTCTCAATATTCAGGTCACTGAACCTTTCCAACGCTTTAGTGCAATGTCAATTACAAAGACACAGGCTATATTTTTAAGGGAATCTGGTTAAGGACTTGAGCTAGAAGGAGCCATACTATGAGCAATGTGCCTGAAAGCCATCACCTCAGCAGAACTAAGCAAATTCCCAGTCTCTCATATTTAGGAGGAAGTGAGCAGAGAAGACGGACACTAAACTGAGGAAAATCATACAGAGAAAATGCATGTTTGGAAAAGGAATTCAGTTTCTTTTTCAAGGATTTTAAAATATTGCCAAATTCTTGTAGCCAATTACAAATCACTCATGTAGTGCTGTATGGAGTCCTGAGGGCCAAGATCAAGTGCAGCAGGAACCAATACAGTGTTAAAACGAACTCCATGCTGGTTTGGCTCATCTGGGTTAGGGATGAAATTTTCAAACTAATGCACTACTTGAGGTTGAGATAAGATGGCAGATGACATCCCATTTTATACCAAGACTTATTCTTTTTGGACCCAGACAGATCGAGAGAGAGAGAGAGAGAGAGAGAGGCTCTTCCCACATATCAGAATCTCTTCCAATACCAAAGCTATTGACCATATCCTATTCTTATTGACTAAGTTTAAAAACCTAGGAAATATATTCATTGATTCATCATTTTCAAGCTTGTACCATCATGAGTAATAGTATAACAATATATAAAAGGTCATATTCAGTATATGAAACTACTGATAGGTCAGAGTGAAGGTGGTATTTTAAGAATTTAATAAACCTCTTTAAAACAGCAGGATTCGGGGGCATTTGGGTGGCTCACTCAGTTAAGCATGTGACTTCCGTTCAGGTCATGATCTCATGGTTTGTGAGTTCGAGCACTGGGTTGGGCCCTGTGCTGACAGCTGAGAGCCTGGAACCTGCTTCAGAGTCTCTGTCTCCCTCTCTCTCTGCCCCTCCCTTGCTAGTGCTCTCTCTGTCTCTCAAATATAAATAAACATTGAAAAAAAATTTAAATATCAGAATCTATTACAAAGTTTGGTATGCATTACCATCAAAGTGTAGCTATAAATATCATAAAATACCATAGCGATTAACCAGGTCTGTGTCATTAAAGACGATTTTTAGAATATCTTAAAATTATGACTCATGCAGATATAAAAATGAATACATATTAAAAACTGTATTTTAATTCATTCAATAGGAAACCAGGCAGACATTATAACTTCTTAAAAAGAGAACCCAAGGGACTAATACAATAAAAACAGCTCAAGGACAATAAGCATTAGAGAGTGTGCTTAACATAGGCAATGCATAGACAAAGACAAAGACTAGGCTTGGGGAACATAGACACATATATAGATGACCCAGAAAGTGTCTCTGAGGCAATAGAAGATTTATTTCTTACTGAAGTACATTATTTGAAGTACATTATTTGTATAGTGAAAAGAAGGACAGGGTGAAGGTAAAGTTCTCTACTCTTCAAACCACAAGGTGAATTCTATCTATAGGCATATGGAGGTGGGTGCATGATCTAAATGAAAAGATTTAGGATATATGGTTAAAGCACCAACAATAAAATAGCAGTCAGAAGTGAGGCTATTTCAAAAATAGGATATCATGTTTTTGAGGTTTAACAATCGGATATTTAGAAAGCTTGGAGATGTACAGAGTGATGATTGTGTTTAATCAGAATGTGCTGGTTTGCCGGATACATGCGTATGTTTATTCATTTTAGTGTGTTGTTGCTGTTCTTATTAATGTTTTCATTAACAATCAGATCAGCTGCTCTAAAGGAAAGGGGGTTGTGATTAGAAGGAGCAAATTAGAGGTGATTTGGGTAGCATCCACGCACTGCAGGAAAGGGAAAATTGGAGAAGGCGTGGTCACTAGGGGAATTCAGACTTTTGAAGCTGACAGGGGAGAGGCTGCAGAAAGTGGGATGGAAGACACCTGAAGACTTTGACCCACTTTGTAGCTCTCTGTGCCTCAGCCCTGGGAGCTAGTCTAGTCCCTCAGGCAGCTGATGCCAATTTTAGAGAAAGACCTAGAGCAGACCCCTCTTCCTTCCAGACTCAGGAGATATGAGCATTTTCCTATTGGCACAAGCTGTCATCCACTGTGGTTTATGATGGGCTTATTGACAGAAAATGGACAAACCTTTTAGGATATCTAAAAGAAAGAGAGTTTTATTCACACCCAAGTTAGGACAGCTGCCTGGGGAACAGGCTCTTCCCAGGGAAGAAACTGTTCCAGAGAATGAACAGTTTTTACAGAGAATGAATGGTTTGTACATTTTGTAAAGTTCAAAAGATTTCGACTAACATATAGACAGGAATCATGAGTTTTAAAATCAAGGAGTTCAGAGAGTAGAAGCGTTGACGGATATCTTAAAGACAACATGGTTTTCTTTCAAGCTGCTCATTTACAAAGCAGATAAACGACGTACGTTTGGTGGGCCACAAATCAGGCTTTCGGTTTCAACAGAGTTTACGTATACTCCTGCTGACTTGGAAAGAAATCTATATCCTCTAGGGTGTTGATAGTTTCCTGTCTCACGTGGCAATGAGAAAGAATGAAATCTGGCCANATTAAAAAAAAAAAAAGAAATCTAAAGCGGCTCCTCTCAAAGACCAGGCCTTTAGAGAGTTTTTCCTTCATCAGGCTTTACCTTGTATTGTTTCTCCTCCTTGCTGAAATATCAGGGTATGGTGTTACAGTTCCAAGGTAAAGGTCATGACCCCAGGAGTTTGTGAATTTCTGCTTTCTGGTTTCAAGTTTATGAAGCAACATGAGGTAGAGTGTTGCACTCTCTATAGATGTTCGCATTATACACACTTCATAGTTATCAGCTCTTCTGTGGGCGTTTGGGTGTTTCTTCCAGTACTTTTCCCTGATCAGCCTAACTATACCAGGTCACACTTGTGTTTACTCTGAACACCTTTACAGATGGATGCCCAAATACCATATGGCGTAAACCAAGGTAATCGGGAAGGGGATGACCAAGTGAGAGGAACATAAGATCACCCTCTACAGCCTGGAGCATTTCCCCAGTTCCTTCAGGATAAAGCTCCAGTGCCCACACTGGGCTCATGAAGGAAGCCTGTCTTGTCTCCAGGCTTAACTATCCCTGTGTCTTTAGCTGCTGTATTTACTTAGGCCACCAAACCAACATCTTCCATACACCTGAGCCTTTCTTCTGCCAGGAAGATGCTACCTCTTACCCTTCCCAAACACCAGAGAAGCACGTATGCAGCTTTGAGTTCTCTTCTTAAGAGATATTTAACTGCTCTATGATACATTTTTGTGGCCCTTTCTCAGTAGAAATCACTACTGAAATAAAGGGAAAAGTGTGTACAAATGCACATGTACATCCATTCATATGCAAGGACTATGTCTCTTTATATATAGTTCCTTCATCTATTGGTGAGAGCTAGGAAAAATGGAGAATTTACCATGTGTGCATAATTCATAAAGTTTAAGATTTTTTTCATTTAGAAGAGAATTTAGCATAGCTTTTAACCTGTTATTTAAATGGCT
Source organism: Crocuta crocuta (assembly GCF_008692635.1). Taxonomy (NCBI): domain Eukaryota; kingdom Metazoa; phylum Chordata; class Mammalia; order Carnivora; family Hyaenidae; genus Crocuta; species Crocuta crocuta. Next base: position 37,121 of record NW_027551565.1, read on the forward strand.
TTCTATTCTTGTTGATGTCTGTTTAGTTCTATTTTCTATTTCATCTGGGTCTTTTTTGATATTTCAGTGGTTTAGAGACTTTTTTTCTTTTAGTTTTTAACCCAATTGTGATGTGACCTGAGAATATGGTCACTATGTTACAATCCTACAGAATTTCTATTTTTTTTTAGCAGTTTACTTTTGTTTTTATTTTTTTCATTGTATATAATATGATTTTATTTTATTATTATTTTATTTTACAAATAGTTTATTGTCAAGTTGGTTCCATATAACACCCAGTGATCATCCCCACAAGTGCCCTCCTCCATGCCCATCACCTCCTTCCCCTCCCCCCCACACCCATCAGTCCTCAGTTTGTTCTCAGCATTCAAGAGTCTCTCATGGTTTGCCTCTCTCCCTTTCCCCCACCATTTCCGCCCTTCTTCTCCCCCTTGTTCCTCCGTCAAGTTCCTCCTAATCCTCCTATACGTGCAAACATATGATATTTGTCCTTCTCTGCCTGACTTATTTCGCTCAGCATAACACCCTCAAGGTCCATCCATGTTGCTACACATGGCCAGATTTCATTCTTTCTCATTGCCATGTAGTATTCCATCTAGAGATAAACCACACCTTCTTGATCCATTCTTCCACTGATGGACACTTTCCATGTTTCCATGGAAAAGAGCCATGGGCTCTTTCCATGTTTTAGCTATTGTTGAGAGTGCTGCTATGAACATGGGGGTACATGTGCCCCTAGGCATCAGCACTCCTGTATCCCTTGGGTAAATTCCTAGCAGTGCTACTGCTGGGTCATACGGGAGTTCTATTGTTCATTTATTGAGGAACCTNAATCCTACAGAATTTCTTGAGATTAAGGTTATTGCTTAGCAGGTTATCAATTTGTATATATGTTCAATATGCATTTCTAAAGAATATTAATCTTTAATTGTTGGATGAAACAATATACTTTACCATCAGTTTGAGCTTATTAGTGTGCTATATAAATCCTCCACATCTTTCCTAAAACTTTTCTCTACTTTATCTCTTAATTATAGGAAAGATGTATTAAAATCCTCTTATTAATACAATAAATTTGTCAGTTTTTTTTTGAGTTTTGTTTATGTTTTTTCCTTCCTATTTTGAGGCTAGATTTTTAGTGTATGGAATTGATCTGTCACCTAGGTGCATACAATTTTTTTGTTATTATTTAGTGACTTTCTTTATGGAAATGATTCTTGCCTCGAGTCTATTTTGATTAATAGCCACATATCTGTACCATTTGTACATGCTAGACCATATACTTCTTGAAATATCTTTTGTAATATAATGAATGCCAGTCTTTTTGTGTACTATATTTTAGATTTGATATTTGTGTGAGCAATATAAGTATATTAAAGAATCCTATGAGACTATGTTTATTTTTCAAGCTATATTAAAGCAACTTTTATTATGGTTATACTCATGAGAATTACTTGCCATTTTTTTAATGTTAGGGTGCTTTTTTAAAACACTGAATTTACCACATTAATCATTTGTAAGTGTACAGTTCAGTAGTAGTGTTAATATCTCCATATTACTGTACAACAGATCACCAGGACTTGTTTTATGTTGCATCACTGAAATTCTTTTTTTAATGTTTTTTTTTTTTATTTTTTTTATTTCTAGGAGAGAGAGAGAGAGACAGCGTGAGCAGGGGAGGGTCAGAGAGAGAGGGAGTCACAGACTGAAACAGGCTCCAGGCTCTGAGCTGGCAGTCAGCACAGAGCCCGACGCGGGGCCCGAACCCACGAACCGCGAGATCATGACCTAAGCGAAAGTCGGACGCTTAACCGACTAAGCCACCCAGGCGCCCCTGAAATTCTTTACCAACTGAACACTAATCCCTCTCTTCCCTCCTGAGCCCTTGGCAGTAGCTTTCTACTTTCTCTTTCTATGATTTTGACTGTCTTAGATACTTCATATAAGTAAAATCTGACAATATTTGTTCTTTTGTGATTGACTGACTTTGCTTAGCATAATATCCTCAAGTTTCATCCATGTTGTAGCATGTGACATGATTTCCTTCCTTTCTAAAGCTGCATAGTAGTCAAATATAGGTATATGCCACGTTTTCATTATCCAGTTATCTGTTGTTGGACATCTGGGTTGCTTCCGCCTTTTAGTTATTGGGAATTATGCTGCAGTGAACATGGGTGTGCAAATCTCTCTTCAATACCAGACTTTTCATTTTCTTGGATGTGCTCAGAAGTGAGATTGCTGGATCACATGATAATTCTATTTTTAATTTTATGAGTAATCTTCATACTGTTTTCCATAATGGCTGCGCCATCTTACATTTACATTAACAGTACACACGGGTTCCAATTTCTCCACATCCTCAAACATACTTGTTACTTTTTGCTCTTCTGAATAATAGCCATGTTAATGGAATAATTCGGTGGTACCTCACTGTGGTTTTGGTTGGCATTTGTCTTAGGGATAGAGACGTTGAACATCTTTGTGTGTGCTTTGTGGACATTTGTAGATCTTATTTTGGAGAATTGTTTATTCAAGTGCTTTGCACAATTTTTAATGTGGTTGTTTGTTTTTGTTGCATATATTCCAGATATTAACCTCTTATCAGGTATATGATTTGCAAATATTTTCTCCCATTCCACTGGTTGCCTTTTCTCTCTCTCGCTCTCTCTCTCTCTTTTTTTTAGTGCCCTCCTGGCACTCCTTGCTTTTCACTCTGTTGACTGACTCCTTTGATTCCCCAAAATTTTTCAGTTTGATGTAGTCCCATTTGTCTATTTTGCTTTCACTGACTGTGATTATTCTGTTATATCCAAGAAATCATGGCCAGATCCAATTTCTCCACGTTTTCTTCTAGTTTAATAGTTTTTAGCCTTAGATTTAGGTTATTGAGTTAATTTTTATATGTTGTCAGACTATGTTTATTTCAAAACCACTTTTTACTATAAAATCAAACACAAATATGATAAACTACATTAAACAAGACAGAACAGTCTCTCATATGTATTTTCTTTTTTAAAATGTTTTTATTTATTTCTGAGACAGAGAGAGAGAGAAGACATACACACACACACACAGCGTGGGCAGGAAAGGGTCAGAGAGAGGGAGATACAGAATCTGACATAGGCTCCAGGATCTGAGCTAGCTGTCAGCACAGAGCCCGATATGGGACTCAAACTCATGAACCATGAGATCATGACCTGAGCTTAAGTCAGGCGCTTAACTGACTGAGCCACCCAGGCGCCCCTCTCATATGTATTTTCAAGTTTATTTTATTTTATTTTATTTCATTTTATTTTACGAAAGTTTCTTTGATTATAGTTTTTAATATTTTTTCTGTTACCTTATTTTAATTTTATAAATGACTGAAATTGTCCACATTTGTCATTTCATTGCTTATCTTTAATACTTGTCACTTTCTCTTAAATACCATTTATCTCTTCTTTTTTAAAAAATATATTTCTTATTTTTTATTGAGAGAGAGCAGGGGAGAGTAGGGAGGGAGGAAGGGAGAAGGGCAGAAAGAGTGAGAGAAAGAATCCCAAACAGGCTCCACACTGTCAGCACAGAGACCAACATGGGGCTTGATCTCACAAACCTTGAGATCATGACCTGAGATGAAATCAGGGTCAGACCTTAACCAACTGAGCTACCCACCCAGCCCCTTCTTTTCTTTTTAAGTTAAATTTTATTCTTTACCACATCGTATTTCTATCTATAAATGGTTAGTTATATTTTTTTTTGTTTCTTCTCTTTTAGCTTTCTTGTCTATGTTGTATATTTTGTACGCGACTTGGACCTTTATACTTTTATTCTTTACCACTTTTTTTTTGAATTTGAGTTTTTGAACTTATAGAAAGAGGCAGTTCAGATATTTTCTATTAATATCACAGGGTTGCTGCTAGAGGTTTTTTTTGTTTTTTTTTGTTTTTGTTTTTTTGTTTTTTTTTGCTGCTAGAGTTTTTGTAGAGTGGCATGTTTTCAGGTATTTTCTGATTTAGTAGAAACCTCCGCTGGCCCCAAATGGGAAATTTGGAACTAATTTATTATTTTTTGGGATTGTTTTGTCTATTTGGAGCCCCTTGGTTTTCCATATAAATTGTAAGATTGGGTTTTCCGCTTTTGTGGAAAAGGCTATTGGAATTTTGATGGGAATTGTATTACTTTTAGTTGTATTAACACTTTAACAATATTAAGTCTACCTATCCATGAGCAGGTGATATCTAATAATGAAGTTTGGGATAGACTTTGGAGTTATGGTGTAGGCTTTCAAGAGGTCCAATATATATTTATATTAGATCCCTGATTGAATTGAATTCTATCACTAGAAATTTCTTTTCCTTTCTTCAATGTTTCTTTATTATTGAGGGAGAGAGAGAGAGAGAGAGAGAGAGAGAGAACAAGGGAGGGTCAGAGACCCAGGGCTCATAGACCATGAGATCATGACCTGTGCTGAAGTCAGACACTTAGCTGACATAGCCACCCAGGTGTCCTGAAATTATTTTAAGTACTGATCTCTGGTAATGAGCTTGAGAATTGTGGGTTTATTGATTTGTGACTGTTCTTTTATTTCCCAGGGCCTGACATATCAGACAGAAAATCTCTAGTTCCTTGCATCTTAAATAACATCAAAACCATCAGCTTTATGGACAGGGGCTTCTCAGGCTATCTTAGGTTGCAACAAACGTTAAGTCTAATATTTGCACTTGATGTTGCCTGCCACGCTGGGCTACTTGATGCAGATTGATTTTAAATATTTACAGTTAACCATAAGAACAAAGTCACTATACAGTCATTTTAAAAAGTATTTCCTGAGATACTTACACTGAGTCTTGTTGTACTTCAGACTCTTACAGTTCCAATTTGAAGAATAATGTCATGTGGAGAAGTCCCCATATCCCTTATCTTTTAGCTCTGATTTTGGTCCAGCACATCAAGAAGAGTCTATTAACAGAGTTAATCTGTTAATAGTAATCCATGCTAATTTCATGAGCCTGAATCTTGATGAAATATTAGCTAAATTTTCTAAACCTTTTCTTACAAAATGCTACAACCAACCAATCACAAGTTTCATTTTATGGCTTATTAAGAGCTCTCATCGAGGCTCTGATTTGTACCTATGTTGCTTTAAGATGATGACAGAATCACAGGGTGAAGAAACACTGAGAGTTGACAATTGTTTACTTGAGGTTTGAAGTGATGTTTTGTAATATCTGTCTCAGAATCTGTATTTCTCAGCACTGTGAAGAGACAGCAAAAAGAGAGACTGTGGGGCTCAAAGCTCTCTGTTTGGGGGTGTTTTGGGTTCTCTTTGCCTCTCATATTTATATCACCATTCCAGGCAACATTGAAGAATACTGGAAAGTAATGGCCTTAGAAATGGTTGTTAAAACTTTCATATTTATAGTAAGATTAACATTTTTTTCTTCTGGGTATTGGGATGCCTTGTTGACTAAAAATCAGTGCTTATGAGCTTTTTAGTAATTACTATTTTGAAATAATCATTGTTTCTTTGTTAGAGAAAATTAATTACACAAAATTAAGTAAATAAAACTTGCTGCATTTACATCTGTGCATAGGATAGAATTCCTGCTTCTAAGGAGTTTATATCCAAATGTAAAGATTGTGTATATTGTGATATGCATAGGTGGTATTCTTGACGGGAAAAGCTTTGAAGGTTACTTTATATGTTTAAGTTACATTTAACATATTTGAGTTTTCAGTCATATTTTACTTATATATAAGTGTTGCTTATAAGTATTATTGATGTTCGTACCTATGTCGTGTTGATTTAAGGCTCTAACTATTTCAGTGGTTTTTGCAACTTATCTTTAATCAAAATTGCTAGATTTCAGAAATTGTCTCACTTGAAATATGGAGGGTTGATTACAAATTCAAGCAAAAATAGGTCTTGGTAAGGGGGAGATATGGTTAGAATAACATTTTTGAGCCCTTGCAATACACAGGCTTTCAGTAATGTATATGTCTATGCATCCCCAGTACCATCTGATCACTTCAGAATTTGAAGCCAGGAATGCCTCATTTCAAAACTCATACTCTTTCTGCCAAACCAAGTGGCTCCCAGAAAAGTTGTTTGAGGACAGAAACAATGAGAAGCTGAAAGGAGAAGACAATAGCAGCAGCCAATGATTAGAGAAGAGAGAACAATCTACAGTATAAGAAGGAGAGGCTGTCCTGTAGTACTTAGTACAGCAGATAGCAGTTCTGTGAAAACACAGCCATCTCCTGTGTGCATCTGCTAAGTCCTGATATTTCTCTATCTGATCACTTCTAGCAGCTCACCTCATACCTGCCTCTTTCTCCAATGCCCTTACTCCTTGATTTAACATAACATGAAAGAGGATGTGGGTCAAGTGCCAACTTGATAGTTTTTTTCCTTTTTCAGCTACAAATTACTCTCACCATTGTCCATCTATAACAAAAGTATGTACTTTATGGATTTCACATTGGATATGGATTATTCTATATTTTAAAAAGATATAAGAAGAACACTCATGTATTTACTTTGAAGATTATTCTAGTAAAATTAACAGTCATTGGCTTTTCTAAAAAAAATTTTATTCTTGTCAGTACTGAACTTTGTAACTCAAAGTTGAGATACCAGTAAGAAATATTACTTTATCATATGAAATGGAGGTGAAAATTAAAGTTTTTGAGGTAGTAACCTTGCTAAATAGAATGCATTGCTATGGAGTTGTATACAACTTCCAAGTTGTTAACTTGGAAGGCTGAGTTTGGTAGAAGAAAGCATGTCTAACCTTCTAAACATTCCTCCATTGTACATTTTTGTCCTATAAAATGAGGATATGAATCATAAATACTTTTTAGGATTCCTCTGAGAATTATAGATCATATGTGGTAGACAAGCACAAAATAGTCACTTGTTCAAAAAATACTTATCTGCTCAAAAACAGAAAATTCTTGAAAAATGAGAAAAAAAGAAATTTGCCAAATATCTTTTAAAATTCACTTCATTTTACTGGCTGCAACTTAGAGCTTGTGCATGATTCCTCATTGTTAAAGTATAGGAATTAGACATTCTCTAAGATCCTGTAATACCATAAACTCTTTGGACTAATTGTAGGAATGTACTATTGACCATGTATTTTTAGTTTTTTTTTTTCTTTTGGGTAAACTGTTCAATGACATGTCACAAATTTCATAGGAAAGTTTTCAAAAATACCAGGGAGAGCTTTTTTTCAGGGCTATCAAATATTGAATTTGGGGATTGGGGATTAGGAGTCAAAGGACATAGATTTATTTGGAGTTGAAAACAGGGCATTAAACAAAAACAAAAATGAACTATTGAGTCCTCATCAAGATTAAAAGCCTCTGCACAGTGAAGGAAATAATCAGCAAAACTAAAAGGCAGCCTACAGAATGGAACAAAATTTTTGGAAATGACATATCAGATGAAGAGTTAATATTAAACATCTATAAAGAGCATATCAAACTCAACACCCAAAAAACAAATAAGCCAGGGAAGAAGTGGACAGAAGACATGAATGGAGACTTTTCCGAAGATGACATCCATATGGCTAACAGACAGAAGAAAAGATGCTCAGCATCACTCTTCATCACTGAAATAGAAATCAAAACCACAATAAGATGTCACCTTACCCGTGTCAGAATGGCTAAAACTAAAACTAAGGAAACAACAGATGTTGGCAAGGAGGCGGGGAAGGGGGAAGCCTTCTGCACTGTTGGTAGGAATGCAAACTGGTGCAGCTACTGTGGAAGACAATGTGGAGGTTCCTCAAAAAAGTTAAAAATAGAGCTACCCTACAATCCAGCAATTGCCCTCCTAGGCATTTATGCAAAGTATACAAAAGTACTGATTTGATGGGGCACATGGACTCCAGTGTTTATAGGCACTACTAAGAATAGCTTAATTATGGAAAGAGCCCAAATGTCCATCACCTGATGAATGAAATATATACATATGTACACATAGGTACACAAACACACACACACACACACACGCACATCCAGACAATGGAATACTACTCAATGATGAAAAAGAATGAAATCTTGCCATTTGCAAAGATGTGGATGGAGATAGAGTGTATTATGCTAGGCAAAATAAGTCAGGCAGAAAGGGACAAATACCATATGATTTCACTCACGTGGAATTTAAGAAATACAACAGATGAACACAGGAGAAGAAAAGGAAAAAAAAAACATAAAAGACTCTTAAGTACAGAGAACGGACTGGGGGTTGTTTGATGGGAGGTGGATTGGGGGGATGGGCTAAGTGGGTGATATGCACTAAGGAGGGCACTTGTTGGAATGAGCACTGGGTATTATATGTAAGTAATAAATTACTGGGTTCTACCCCTGAAACCAATACTATACCTGATGTTAACGAACTTGAATTAAAAAAAAACATTAAAAAAAAGATAACCAGGGCATTAAATAATTATTAGTATGAGCAGAAGACAACATTTAAAATTTGGATTAAATAAAATTACCAATAAAGAAGAAAAATACAAAAGCATGCCTATGAAATGAAATGCAAAGAAAAGAAAAGATTCTACAAGATCGAGATATTTTTCAGGTAAGAATTTGTAATTATGAAATAACTGCCAGTAAATTGACAGCTTTCAAATGACACAGTTACTAAACTAAAATACAGGATACTTGAGATTTTCAAAAGCAAAAAGATTACGGGATAAGATCTATACAGTATTTTTTGGAAAGAAATATTACAAATATTCTATTTCTGTTTATTTTACCTGTTTTATTTTCTCTTTATATTCATTTAGTGTTATTTAAAGATGATAGTGTTCAAGTTTGTTTTGTTTTCATAGGGTATGTGCTTTGAAAACATGGGCATTATATCATGTGAAGAGCTTGTTTCCATGATACTCACACTGGACTATACACAGCCACTCTCAGATGAAGATGTCACAGTGACTGATACAGCATTTGTTGATATTCCAGTGTGCGTGTACTTGCCAAAAAGAAAGTCAGAAATCGCAAGGCCGGCTGTCATCTATTTTCACGGTGGTGCCTTTCACTTTGGAAGTTTCAGTAAGTTCATCATATAAGGAAAAAACTATAACTGGCTGTATGTTTTTGATATAAGAACTATTTAATATAAATATACATATTTATATATATAATAAGGTAAGTATAGCTATAAAATTTAGGTATCTAATAGACATAGACATATGTTTGGTAAAAATATGCAGATCATTATTTCTGTTTTTGTTTGGTTTGGTTTTGATAAGCTCTTTCTTTTCAGCTTTTATATTGAATGAACTCATATCAAATGAAAATAAGACATGAATGAGTCAGTTAGCACAACTTGTTTTCTGTGGCATCAGAATATATTCCAGAGAAGAAACACTGAAGTAATACCGATGTTTTAAATAGTAAATTAGAATCACATGTTGGTTGCTACAAGATCAAGTTTGCAGTTACCCATAACAGTAATGCTAACAGTAGTAAAGCTTAGAATCATAGCTAGTCTTGATTTTAAGGAAAACACAAAATAGACCTATGTTATACTAAACTCCTTCCTATGAAGTCTAATTTCCCCATTCATTTCTGGCTATGATTCTAAGAGGCATAGGTAGAAGATTCAAAACAAAAACATGAATAAAACTTCCTTTATGGAAGCTTTGGAAAATTCTAAGAATTGTGCTGGTATGTAAGGAGGAGGCATCATTCTATTTAATTAAATGAATAAAATGGAGGAAAGATAAACAGGTTATAGGTTTTAACCTTTTGCCTTTCTCTAACCCTAATTGGGTTCTAAATAGGGAGAACCTTATAAAAATATGTGCAATATAGCAAACCACTTCATTAAACAAAATTTATGAGGATTAGTCACAGAGAAAATTGGTATGGAAAATTAATGAGGCACAAAAGTCAGATTAATACACAAAAGGCCAAAACAGACTAAAATTCTGGCTTTCTTGTTTTCTCCTTCCTAGCTTTCTGACAACTAACAAATTAGAAATAATATATAGTCAGTACAAATTTCATAGAGACTTGTCAAAAGATAATTATCTACGTGATTTAAATAGAAGTTAAAGAGTTTAGTTGGTCAGCCTCACTTGAAGATCACATGATGACCACATGGGTCTTCATTTGAAGAAGGATGATTGAATTTGGGTTTGGATTTAGGTTTGGATATGCTGCAAAAAAATTGAGTCTTTGCAATTCTAGCTCAGAAAGCAATATTCAACTTTCACCAAAACTCATGGTTGGGGCTTGGTCCCATGTTCATGTCTCTTGTTTGGTTGGTTGGTAGATTTCTGAAAACCATCCCAGTAGTATTCTTTCTGCAAGACTCATGTCTAACCAGCTACTCCATTTTCAAAGAGTAGGGAAGGTAGATAGCAATTCATTTAAAATAAAGGGGCAAATGTAGAATGCCCTGGGGAAACAGGGACCATGTATCATGTTTGTTTTATTCTTTTTCAACTCCATAAAGTAAAAACCAAAATGCAAAATGCAAAACTGGGTAATTTCCAATGTTGAGATGAGAAATTTAGCTCTTTGGCTTTAGAAAAAGACTTTCTACTCTATGATGAATATTTAAGAACTCTTATAATCACTGTTGAATTTATAATCATCCTTATAATTATAGGCTGATAGCTTGACTCCAAGACAATAATTAGTGAAAGCAATTCAATTTTGAGAAATAGAGAGAGTGAGGGAGGGGCCGAGGGAGAGAGAGATTCCCAAGTAGGCTTCTCGTTGTGAGCACAGAGCCCAACATAAGGCTTGAACTCATGATCCGTGAGATCATGACCTGAGCTGAAATCACGTATGGTACACTTAACTGACTGGGCCACCCTGGTGCCCCAGTCAAAGCAATTCTAGGAGCAGGAAATACGATGTGATAAAGATAAAGACTCGGGAAGAGGTGATTCAGAGGTGAATTTTTTTTTAAAATGTTTTTTTTTTTATTTATTTCTAAGAGAGAGAGAGACGGCGTGAGCAGGGGAGGGTCAGAGAGAGAGGGAGTCACAGACTGAAACAGGCTCCAGGCTCTGAGCTGGCAGTCAGCACAGAGCCCGACGCGGGGCTCGAACCCACGAACCGCGAGATCACGACCTAGGCGAAAGTCAGACGTTTAACCGACTAAGCCACCCAGGTGCCCCGAGGTGAATTTTATAACATCCAGGAAAACAGGTATTCTGTGTGTTGTTCAGGAAGTCTTCATAAAGACTGTTTCCTTTCTAAGAGATTTTAAAAGATTCTGGAAAGTGAATTCTAAAGCACACACTGTGACAAGGAAGGGAAGGACAGTCATGTCGTATGGCTAGTAATGTACACAGCCGTAAGACAGAGCTTCTCAAATTGTAGTGCCTCAGCATCACCTAGAAGACTTGTTAAAAACTGTTGGGCCTGGCCTGCAGAGTTTGTGATTCAACAAGTAATGATGGGGACTGATAATTTGTATGTCATATAATTTCCAGTTACTGGTGATGATACTGACTTGGGCACTACACGATGCTTGACTGCGTCTGGAGATCAATAACCTGTGGCCCTGCGGTGGCTCGGAAATCCTGTCCTGTGTACCTGAGTTCTGACTCTCATTCCTTTTGGTGACTACTCTGAGTCTGCCTCACCCCAGGCCTCCCAGTGCCTCCCACTCAGCTAGAGAGCAAGCTTTTTGCTATTTCAGAGGAAAGAGGGTGTGAGGGATTGTATGGCTTCACATTTTGAATGCTTAGTCCTTGACTCAATCCCTCCCTTCTATAAATTTGTTAACCATATCCATCTCCAGCTCACTCCTTTCTAATATCCTCAGAGGAAGAAGCATTTCCTTTTTTGACAGAAACCAGTCTTTCTACCTGTGCTCGGTATCATATGTCTCTTTCCCTATTATTTGGCTTCATCAATATAGCTTCACGAATCCTCTGGGTTTGTTTGTTTGTTTGTTTTGTTTTTAACTCTGAAATGACTCCTCCTAAACATGTTATGCTCATTTTTATCTTGAAAAAAAAATTTCCACTTGACCATAAATTCCTCTGTCTCATCAGTCCCTTTCATTTCTCTTTCCTTCTCAGACCAATTTCTATACAGTGTAAGCTCTAGGCCTTCCCTTTTTCCTTCTTTTCCCACCTTTAGTTAATTCTTGAATCTTTCTACTCTAGTTCATTTGATGAATAATAGTCTCTTCTCCTCTTTGGCATTTACTGCTCCTCCCTTTTTCTTTCTATGACAAAGTATGTCCCAGATTTCCTCTGTCATTCATTCTTTTCTCATCTCCCTCCCTTCTCTCATTTAAAAACAAACCAAACAAACAAAATAACAGATTTCCCATATTTACTCTTCATAAATATTCTTTTCCCCCAGAATCCTCTCCTACCTTTGGGATTTGACTCTGCACACTCTCTTTTCCAATCCCTTCTCTTCTCCAAATATCCACATGCTGCTGACATCCAGTGCTGAATCTGCTTCTCTGACACTATTCCTGAGTCCTGCTTCCATATATACAGCTGTCACTCAGACATTACAACTGGAGAAACCACAGACATCTCAGGCTTAATGTGACAAAACACAATTTATTGTCCTGTGTCCAGATGGCCTCAGAAGAAACAAACAAACAAACAAACAAACTAAAACACCACCCAACTATCCACCGAAAGCAACCTCTGAATGCTTTCGGTAAATAGCACCACTCACGGTCGGTTATTTACAGTTCCTTAGTGCTCACATCAAATTACCATATCACATTCATTTTACTTCTGAACATTTTGACGTATTAACTCATTTTAGTACTTCAGGATCTTTTACAGATATTCCTTTCTGATGTCTCTACCCTTTTGCTTCTCAACTTTATTTCATCTTCTACACGTAGTATACTGGATCTTTCTAATGTACAAATCTGGATGCATGATTTCCGTGTCTAATCTCTTCAGTAACTTTCATCACTTAATACAATAAATCTAAATCTATTAGCACAGTGTTGAGATTTCCAGGTTCTTATATTTTAACATTTTCTCCCCAGTGCTCTCATTCATAATTTTGTTTCAACCATACTGAGCTGTATTTAGTTCCCAAGCCCCACACCCTGACCATACATTCTTATTTCTATCTCTACCTGTGCTTTCCTAGGATGTCCTTCCCATATTACTGCTCACCTTTTTATGTTCATGTAAAGTATCATTTTGTGGTGTATGTGGTGTGTGTGTGCGCGCGTGCGTGTATAGTCTTCCCTGTCTCTCAAATACTTTATAATGTTGCTTTATGTCCATTGCAGCTTGTATTTACCTGCTGGCAACAATCCTCGTTTTGTTTTAGAATTGTGTTGCATGTTGGGATTAGCCTTTCTCCAGGAAGTGGTATCACCTCTTAACATCAAGCTAAGCACATTCCATATAATGAATTTTCAACAAATAAATGTCTTTTGAAAAAAAATATACTGAATTGCCGGAAGGAAATTCTGTTGTTGTTCTCCAGAAGGATTATTAGTCCAAATGTTCTCCCAGTATTTGTATATCTTTTTCATCTCCTTAATGTTTTCAGTAATTAGGCTTTACCTATAATTTCTAAATTTTTTTTTAATGTTTTATTTATTTCTAGGAGAGAGAGAGAGAGACAGCGTGAGCAGGGGAGGGTCAGAGAGAGAGGGAGTGACAGACTCTGAAACAGGCTCCAGGCTCTGAGCTGGCTGTCAGCACAGAGCCCGACGCGCGGCTCGAACCCACGAACCGTGAGGTCATGACCTAAGCGAAAGTCGGACGCTTAACCGACTAAGCCACCCAGGCGCCCCAGGCTTTACCTATAATTTCATTCATACCAGTCATTAGGGTGGTCGGAATACTCTGCTTCCTTTATTACATACATTATATTATTTTTTAAAGATTTTTTTAAAGTTCATTTATTTATTTTTGAGAGAGAGAGAAAACAAGAATGCATGCATGTGTACAGGAGGGGCAGAGAGAGAGGGAAGGAGAGAGGATCCCAAGCAGGCCCCACACTGCCAATGTAGAGCCTGATGCAGATAACAAACTCCTAAAACTGTGAGGTCATAACTCGAGCCATAACCCAGAGTCGGATGCTCAACCGACTAAGCCACACAGGCACCCCTAGATAGTACAAGATATATCATAAGATAGATTAAATACCAATTTGGCCTCATTTGTCCCTAAAAAGATGTATTTTTAAGTTTATTCATTTATTTTGAGAGAGAGAGAAAGTGGGCGATGGGAGGGGCAGAAAGAGGGAGAGAGAGAATCTCAAGCAGGGTCTCTGTTCTGTCAGCACAGAGCCAGACACAGGGCTCGAGTCCACCAACTGTGAAATCATGACCTGATCTGAAATCAAGAGACAGACTCTTAACCAACTGAGCCACCCAGGTGCCCCTTTAAAGAGCTGTATTAATACCAATAAAGTTCTTATAAGGTCTATGAAACATCCAAGTATTCATATACAAATTACCTGGGACTTCAATGAGCACAAGACAAATGCTCACAGATGGGAAAATATCATTTTGTTTGAAAAATACTTAGAAGTCTTCTTGACTATCAGGTTCACTTCCCCTTCATTGACAAAGGTAATGATTGGGATTAGTAATCTCTAAAAGTATGCAAATTATTATTAAGGACACACATTCCAATGCTCTTGCCCAGCTGAATTCTATTTCTTTGTTTTTCCCATGTCTTGGCTTTATATTTGCATGTTATTTGTAGATCTGTCAGAACTTATATAAATTAACTAGAAAAGACTTAGATACCTTCTATTTTTTGACAAATCAGGACATGCACACTGTAAGTATTCTCTGGTATTTATACATTTCAATTTTCTCTCTTTGTTTCTTAAACGTCCTATTTTTTTCTTCTTTAAAACTTGATGAAGTTGCTTTGAGAGCTAAGAAATATAAGAAGATCTTTCTTTAGCGATTTTTTTTTTTTTACATACAACTGTGGTTGTTATTTTTCAACCTCTATCCAAATATCTTCTTGTTTCTACCTGGCTCCTACAAGTGATATAAATTCAATAATTGGACATAGAAGAGAGAAAACCATGAGCCAACAAATTATATCAGCAAATATTGTGAGAATTAGGACAGCTGGAGATAAGGATTGAGAAATGAAAAACTTAAATTGATTTTTGCTGTAAGATAAATAAAAAGTGTTGGAAGATAAAAACAAAGACAGGTTTGAAATATATCATTGAGGGGCTTTCAATGTGGGGATCAGAGACTTCTTATGTCTTGCATATTTTGGTGTTCATCTACCCATTGCCTTTTGATGCATATTATCAACTCAATCTTTCATGAAAACATTATTTTTCTACCTAAAAGACCAGCTGATTTACTTTTCTGTTTTCATGGTAGTCATACCCAGTATTTAGCTAGTTTTTAATTTGAAGTTCCGTTAATGTGCAGGAGACATCTTGGAATAGCTTCTCTGAATTTCGAGGATCTTGTGGTAACTAAAGTAGTAGCAGATGCCACAGAGTTGCCAAAGTTTTGTGGCCAGGGCACTGGTAAATTGGATTTGGAGGTACCCAGGGTGAGAGATGTGTGTGTACTGGGGAGAGAGCTGACGGCTTGTGTGCCAAAATGGACGTGTACATGTAAGTCCACACACTGACTTGCCAGAGGCTCTCTCAGAATTCAGTTGCTTTTCTTTAGACCCTGTCTTCAAAGCCAAGATTTTTACACCATTTCCTAATGTGGCATATGCAAAGACCATGGAGGCACAAGGAACCATGTTATTTAGTGCTGTGGTTTTTATGGAGTCAATATATCTATTACTTTCTTTCCCCCCCTGTATTCTGGACCAATTAAAGATTATACACAAAATTCAAATAAAGGACAGTGAAAACATAACCATTACGTTATTTCTAAAGAAGGCTTTGGAGAAAGTGTGTTTAGGTACTGTAATGAGTTAGATTAACTCATCTGTAGTGACTGGCCCTGCTGACCAACCACACACTTCCTCCCTATGAAACCTGCTGCCTGAAGGAGCAAGCAGAGTAAAACACAACAAGCCACAAAAGCGTTCTCGGGGGGATCATTGTGTACAAGCAGTGGGTGCAAATAGAAACAACAGAATGACCTGAAGCTAGCTTCTCCTCCTCAAAACACCAGTCTGCAAAGTCATCTTTTCATCTGGAAACAGTGACTGAGGAGACATTCCTACAGAGTGTGTCAGGCTGATATTGGTCCCTTTGTATCGAAATGAAGTGAGGTATTTAGTTTCCTATGTAACACTCACAAATCATATATCTTTCCAGGTTCCTAGCTGTAAGCATTTCTATAGCTGTTTAATTACAGGCAGTACTTTGACATTTCTTTTTTCATTTCAGAGCAGAAGGCTTTTGACTCCCTGAATAGATGGACTGCAAACAAACTCAATGGTGTTGTTGTGGCAGTGGAGTAAGAGAATGATTTTCTTTGGCTACTATGATTTTTGCCTTCACCAAGTAGAGATTTGATTTCCAAATCAAGTCAGCTATACTGGAAATATATATTTTTTAATTAAAAAATTTTTTTAAAATGTTTTATTTATNTTTTTTAAATTTTTAAATGTTTTACTTATTTCTGAGAGAGAGAGAGAGAGAGAGAGCGTGAGCAGGGTAGGGTCAGAGAGAGAGAGGGAGATATAGAATCTGAAACAAGCTCCAGGCTCTGAGCTAGCTGTCAGCACAGAGCCTGATGCGGGGCTCGAACCCATGAAACGTGAGATCATGACCTGAGCTGAACTCGGATGTTCAAACGACTAAGCCACCCAGGCACCCCTGGAAATATAATTTTTAAAATGTTTACTTGTGTGTGTGTGTGTGTGTGTGTGTGTGTGAGAGAGAGAGAGAGAGAGAGAGAGAACGAAAACAAGCAGGATAGGGACAGAGAGAGGACAGAGGATGTGAAGCAGTTTCTGTGCTGATACCTGAGTGCCCAGTGTGAGATTTGTACTCACAAACCTTGAAATCATGACCTGAGCTGAAGTCAGATACTTAACAGACTGACCCACCCAGGTACCCCAGTAAAATGTAATTTCTAAAAAATTATTTATTTGTCACCATTGCAACATAGTCCAAGTCTCAAAAGAGTCCACTACCTCATATTCTTCTGTGATTTTGGAAATCTCTGAGTGATATGCCTGAGTGAGCATTTTTGGAAGCACTTTGCTCTAGACATAAAACTCATGTCCCAGCCTAGGCCCCAAGTAACATGGCTAAACAGGAGGAAATACATAAATCCTACACATTTGGGATGATAGATTGTATTTAGGCTGGTGATAAAGTGTTTTATTTTATACCAATTCTCATTTGGAGTAATGTAGGAGATAAAGGTTGGAATCAGCTAAGAATTTTCAGGAAAAAATTCTCAGGAAAAGTGATTTTTATCTTCTGGATTTTGCTAGAAAATATCAGAACGTCTCAGTATAGTTCAATATTTTCTTAAACTGGTGCAGTTTATATTTCTGAAGCTGACATCCCCAAGAAAATGTTTTCCTACCTCTCTTCCCTAGTCCATAGTAACAAAAATATACTTACAGACTTTTAATCCAATAGTGATATAGGTTTGGGCTTTGTTTTGTTTTGATTTTTAGCTAGGAAGCTAAAAAGTTTAGAGGAAGCTATCAAAGTTTAGAGGGTAACCTAGAGTGACAATTTGATTCTCTCGAGAGTGATTGCCAATGTTTTTGTTTCGGTTACTTACAGAGGCTAGAACTTCCTATTTTCAAGGATACTTCTAATTTATAATATTAAGCTATATCCTTTTTACTTCCATAGATTTTGAAGTAATCTAGAACTTATATATATATTTTCAATATATTTTTATATAGTGCTATGTCTGTTTCTGGTTTATATATTTATCAAATCCTTATGATTTGTATTGTTCTTTGTCCTAAAGAGTCTAAATCTACTGTATTTAAAGTAATAGATACTAACACATTGGGGTTTGTGTAGCCTATACTGTGTTTAGGATTTTCTAAATATAGTTTATGATAAAATTTTAAGGATCATTTTACTAACATTTAAAGTACAGATATTTGCAAATTTTATTTTTCTGAAGAGCAAAAGGAAAAGTTAGCCCTGATAGATAATAGACTAATAGAAATATTCTCCTATTTTTTAAGTTTATTTACTTTTGAGAGAGAGAGAGAGAGAGAATTGGGGAGGGGCAAAGAGAGAGGGAGACACAGAATCCGAAGCACGTTCCAGGCTCACAGAGCCTGACGTGGGGCTCGACCCATGAACTGAGAACATGGCCTGAGTCAAGTCTCTCAGATCTGCTGCTTTCAAAATCCAGGATGTTTTTCCAATATTTTTTAAATGTTTGGATCAAAGTTACATTGAGAATATGGTATAAGCTATAGAGTATCTCCAACCCAAAATGCATGTGGATTAAAACTTATACTTACAATCATAGGGAACTCATAACATCACCTTACCCCTCATACAAAATGCTATCCATAGAAAATAGATAAAAGATTGAAAATCTTTATACGAATTTTCTTTTTTATTCATATGATAAGGAGTTAGTGGAAAACTCAGGTCTGGTTTTTTTTGACCGATTAAACAACCAAAACTGGGGTGAAATTGCATCTATTTGGTATTGAAAAGCTACATGGAAAGATACAACCATAAATGGTACTTTAAAAATTGTTTAAATAACTTATTATTTTTTAAAGCTATAGACTAGCTCCTCAACAGCATTTTCCTACTCAGTCTGAAGACAGCTTCACAGCAGTCAAATTTTTTCTTCAAGATAAAATTCTTACAGAATACGGAGTGGATCCCACTCGAATCTGTATTTCAGGAGACAGTTCTGAGGGCAGTTTGGCAGCAGCGGTGACTCAGCAGGTATGTAGTATTTGTTTTTGTTCGGAGAGGTACAGGTCACAAGTCATTTTTTTCCCTATGCAAATAACCAGTTCTTCCAGAATCATTTGTTGAAAAGACTGTCCATTCTCATTGGATTACAGTGAGGCTTGAGTCTAAGATCAATTAACCATAAATATGACTCTTTCTGAATGTTCTTTTCTGTTCCATTGATCTGTATGTCTAATCTTATGCCTGATACTACTCTGACTTCAGCTTTGCTCTTTCTTCAAAATTGTTCCTAGTACTCTAGATCTTTTTAATCAAAATATTGGGAGATCCTGTCAATTTCTAAACACAGAAAGGCTAACTAGATTTTGGTTAGCATTGCATTAAATCTATAGATAGGTGGAGGATTGACATGTTAATAATACTGATACTTCCAATTAAAACACGTTGCATATGTCATTTTATTTAGGTCCTTTTCAATTTCCTCACTATTGTGCTTTTTCAGTGTAGAAATCTTATAAATCTTTTCTTAAATTTAATCCTGAATTATGTGCAAAAATTTTCATGTAAAATAATATTTTTCAAGTGTTTTTTGATAGTATATAGAAATACATTTGAGTTTCACATTGGCCTTTACAATCATATCCTTTTTTAAAAATTTTAAAAATTTTATTTTTTTAAACATTTTTAAAGGTGTTTTATTTCTTTCTGAGAGAGAGAGAGAGAGAGAGAGAGAGACAGCGTGAGCAGGGGTGGGTCAGAGAGAGAAGGAGATACACAATCTGAAGCAGGCTCCAGGCTCTGAGCTAGTTGTCAGCACAGAGCCCTAGGCAGGGCTTGAACCCATGAACCATGTGATCATGACCTGAGCTGAAGTTGGATGCTTAACCAACTGAGCCACCCAGGTGCCCTTACAATCATATCCATAAAAAGATTTATTTATAAATTCTAGTATTTTTAACACTTTCTAGGATATTCTACACAATCATTTCTTCTGCCACTAGAGACAGTTTTAATTCTTCCTCTGTAATCTTGATGGTTTTCTTTTCTTGATTAGTGAACTAGCTAAGGCTTCCAGACTAGGCTTCCAGATTGAATACAGCTGTCTTCTTGCTCTGAACCTTAGAAAAATGATGTTAACTGAAGGCTTTTCACAGTTGTCTTTTGTCAGGTTGAGGAAGTCTTTTCTATTCCTAGTTTGCTGATAGTGTTTGCATACATGGGTATTAAATTTGCCAAATGTTTTTAATGCATCTCTTGAGATGACAGTGTATTTTTTCTTCTTTACTCTTTTAATGTGTTATGTTATGTCAGTTGACTTTCAGATGTAAAGCTATGCTTGCAATCCAGACTTGACCTCACTTGGTCATGATGACTTAAATTTTTATACTTCACTAGTTTCCATTAGCTAAATTTAAAAATTTGAGGGATTGATTTAAATTTTTTAAAAATATTTTATTTATTTTTGAGAGAGAGATAGAGACAGCATGAGCAGGGGAGGATCAGAGAGAGAGGGAGGCACAGAATCTGAAACAGGCTCCAGGCTCTGAGCTGTCAGCACAGAGCCCGATGCGGGGCTCGAACCCACGAACCGTGAGACCATGACCTGAGCCGAAGTCGGACGCTCAACCGACTGAGCCACCCAGGCGCCCCTGATTTAAATTTTTTAAAAGTTCCTTGTCAGGTGTTTTTTGTTTGGTTGTTTGGTTTGGTTTTTTTGTTTGTTTTTGTTTTGAGAATAAGAGTACACATACAGAAGGGGCGAGGGGCAGAGAGAAAGAGAAGCTTTGTCTTTGCTTTTTAATGTTTATTTATTTATATTGAGAGAGAATGCAAGTAGGGGAGGGGTAGAGCGAGGGAGACAGAGAATCTGAAGCAGGCTCCAGGCTCGAAGCTATCAGCACAGATATCAATATGGAGCCCAGTGTAGGGCCTGACATAGAGCTCAGCATGGAGCTCAAAGCCAAAAACTGTGAGATCATGACCTGAGCCAAAGTTGGATGCTTAGCCAACTAAGCCACCTCATTGTGCTGAGAGAGAGATGCTCTTACCCCGCACTGAATGGGGAGCTCTACATAGGGCTTGATTCCACATTCCCAGAATCACAACCTGAGCTGTAATCAAGAGTTGGACACTCAACTGAATGAGCCACCCAGGCGCCCCTTGTCAGGTTTTGATATAACAGGTATGCTGGCCTCATTCAATCATGTGGGAAGCATTCCAACTCCCCTCCCCCCCCGACTTTTTTTCAGAATACCTAATCATAAATGTATTTATTTGTTCTTTTTTTAAAAATGTTTTATTTATTTCTGAGAGAGAGAGAGAGACAGCGTGATCAGGGGAGGGTCAGAGAGAGAGGGAGACAGAATCTGAAACAGGCTCCAGGCTCTGAGCTAGCCATCAGCACAGAGCCCGATGCGGGGCTCGAACCCACGAACTGTGAGATCATGACCTGAGCTGAAGTCGGACGCTTAACCGACTGAGCCATCCAGGTGCCCCTATTTATTTGTTCTTTAATGGAGAAGAATGGTGAGGAAAATAGAAAGCTCATGGCTGAAATCAGAACCCACAAGATGAATTCATTTGGCCAAATGGCACTCAGCTGCTAAAAGTCAAACTTTTAGAGGGCTGTTGAGGAGGGACCAACCCAGGTCATCTCTAGGGTGTAATTATAGAGAAATCAGACACAGGCCCGTCACACATATCAAGTAGTTGTCTGTGTTTCCTGAGCCCAAGTCCTCAAGGCTTACCAACTTCATTATTCATGGCACCGAAACTTGATGTTAAGTATGCAAAGAGATACTCATGAAGCCCATGTGTTTCTCCTCACTCAAAATTTGGAGGACTGACTCAGAACACCATGAGAGGCCCTTGTGGGTTGAGAGGGAACTTGGGGGTGTACCCCAAATAAGTCATTGCTGTTGGGAAAAGAAGGTTAGGGGCAAGCTGGAACAGAACTGGGGGAGCTCCCAAGTGGGGTCCAAGAGAGGAATGGCAAGAGCAGGCCTTGGGAAGAAGTTGGGCCATGTGTGGGCCATATGAGGGGAGCACTCATTGTCTGTCTCCTTTGGGTTGTGGGGCTTGGAGGTGGTGACCTGCAGGAGTGCTGTGTCCAGGAGTCATGCACAGGAATCCAGGGGGGAAGATAATGCCAGTGTTGCTGTCACCAGTGATCACAAGGGCTTTTTTAAGGGTTTGGTACATTTGAAACATCTCATCTCAGTGCTGAGCCTGCTCAGCAGATTCCTTCATCAGAGTAATTGGTCCTGTACAGAACATAACTGTGCTAAGAGCTCTGAAGTTTTCAAATTATTAAATAACTTATTAAATAAATTATTTAAGTTATTAAATAAATAAATAAACTGAAGTTATTTAAGATTATTGGTGCATTATCATTTTGAGAATTTGATGTTGACTCATTTGTGGATGGTAGACATGTAGGAATCTACTAGGTTATGAATGGTCTTCACTGGTCCTTCCACTTGTGGGTCCATGGAAACGTTTTCTGCTTGGTTATTCTCATTATTTACAGTCAAAGATTCATCAGGAGAAAGTGCAGTTCTCAGCAGAGAGTTCTTGAGCTGCCTACATCCTGCTGTGAGTCACATGCCAGCTCAAGAAGACAACAGTCTTTGTATACAGCCCCTTGTTCATTATTAAAGAATGCAAAGATGTGTTTGCTATACATAAGGCTCTTGTCCACATCCCAGACTTTCAGGTTGTCCCAGGAAAGTACCGATTTCTTTTCTTTTGACTTGTCATTTTTGTACAAGACAGACTTTCAGGGGTAAGGATAAACCAGTATCCCTTAGAGCCTCTTTTCATGATGCCAGTGATGCTTGATGGTTAGCCACATCTTGCAAATTACCTAATTTTCAAATGCATTTTTCTTGTGAAACTGACTGCTTCTCAGCTGAGCATTTGCAAAGTTAATTGAATCTTTGTGGTTACTGTTGATGTAGGAGACTTGGATGTCAGTCAATAGCAGGACCTGGTACTTTGTCTTCCCTTCTTGCTGTCAAATGTGGTTAGAAACCAACCTTTCCATTTCCTGCAGAGTCTGGGGAAGTTTGCCATTTGGGGAGGGTGTATACTTTTTTTTTTTAATTTTTTTAAAAAATAGTTTATTGTCAAATTAGTTTCCACATAACACCCAGTGCTCATCCCAACTGTCCTCCATGCCCATCCCCCCTCCCACCCCCCACATCCATCAGTCCTCAGTTTTTGTCAGCATTCAAGAGTCTCTCATGGTTTGCCTCTCTCCCTTTCCCCCACCATTTCCCCCCTTCTTCTCCCCCTTGTTCCTCCGTCAAGTTCCTCCTAATCCTCCTATACGTGCAAACATATTATATTTGTCCTTCTCTGCCTGACTTATTTCGCTCAGCATAACACCCTCAAGGTCCATCCATGTTGCTGGGTGTATACTTTTTAAAAAAAATATTTTAAAATCTTCATTTACTTTTGAGAGAAAGAGAGAGAGCGAGCAAGCAGGGGAGGGACACAGACAAAGGACCCACAGAATTCAAAGCAGGCTCTAGGCTCCAAGGTATCAGCACAGAGCCTGATGCAGGGCTGGAACTCATGAACTGCAAGATCCTGACCTGATCCAAAATTGGATGCTCAACTGACCGAGCCACCCAGATGTAACACATGTGGGGAATAGACTCATAAAGTAATTGGAATGAAGGAAATGCCTTTATTCATTCTGGTCACCTGAACTGTTTCTGCTTCAATGTCATGGCACATACCATAAAATCTGTTTTCCTGTGTAGTTTAGAAATTCAGCACAGTCTGCTCATAGTGCAGCACAAGAGGCCAATATTCTATTTCATTGCAATGCCCCACCCCCAGGGATAAAGTACTAGATTACCAGGTAATAATAAAAGGATATAACTCTGACACAGCCAGATAAAAGACATGGATAGAGCAAGGTATGGGCAGGGTGCACAGAGCTTCAATACCCTCTGCAGGTGTTCCATTTCTCCCAAATTTCCACCTGTTGTCACACCCAGAATCTCTCTCTTAAATGCCGAAAACAAACTGAGGGAAGATAGGGTGGGGGGAGCAGAAGGAGGGTGATGGGCATGGAGGAGGGCACTTGTGGGGATGAGCACTTGGTGTTATATGGAAACCAAGTTGACAATAAACTATTAAAAATATTTTAAGAATGAAAATAAAATACTCAGGTTAGAGCACTCAGAGGGAAATTATATACAGACACACATATTTATATTATTATATGCATATGCACAAGCAAATAGAGATACACACATACCTACATATGAAAGTCTACATATACATATGGATATATACTAATCTGTAATACCACATACACAAACAAACCCCTATTGTGGAGCCAGAATGGCAGTAGTTAGCAAAGCTTCACCTTTGGCTCTGCAGAGTTTCATTACTAAAAAGAAACTTTGCAAGCCATTAGAGTTGTTGATTCCTGAGGGCTCTTCCAACCTAAACTCATTTGCTGTGTATTTGAATTAATACATACTTATTTGAAAACTCTTGCTGGGATGACGTGGGAATTGTGGTGGAGAATGAGTATTGGAGACTATCCCCTCTTATACATACTAATCCCCACACCAAACCATATAGCAATCAAATACTGAATTTTATCTAAAACTGGTTTTATGGATATAGAAATTCTGGAAACTGTCTAGTAATTACCCAATAATGATCAAGAAGCACCTTGCTAAAGCTGTAATTTCTGTTTGCATTTTGTAATATTTGCCAAGCTTTGTAAATGAAGAGAGTTTCAGAATGATTATTACATGTAGCCATAAAGGTCCATCAAGATGTGAAGACCTGCCTTACAGCTTTCCAGCAGGGCAAGCCTGCATACTAACACAGCTACCAAAAAAGATGCAATTCGCAATACAATTTGTAGGACAGTACTACTTGATGTCTTGAAGTGAATTAAAATTTGACGTTATCCTTTACTTTGAATCAGCTAATTGTACAAGAATATAATATCTATTTAACTTTCTGATACATCTGATCAAAGAAATTGTTACAGCAGAAAATACTGTATCAGAGCTCATACATACGTTTAAGTAGTATGACAAAAAGTGATTTCCTTTAGCATTTCTTGTTTATTTCTGTGATCATGCTCCATGTTGCTTATTCCTCATGGTCTGCTAAACTTTCTAACATGAGTTATATTTTAATCAAAAAGTTTTATTCCCCACACTAGGTTTATTCTTTAAGTGGGTAATCAAAATAAACTTTTACTTTATAAGTACTATAATGCCTCCCTTTTTTCAAGGTCTTGTTTCAACAAAGTGTTTAATAGTATGTTGTAGATTTATGACCTGAAAAGCTCAGTTTCAATAAGAATACCTCACTCAGAGATCAGTATTATTGTGTACACTCAGAAGATTTCAGGAGGCAGTATTAGATTTGTTCTTCCTATATGGATACCAAAAGAGAAAAAAAAAAGCCATGTGGATTTCACAGTATAAAAAGATGTTCTCATGAATTAAGAGGCTACTTGATTCTTCTGTAATTTTCTTTTGTGGATTTTCCATTTTTCACTTCTGTTGTCATTATCGAGAGGGAAATGAATACCTTTCTCCTAAAACTCTGAGACTTTCTGGCAACATCACGTGTGTCCTAAAATTTCTAATGTTGATTGCCAACCGCAATGATCTGTATAATCATTACACTCAAGGAAATTTCTCTGCCAATAGTCCCTTAATCTTTAATTTAAAGGAGTAAATTTTTAAAAATCTAACAACAGTATTTAAATGCAATCAGTGACATCTCATCCAATTTTATTTTAGCTTAATTTATGCATTATTTTTATTTATGGCATAAATGTCTTAATTTTAGTAAATAATAGGACTTGATTCAATATCTTGAAGTAATTATTAATTTCCACTCATCTCAATTTTTCAAAACTACATGATTCTCTATCGGTAATTTTAAAACGAAGCTGT
This sequence comes from Crocuta crocuta, assembly GCF_008692635.1. Classification (NCBI taxonomy): domain Eukaryota; kingdom Metazoa; phylum Chordata; class Mammalia; order Carnivora; family Hyaenidae; genus Crocuta; species Crocuta crocuta. The sequence continues at coordinate 62,842 of NW_027551565.1, forward strand.
AATATAAGATATCTGCATTTGTTTTCAGTTTTGCTTTTCTAAAGATACTATTCCTACTAATTTGCGTCATTTGTCATAAGTCAATGTGGCCCTGTGATCTGATTCAGAACAACATCTCTATGGCATCTACATCATATTTCTATGGCCACATACAATCTTATATGTTTGGCACTTCTTTAAAAATATTTTTAATATTTTCTTTACAAAACAGTCTTCAGAGCCAATATTAATCAGAGACTGTAATTAATGATGATGCTTTTAAAAACAATGACACTGAGCACCCTTCAGCCTGGGATATTTTCAGTAGATGGTATACTAGTTTCTCCATGTTTATCTATCTCCATGTAATCACAACATCTCAGGTCACACAGACTACATGAAATCCACTGAAAGTAGAAATACCAGCCCTCTGTTAATTTGAATCTTGCATCACCATTGCTCTCTGGAAGCCTCTATCCCTTTGTGCCAGCACAATCAAGATGATTTTCTGAAGCCACCGTGTAGTCTCAGGATGGTCTTTGTCATCATTTGTTAGAGCTTGGACTGAGTGACCCTCTCTTAAGGCTAAGAGAAATTCCTCACTTCTTGTTTCGTGGGTCACTTAGCAATACATCTTCCTTTCCCTGTGTTGCTCAAGCAGAAGACATGTCTAGGAAAAGCAGCTTGTCTTGGGATATACATCTTCATCTCAGGGAAAAATGTCTTAGTAAATTTGTTAGATGAAATAAAAGATTGACTAACTTCCTCAGGTCTGTAAAACTAAGAGACCTTTATTAACAGTGCAAGTTAAGCCTGAAATTCATCTGGCTTTGAAATTATTACCTTTGAACATTTGAAAGCTGTCTACCTGATACACAGTAACAACAAAGTTGCCTTACTCTGCAGTTCCACATGGAGGTCACTTTGATAAGTAAGTAAGAAGGTTGTTTTGCTACAGTCTAACATCAGATATTCAACTATCATCATGTTAAGCTCTTTTTCTACATACTCCTAATGTATACCTTCTTCAGTTCAGCACTTTGTATTCTCCCCTGGACATTTGTTCCACTTGCCATGGCTAAATTCATCAGAGATCTCCTTGTTTCTACACCCAGGCGCTCCTCTTTTATTAACTAACTTCTTTTCATCACTTGAAACTCTTTTCAAGGTTTGTCTTAAAATACTCACTCTCCCTGTTCTCGTCTTCTCTTCCGAGCAGTTTTATGGGAGATGAATTTTTGGTCTATACCCTCCTTTGAGTCTGGTTTTCCTTAGGGCTAAACCTTTGGTCCTTCTGGCTTTTATCCTGCTCTCTGCCTGGTTTCCTGGCTCCAGCTCTGAATGATCTGAAGCTGAAGAGCTGAAGGCTCTTAAAGTTATGCCTCCCAATAAGGCCACTGTCATGAGCTCTAAACCCACATATCCAAATAGTTTTCCCCACCTGGATATTCCATAAGCTCTAGAAAGCCCTACAGGCAAACCTCCTCTCTATTACCCAAAGCAGTTTTGCACCATTACAGTAGTGATTATCCTAGTATTTGTTGCGTGTGCATATCCCCCAACTGCACTCTTAAGTATTTTGGAATCTGGGACAATATATATATTTTAATCTGTATATAACCAAACCCTGACATCATAGGTGTACTAATGCTGTTTTCTTTCCCCTTCCCTCAGAATACTCCAGAGTTGGATCTTTGCCTCCCTTCAGCCTGTCTTACCTGATTGGCAGCTTTCTTTATCTGTCCTTTTGTGTAACAGAGCACAATATTACAGAACATCTTCAACACGTCTCTGTGGGAAAAATTTAGAGATTAAATAAAGATGCTGGCCCTGCACACTGCTGAAGTGAGCTGTAACTGATTATTCATCTTGGAATCAAGTTGCTTTTGCTAGTTGCTGAGAAGAGTTGAGTGGATTCATTCTGTCCCCTCCCTGTTTATGCAGTCACTCTTTGTTTCTCTTTTTGAAACCTGGTCCAAAAAATGATAAGTGCATAGATACTGCATCAGAGGAAGTATGGTGAATAGTGATGTTAGAAAAGCTGACAAAGGCAAATCATTCCTCTATTGATTTTTTTTTACATAACTCTAAGGGCACCATGTAGTCATAGAAATATTTTAATCACATTTGTATTTTTAAAAATACTGTTATTTGACTTAATTCTCTTAGCATAATACTCTCTAGCTCTAGCCATGTCATTGCAGATGGCAAGACCTCATTCTTTTTTATGGCTGAGGAACATTCCACTGAATAAATGATTTCACTCATATGTGGAATTTAAAAATCAAAACAAATGATCATAGGGAAAAAAGGAAGTGGCAAACTAAGAAACTGACTCTTAACTATAGAGAACAAACTGATGATTACCAGAGGGGTGGTGGGTGGCGGAATTGGTGAAATAAGTGTTGGACATTAAGGAGTCCCAAACACTCCACCTACTAATATGACCACATTGGTCAGTAGATTTTCAACACATGATCTTGGAGGAATATACACATTCAGACCACAGCAGGCTCCATGTGGAAGGTCTCCAGCTCCTGGTATAGTTGGACCTTGTGTCTTAGGATGAGGCCAAAAGTCCTCTTGTATCGGGATTCTTTCATGGTGGTTCATGATTCATCCAAACACTTACTGGCTATCTGAGTGTTGGTGAAATTGGATGTGGTGCACGAGGGGGGTGATCAATGAAAAGGGAAATTAGTGGCAGAAGCAATCACAGTTGCTATGAAGCTATGTGCATCAGGATAAAAATAGTAGATCTGTTAAGGTGGTGAACAAGACCGTGCTAGTGATATAGGAACTCCACATATAAGTTAATATTTTACATACATGTATGTATGACTACATACCTTTTATGGATGGTAGGCCATGGATAAGTGATGGTGGATGTGCAGAACTGTAAATAACACACATCCAAACCAGGCGGCTAGATGGGAAGGATCTTTGCGAACCAGTGACTGGTTTGAGAGAGGCTGTGGATAAGTAGTGTATGCCCTGGGCAGGAAGAACCCGCCATTCTCTAGAAAACACCATTGCCTAATAGATGTCTGTGGGAAATTTGTGGAATGGGAGAGGACTCAGTAATTCTTCAGACTGTCTGCAACAGGCTTTATGTCAGGCACAAGTATCCATGACAGGCAAATACATGGGCTTCAAAGCAGTTGAGTCAGTAAACTGATATAGGCATCTCTGGGCAGGGCGTGAAGTCATGAAATGGTTTTTCTCTGGCTTTGCTATCAGCCACCCCTCAGTCACCGTTCCCAACTAATGAGAGCTAGTTATTAATAAAGAAATTAATGCAGGAGTGAAAATTATTTGGACCTACGTGTCACTCTAAGCTTTGTGGTATGATACAGAAGCCTTTTATGAACTGGTTTCAAGCTGTTGCCAACCATGTAGATTCAGGAGATTAGTCTTGACCGTGATGCTAATAAACTACTCTCATTGTAATAGTACTATCAGTGGCATAATCTGTAACTTGAAAAACCAGTTAGAAATTCAAATTGCATATTTTAATAAAAGAAGGGCAGAGGGAATAGTTTATATGGAGAATTATATTTCAGATTTCATGAATTTAGCATTAATGGTATTTAAGAATAAAAGGAAAGTCCGAATACATCATATCCATTGTGTTCTCATTGAAATAATGTTAATTATTGAAAGGGGTTAAAAATAAGAATGGGCTTTTTAAAATGTATCCTCTAACCTACTGAGTTACCGAGAGGTCTTTATTTTACTGAAAAAAGTAATAAAATTTTAAGTAGACAATTCAAGAACAGTTATCAGTGTTTAAACCTCAAGGATACCACAACAAGCAAGTTCACTCAACTTTTTTTTTTTTTTTTTTTTTTTTTTTTTTTTTTTTTTTTTTT
>NW_027551565.1:66861-101954 GCF_008692635.1 Crocuta crocuta
TTTTTTTTTTTTTTTTTTGCTATTGTATTTTCATTCTTGTACTTTTGAAGAGATAATATCCTGAGATAAATGTCTTATGCACTTTTGTAGCCAGGTACATATGGATTGCTCACAGAATAAGAACTATGTATCTATTCTTGTGATATTCACATTTATATTATAGAAATGTCCATTCAGAGTTTTTCAGCAATAATGTTCATGGTGCAGTATTAATGCTTATTTGTGCTCTTGCACTCTGATTGGCCAGCTGTCTTTGAGTCCATGTGGGTCTAGAAGGAAAGAACAATGCTATAGATAATTCAATAATTCAGTGTTATTGTTGGGACCTACTCATTGTAAGTCTCCTACTGCTTCTTACGTCCTATGATTTCTTGTTCTAAGAGAACACATTGTCCTCTTAGAATTTGAAACTGAGCAGCAATATTGATTAAGTCATTTCTTTGATTTTAAAAATGCTATACTGAGCATTTCATTATCTTAGAACTGTAAAAGATACAATGATAACTTAGATATTATCAGTGGTTGTGCAATTCAAAATCAAGTAGAAAGATCCATTTTATACATTTTTAAAACATTAGGGGAAAGTGATCATTGACCTGAAAGAGGTAGAGAGTTTTTCTAAGTTTAGAGGAGTTTGAAGAAAGAGAAGTGAACTTTCATCAGGTACTTACATGCATAATCACACATTTTTGGTTAGAAATATATGTAAATTATAGAAAACATCTAAGATTCATACTAGACTAATAACATGGTTGTTAAAACCTGGGTAAAATTGCCAAACTTAGCAGATATGACTAGCAGGTGTCCTTCCAGGTTTTTTAAGGGGTTAACTTTAAAATAAGCTTCAAAAGTTGACAGAGAGATAGAAAGAGGTTATTGAATGGCAAAGCAACAAATGAGACAGTCAGAACATGGAGGTGGTAAGTAGTGACACATTTGTGAGAAAACAATGTATTTCATACGATGTTCCAGAAAGGCAGTTAGGACCAGTTTAAGGTGTTGTTTGTTGCATTCCTATTTGCCCTATCCCTGTCGATGTGGGGGTGTTTGTTTCCTTGTCTAGGTTTGGGACATTGGCAGTGAGATTTGATGGTTGACTTTGGCTCAGTAAATCATCTACCTGAGGACACTTGGGAAACATTTGGGAGTTACTGTCAGGAAACTTTGTCTTGGCTCATTTTCATTCTAAACTTGTGAAACCTCCAGCGCCCTGGGATAGCATCATAAAGGTGGCGGGACACTATTTCCCTTTCTGAGGTACATCTTGGATTTCAATTGATTCTGTCCTTTGGGTTTCGCCAGCCATTCTGATGAGAGGATGACTTATAGGTACATCTTCCTGTCACTCAGCAGTTTCTTTCATTTGTCCAGATATCGTTGTCTCAGATGCCACACTCTAGATGAGACTCTTGCTTTTAGGAAATTATTTTGAGGTTCTCCCTTATGGTTCCCAATGTCATAGGTGAACCTCAGGATACCCCCATGCACCTCTAGAGAGAAAAAAAGGCCCTTTTTCAAATATTCCACATTCTCTCCTTGCATGTCAAACTGTGAATATAAACAAGTTTTTTAAAAATAATTTTATCCCTCTGTTTTCAAATATCACCATTCTTTCAGAAGGTAAGTTACCTATCCATTGGTAATGTTTCTTAAAAATTATAGTATGATGTTAAGGACTTAGTTAAGTGCCAAATAATATTATTTTAAACATTAAAATGTTTTAAATATTTCAATTTTAATACTAATTTTTAATTTTAATTTCTAACTTTTAAGATAAAATATTATTTAATAGTTATATTTGTTTCTTCCATTTGCTTTGGGTTCATTCAGTCAAGAATTTTTACAAATTTTTACTGTCAGTTTTCCCCAGGATAATCCTATTTAGGTTATTTGCATTGGTGATTTTTGACAAAAACTTCAATGTATGTATGCATGTATGTCCTTCTCAATCTCCCTTTTTCTCTCTCTGTCTCTCTCTCATCCTCTTTATCCAATCTAATGAACTCATTTGATGCACCAACCCAATTGATGTAAGGCATCAAATTGATGAAGAAAACCTAGCAGGTGTGTGTCATTAGTGGTTATGAAGCCATGTTGCTGCTACTTCTGTCACTACTTGGAATTGAGATTCCTGTGGCTGCTGCTCCCAGTCTCTCAAATTGCTATTGGCTACATCCCAGTCGTCCCTCACCTACTGCCATATGTCTGTTTAAAAAATGTAATCAAGGGGCGCCTGGGTGGCTCAGTTGGTTGGGCTGCCGACTTTAGCTCAAGTCATGATCTCATGGTTCATGGGTTCGAGCCTCATGTCGGGCTCTGTGCCTACAGCCAGCTCAGAGCCTGGAGCCTGTTTCAGATTCTGTGTCTCCCTCTCTCTCTGACCCTCCCCTGCTCACGCTGTCTCTCTCTCTCAGAACTAAAGAAAAAAAATTTGTTAAATGTAATCAATATACAATTGACATATAACATCATGTTAGTTTCGGGTATCAAGCATAATCGATAGATGTACATATTGCAGATTGATCAACACAATTCATGTAGTTAACATCTATCACCACACATAACTACAAATGGTTTGTCTTGTGATGAGAACTTTTGACATTTACTATCTTAGCAATATTCAAATATGCAGTACAAGATTACTAACTAAGCCACCACTCTATATATTACATCCCCAGGACTTTTTGCTTTAAATGTGGGCATTTGTGTCTCTCTCTCTTTCTTACACACACACCAACGTTTTAAAAATTTACTGTTGATATGAGCTTGACAGTTTTTATGCCACTGCAAGACATTGTAAATATTCTGAAAATAATTATATTATCACATCAATTTATAAAGATTTGTTTATCTCATGATTGCTTAAATTATTAAAATTAAATGTCTGCCTCCTGGTGTTTTGGAAATCTTTGCTTATAGGACATCATTATGTTTATTTCAGGTGCAGAATGATCTTGAAGTAAAACATAAAATCAAGCTACAAGCTTTAATTTACCCTACCTTACAGGTAATTGATTCTTATTTGCCATCTCACCGAGAAAATGAGCATGGTATAATTCTAACAAGAGATGTGCCATAAAACTCATGAGTTCATATCTCACCAATGATGAAACATTTACCCAGGCAATGAAAAGAAACCAATATATGCCTCTGGAATCAAGACACTTGTTTATGTTTGTTAACTGGAGTACTCTCTTACCTGAGAAGTATAAAAAGGACCATGTTTATACTGAACCAGTTCTTGGAAGACATAATTTTTCATTGCCAGCACTTATGGATGTCAGAGCATCACCCTTGTTAGTCAATGATTCTCAGTTACAGAATATGCCATCAACCTATATTATTACCTGTCAGTATGATCTCATGAGGGATGATGGAATTATGTACGCTGCAAGACTTCAAAATGTTGGAGTTCAAGTTACTCATGACCATATTGAGAATCGGTTCCATGGAGCTTTGTCATTCATGGTGTCACCAGTGTACTTACATCTAGGTCTCAGGATAAGGGACATGTGTATTAGTTGGCTGGATAAGAGTTTATAAATATAATGTATATAAAATACATATGGTCACCAGTTATTGGGTTGTAATTTGTGATGTACAAATTATCACAGGTGTAGTGCAAATGTCATTTGTGTTCTCTGAATCGAGATTTAAATCAGTTATCACAGTAGCTGTATGTCCTTGCACTAGTTAATTTTTCTGATTTATAAAACCTGTAAAATGTATATAATCCCTTTATTTATAATGTATGATAATTATGTTGGTCCCAATAAGGACAAACACCTATTAAAGTTGAGGAATAAGAATCGTTATGGGCAAGTAAAAGACGATGGTACAGAAATTGTAATAGTGAATGAGAAAAGGAAAGATAAAGGGATAAAATTACAAGGGAATTGTATTAGTTTCCTGTGGCTGCTGTAACATTTTATTACATATTTACTGGCTTAAAACAATAGAAATGTTTTCTTTCAGAGTTCTGGAGATCACAAAATCAGGGTGCTGGCAAGCACCACACTCTCTCTGGAGGCTCTAGATGGAGCTCTTTGCCTCCTTCATCCAATGGCCTTCAGCATTCCTTGGGGTAGCCAGATCATTATCTTCAAGGTTAGCATTTTCAAATTTGTCTCTGCTCCATCTTCACTGGCCTTTATCTGTGCCTCCCTTTTAGAAAGTTACATGTGTTTCCACCAAAGAAACCAAAGACTATTCAAACTACTCTTCCCATCTCAAAATCCTTAATTCAATTGCATTTGCAAATACCTGTCTTTTTCCCCATGTAATGTGACATTCACAGGGATTAGGATTTAGAACTTTTTGGAAGGCCATTTTTCTTCACATTTTCAGTCAAATGTTATGCTTTAAAAAGGCAACAGATCAACATTATAATTTACCTTAATCCAATCACAATAAATATGCACGGAACGAGGGGAAGAGTTAAGATATGGAGTAGAAGGGGGACCCTGAGCTTGTCTCCTTCCTCAAACATAGCTAGATCAACACTAAATCATTCCAAATACCCAGGAAATTGATCTGAGAATTAGGAAAACAATCTGTATAATTTGAAGGAGAGAATGTATGGGTTAAGAAATGTGGAGACATGAACTGGGGGAGAGAAAAGCCGCAGTGTCACTGGGGGTAGGAAGACATTTTCATGGAAAGGAGAGGGAAATTGGGTGAGAGAGCAAAGCATTGGTTTGCACAAAAGAAGGATTTTCCAAAACCGTCAACTGGGGAGGATTCCTCCTGAATCAGGAGGAAATGACTACTTCAAGATTTGCAACCAATAGAGCTGAAATTCTGAGGTTTTGGCATTCTGCACCATTCATGGGAGTTGATCTGAGAGGGCAGCAGTGCTCCTCGAGAAAGGAGGGTGGAGGGTCAGCAGTGGACAGTGGAGAGTGGGGTGTGGGAATCCCCTTGGTTACGGTGGTTTTTGTCTGTCCTCTCCACAGATGAAAGACCTGACTGGTGCCTTTGAGCAACCGGCAGGGTGCAGAAGTGTGTGCATTGAGCAGATAACCTGGTTTCAGCTTTTGGCTGTGCTTCACCATAAACTCCAGACACCTGTCAGGCTGTGCAGGTGCTTTTCATGGACATAACAGGACCTGGCACAGCATGGTGAGGTTCTCCTCTGGAGGGGGTGAGCAGGTCTCTGGCTTGCCTGGTCCTTAGGAAGTTTGAATCCCAGCCATGCACAGCTTATCTCTCCAGAGATAAAACACAGGAGAGTTGTGGTACTGGGCATGTTGACAACCTAGGCACATATGGATTAAGGGGAGGGATCTGATGGAAGCCTGGGACATAAGAAGGGAGATTGCTTGTTTCTGAAGACTACCTGAACAGGGGTTGTCACCAGTTCTCCTAGCCAGGAAAGGGGGACAGGGTCATGCCATCTTCTCCCACCCAGTAGCCTGGTGGGATTTCACCAAGCAACACAGCACCCAAAGTGAAGGCTGGAGCAACTTACAACAAACTTTGCCCTGCTCTGCCCTGCAGGTGTATCTTTATTAGCACAGGTCTGTCTGTGATCCAGTGCAGCAGGCCTCTTTCCCAAAGGACAAACAGGGATTTGCTCAATGCAGATATAAGCAATATATCTGAACAAGAATTTAGGATAACAGTCATAATAACAGTAAGTAGGCTTGAATAAAAGCATGGAAGACACCAGAGAAACCCATGATACAAAAATAAAAGTCCTAAAACCTAGTCGAGTCAAAATAACAAATACTATAATTGAGATGCAAAACGGATTGGATGCAATTGCAATGAGGGTGAAAGAGTAAAGGAATGAAAATGTGATATAGAAAATGAACTAATAGAAAATAATGAAGCTGAAAAGAAGAGGGAAAGAAAACTATTAGGTCATGAATATAGACTTAGGGAACTAAGCCATCCATGGAACACAATAATATCTGTATCATAGGAGTCCCAGGGAAGAAGAGTGAAGGAAAGGAACAGAAGGTTTCTTTGACAAACTATAGCTGAGAACATCACTAACCTGAGGAAGGAAACAGGCATTCAAGTCCAAGAGGTACAGAAAATTCCCCTCAAAACAAAAAAAAAACAGATCAATACAAAGACACACAATGAAACTTGCAAAATACAAAGGTAAAGAGAGAATTCTGAAAACAGCTGGGGATAAAATGTCCTTAAGCTACAAGACTAAACACATAAGTTTACCAGCAGACTTGTCCACAGCAACCTGGCAGGTCATAAGAGAGTAGCATGAAACATATAATGTTGTAAATGGGAAAATATGCAGCCAAGGATATTCTATCCAGGAAGGCCAATATTCAGAATAGAAGGAGAGAGAAAGAGTTTCCAAGACAAGCACAAACTAAAGGAGTTTATGAAAACTAAAGAAGCTCTGAAAGAATTATTAAAAGGGTGTTGAGTGGGAAAGCGATACCAAAAGCAACAAAGACTAGAAAGAAACAGAGACTATCTACAGGAACAGCGACTTTATAGGTAGTACAATGGCACCAAATTAATATCTATCAATAATTACTCTGAATGTAGATGGGCTACATCCTCCAATTAAAAGGTATAGGGTATTAGAATGGATATGCTGCTTACAATAGACTCATCTTAGACCCAAAGACAGCTTCAAATTGAAAGGGTGGAAAATCATTTATCAGGCTAATGGACATCAAAAGACAGCTGGAGCAACCACAGTAATATCAAACTAGATTTTAATCCAAAGATTGTAATAAGAGATGAAGAAGTGTACTATATCATAATAAAGGGGTCTATACAACAAGAAGATATAACAATTGTAAATATGTATGCCCCCAACTGAGAGAAGTCAAATATATACATTAATTAATGACAAACTTGATAGTAATACCATCATAGAAGGGGACTTTAACACCCCACTTACAGCAATGGACAATCATCTAAGCAGATGATCAATAAGGAAACAATGGCTTTGAATGACACACTGGACCAGATGGACTTGACAGATATATTCAGAGCATTTTACCCCAAAGTAGGAGAATGCACATTCTTTTGAAGTGCACATAAATCATTCTCTAGAATGGATCACACATGAGTCACAAATCAGGATTCAACTAGAACAAAAAATTTGAGAACATACCATGCATATTTTCAGACCAGAATTCTTTGAAACTTGAAGTGAACCACAAGAAAAAATTTGGAAAGACCAACAATATATGGAGGTTAAAGAACATCCTTCTAAAGAATGAATAGGTTTACCAGGAAATTAAAGAAGAAATAAAAAAAATACATGGAAGAAAATGAGATGAAAACACAACAGTCCAAGTCTGTTGGGATGCAGCAAAACCAATTGTAAGAGGGAAATATACAGCAATACAGGCCTTCAACAAGAAGCAAGAAAGGTCGCAAATACACAACCTAACCCTAAACCTAAATAAGATGGTAAAAGAACATTGAAAAAGCTCCAAAACAATAGAAGAAGGGAAATAATAAGGATTATAACAGAAATAAATTATATAGAAATCAAAGAAACAGTAGAACAGAACAATTAAAGTAAAAGCTGGTTCTTTGAAAGAATTAACCAAATTGATAACCCCCTAGCCAGACTTACCAAAAAAAAAAGGACCCGCATAAGTGAAATCATGAATGGAAGAGGAGCGATCACAACCATACCATAGAAATGGAAACAATTATAAGAGAACATTATGAGCAGTTATATGCCCACAAACTGGAGAGTCTGGACAAAATAGATAAATTCCTAGAAACATATAAACTACTAAAACTGAAACAGGAAGAAAAAGAAAATTTGAACTGACACAGCAAAGAAATCAAATCAATACTCAAAAATCTCCCAACAGAAAAGAGTCTAGGGCCAGATGACTCCCCAGGAGAAATTTACCAAACGTTTAAAGAAGAGGTAATACCTATTTTTCTGAGACTGTTCCAAAACATAGAAATGGAAGGGAAACTTCTAAACTCATTCTATGAAGCCAGCATTACCTTGATTCCAAAACCAGACAAAGACCCCACCAGAAAGGAGAATTATAGACCAATATCCCTAATGAACATGGATGCAAAAATTCTCAACAAGCTATGAGCAAATGAAATCCAACTGTACATTAAAAAATTACTCACCATGATCAAGCTAGATTTATTCCTGGGCTGCAGGAGTGGCTCAGTATCCACAAATCAGTCAATGTGATACACCACACTAATAGACAAAAGGGTAAGAAACATATGATCCTCTTAATAAATGCAAAAAGAGCAGTGAACAAAATGCAGCATCCATTCTTGACAAAAGCCCTCAAAAGTAGGGAAAGTCGGAACATACTGTTGCACATGAATTTAGCCTCAGTCCTTCCATCTTGACACAGAGTTTACCTTCTGGGCCTGCACTCATAGGGCTACGTGACTATCCTCAGTTGCAAGAAAAAAAAAAAAAGAAGACAAGGGCTAATGTTCCCTGTTAATGGTTATTTATGACACAGTTTGCATACTTTGTCCTTGAGATAATGGCTATTCCCTTGAAACTCCACAAAGCCCTGAGCCATGCCTTCAAAATAATAAACGTCCTACTTACCAGAATAAGGGCTGCTCTCTTTATCACTTTGTAGCTTTTTTACAATAACTGGTCAATTCTGCTTCTGTACTGCCCACTTGCCTGCTTACTCATTATAAAAAGCCCTAAGTCTTTGTACTCGGTGCCACACATTTTGGGTTCTGTGCTAACTCTGTGCGGTCCCAGCTAGTAATAAAGACTCCTTTAATTCAGCTGCAGTGGTCTCGGTTGGTCTCTGTGTCTCTCGGCATAACAATACAGCAACATCAAAAAGGCTGTATATGAAAGGCCCACAGCTAATATGGTCCTAAATGTAGAAAAACCGGGAGTTTTCCCCCTAAGGTCAGAAACGTGACAGGGATGTCCACTCTCACCTTGTTGTTCAGTATAGTACTGGAAGCCCTAGCCTCAACAATCAGACAATGAGAATAAGAAAAGACATCCAAATCAACAAGGACAAAGTCAAACTTTCACTCTTGTGGAGGACATGATGCTTTATGTAGAAAACCTGAAAGATTTCACTAAAAAATTGCTAGAACTGACATATGAAGTCAGCAACGTTGCAGGATATAAAATCAACAGGCAGAAATATGTTTTATTTCCATACACCAATGATAAGTGAGCAAGAAGATAAATCAAGTAATTGATCCCATTACAACTGCACCAAAACCAGAAGATACCTAGGAATTGACCTAACCAAAGGGTAAAAGATCTGTACTCTGAAAACTATACAACACTTTTGAAAAACTTTGAAGAAGACACACAAAAAAAAAAAAAAAAAAAAAAAAAAAAAGAAAAAAAACATTCCATACTCATGGTTTGGAACTACAAATATTGTTAAAATATCTACACTACCCAAAGCAATCTATACATTTAATGCAATCCCTATCAAAATAATACCAGCATTTTTCACAGAGCTAGAACAAACATTCCTAAAGTTTGTATGGAACCAGAAAAGACTCTGAGTAGCCAAAGGAATGTTGAAAAAAGAAAACAATGCTGGAGGCATTACAATTCTGGACTTCAAGCTCTATTACAAAGCTGTAATCATCAAGACAGTATGGTACTGGCACAAAAAGAGACACATGGACCAATGGAACAGAAGAGAAAACCCAGAAATGGACCCAGAACTATATGGTCACCTCATCTTTGACAAAGCAGGAAAGACTATCCAATGGAAAAAAGTCTCTTCAGAGCATGATGTTAGGAAAACTGGACAGCAGCATGCAGAAGAATGAAACTCTACCGCTTTCTTACCCCATACACAAAAACAAATTCAAAATGGATGAAAGGCCTAAATGTGAGACAGGAAGATATCAAAATCCTAGAGAAGAACACAAGCAGCAACCTCTGTGACCACAACCATAGCAATTCTTTACCAGACAGATCTCTGCACAAGCAAGGAAAAGAAAGGAAAAAGCAACTATTAGGACTTCATAAATGTAAAAACCTTCTGCACAGTGAAAAAAAAACAATCAGTAAAGGTGAAAGGCAACCTACAGAATGGGAGAAGATATTTGTAAGTGACATATCAGATTGAAGGCTAGTATCCAAAATTCTTAAAGAGCTTATCAAATCAACACTCAAAAAATAAATAATCCCTCAGTTAAGAAATGGGCAGGAGGCATGAACAGATATGTCTTCAATGAAGACCACCAAATGGCTAACAGACACATAAAAAAAAAGTTCAACATCACTCATCATCAGGGAAATACAAATCAAAACCACAATCAGATACCACCTCACATCTGTCAGAATGATTAAAATTAACAACTCAGGAAACAACAGATGTTGGCAAGGATCCAGGGACATGGGAACCCTTTTGCACTGCTGGTGGGAATGCAAACTGGTGCAGCCACTCTGGAAATCAATATGGAGCTTCCTCAAAAAGTGAAAAATATAACTGCCCTTCAACCCAGCAATTGCACTACTAGGTATTTATCCAAAGGATACAATAATACTGATTTTTAGGCATACGTGCACCACAACGTTTATAGCAGCACTGTCAACAATAGCCAAATTATGGAAAGAGCACAACTGTCCATCACTGATGAATGGATAAAGAAAATGTGGTGTGTGTATGTGTATGTATACGTGTGTGGATATATAATGGAACATTGCTCCACAGAAAAAGAATAAAATCTTGCCGGTTGCAACAATGTGGATATAGATAGAGTGCATTATGCTATGCAAAATGGTGCTGGCAGAGAAAGACAAATACAATATGATTTCACTCATATGTGGAATTTAAGAAACAAAATGAATGAGCGTAGGGGAAGGGAAGGAAAAGAAACAAGATAAAAAACAGAGGGAGACAAACCATGAGAGATGTTTAACTATTGTATGTGAACAAACAGGGTTGATGGAAGGTTGGTGGGAGGGGGGATGGGCCCAGTGGGTCACGGGCTTTAAGGTGGCACTCACTGGGATCAGCACTGAATGATATATGTAAGTGGAAAGTCACTAAATTCTACTCCTAAAACCACTATGCCTTAACTAGCTTGAATTTAATTAAAATTGTGGTAGATAAACAAACACTCAACAATGTAACCCCAGTAAGCATGGAGTGAACAAGGTTTTTAAAAAATACTTTGTCATTTCAAAATACCCAAATTATAAATCACCTCTACAAGCATTTTGCTGAGTGAACCCATAAACTAAAACTAAAGATTTATTTCTGTGAAAAAAATCTGTAGTATGTAAGTAGTATGAATCTTGGATATTAAGTATAACCAGTACAATCAAGTTAAGAAGTTAAAAATGCTGCAAGAAATTTGTGTGCGTTCCCATGCTTGTGGTGGGGTAGTGAAAGTTTACAAGCTAGATGATCCAAGAGCAACTGAAATACCTAACTTGTCTAGTCGAGACCAGATATTATGTCAAACCTACATTTGTCAGAAGGCAATTAAAAATGACAATTTCAACAGTCCACAAACTCATTCTTTTTTTCTTAGTTAAAAAAAATGTATTTATTCTTTCTCATTGCCATGTAGTATTCCATTGTGTAGAATGAAATCTGGCCATGTGTAGCAACATGGATGGACCTTGAGGGTGTTATGCTGAGCGAAATAAGTCAGGCAGAGAAGGACAGATAGCATATGTTTGCACGTATAGGAGGATTAGGAGGAACCTAACGAAGGACCATGGGGGAGAAGAAGGGGAAAAATAGTGGGGGAGAGGGAGGGAGGCAAACCATGCGAGACTCTTGAATGCCAAGAACAAACTGAGGGCTGATGGGCTGGGGGGAGCAAGAGGGGGGTAATGGGCATGGAGGAGGGCACTTGTGGGGATGAACACTGGGTGTTATATGGAAACCAACTTGACAATAAACTATTAAAAATGTATTTATTTAAATTCAAGTTAGTTAACATACAGTGTAGTATTGGTTTCAGGAGTAGGACCCAGTGCCCATCCCGACAAGTGACTTCCTTAATACCCATCACTCCATCCCCCACCCCACCCCCTCCAGCAACCTTCAGTTTGTCCTTTTAATGTAGAAAGAAATTATCTATGTGCAAATAACTGTTTTCTTCAGCTCACTTTCAGCACAGAGCCTGACCGATGCAGGGCTGAAACTCATGTACCATGAGATCATGACCTGAGCCGAAGTCGGACCCTCAACGGACTGAGCCATCCAGGTGCCCCACTAACAATTTCGAAAGGATGTGGAATGGACAGTGCCCAATCCTGAAGGTAATTTCTAGGTGCTCTCCTGAAATACCCATTCCAGCATCGTATTAGTTTGCTAGGATTGCTAGGTACCAAGTATCAAGTGACTTAAACACCACGAATGTATTGCCTCTGGGGACTAGGTGTCTGAAATCAAGATGTCTGAAGGATCATATTCCCTCTGAAGGTGCCTGGAAGGGATCTGTTCCAGGCCTCTCTCAAGTTTCTGGTAGTTCCTTGGCTGATGGCAGCACACCTGCTGTAATTGCATGACATTCTGTGCATGTTTCTCTCTCCAAATGCTCTCCTTTTATATAAGAACCAATCATATTGGATGAGGGCCCACTCTAATGACCTCATTTTAACTTGCTCCCTCTGTAAGGTCCCTATCTGCAAATAAAGTCAGAACTTGAGGGACTGGGTGTTGGGACTCCAACATATCTTTTATGGGGAGACAAAATTCAACCCATAGCAAGCATCATGTATTCCAGTTTTCTAAAAGTAAGCTGTCTATTGAAAAAAGGTCTCCTGCCCTTCACTGATGATGTTCTGATAGGAAGTAGCCCATCAACTTTCCTTCAGTCACCTTCTCTTTGAGGAACAAGGTGTCAGCAAGAATTGAGCTTGCAGTAAAATCCACTGTAGGCTACATCATAGCCTGCCACGTCCTCAGAACTATGTGATTGTCAATGATCACATCGATGATATACTCTTGTTTTCCTGCCATGTTTGATCCAGGCTAAGGGAGGTTTCATTCACCCCATGGACACTCACACTAACATGTAGGTGGTCACTTGCCTTTTTAGACACGGTAGTTCATTTTTAAACTACCTCTCATCCTCCAGAATGTTATTCTTCTTGAATTACATAAACTTGTACTTTTAGTTTGTTCCACATACCTTTCTAGAAGTCTTTTCAAAAAGTCTCTTATTGATATTAAGAAACTAAATCAAGTAGGTAGCTGGTCCTTACAATTTGCAAATTTTCTCATGACACCTTCATTTAAATGTTAAACATATTATGTGGGTATATACATATATATATACTTTATGTATGTATCTATACACACATATATGTGTACATATTTAAAGATGTGTGGAAAATACAAAAATATGCCTATGTTATCATTGAAATTTATTTTAATTGACTTGTATCAGAAACCATCTTCTTTTTTTAAATGTTTAATTTTTGAGAGAGAGAGGGACAGAGTGTGTGAGGGGAAGGGGCAGAGAGAAGGAGACACAGAATCCTATGTAGGTTCCAGGATTTGAGCTGTCGGTATAGAGTCAGATGCGGGGCTGGAACCCACGAATGCAAGTCATAACCTGAGGCGAAGTCCGACGCTTAACCGACTGAGCCACCCAAGCACCCCTAGAAATCATCTTCTTAACCTTTGCTATGAATGTCCCTGTCACTGTTAGAGGCTCCCAGCAGGGTAGGTGAGCAGCTGGATTTGAATCCACCTCTCCTCTCTGGATTCACCATGGCAACTGCCTTCATGACTTTCCTGGGCCCCTCCTCCCGCTGAATGACTCTATCCGCGTGACTGCAGCTCTGACTGGGTCCTCAGGGTCTCACTGTGAGCCCTGTGCAGCGGGAGGTCAAGGCGGCTGAGGCACCATTTTTTAGCCTACTTTGGAAAGTATAAGAAGGGCAGCATTTTTGCACATTGGAGTCTCTTTATGAGTCAGAAACATTCGACTTAACTGCTTGGCAGTGTGATGTATATTCAGCTTTTAATGTAAACTCCATGAAAAAATTTGCTTTTTATTGTACGACTGTGTTCTTTCCTTGCCTGTTTTTTTCCTTTTATCTCAAACTATATTCTGTTCAGTAGTCTTTCTGCAGCTTTGGCCCTGATGAGGCGACTTCAGACTCAAGTACTCAGCTCCTGCTCACTTCAGAAAAGGCGTTAGGTGATGCGTGTCGTTTTTCCTATTGTCATAGGTGTGTCATGTGCAACAGGGACAGATGTGTACAATTCTATATTCTATCGCCTTTTAAGCTATTTATCATTCTCTCTTTTTCCATTTATGTGAATATGTAGGCATTAATTCTGTCATAAAATATGTAAAATGTCCATGGAGACTAAAAGGAAATAGCTAGCCAAATTGCTGGTGTCATAGAAACTTTACAAGTATGTGTGTGTATACACACACAAAATGTTGGATGTGTATAGAAGTAAATATCAATAGAATGTTTCCCTATAATTAAAATATAGCTTATACTTTATTAGGAATGAATATTAGGAATGAAAAAGGACAGAGGATGTATTAAAATAATTATAAGTGCATGATCATGAGGGCAAAATATTTAAAAACCTAGGGAAAATGGGCAAGAATAAGTAGAGGGGAAAACCCTCCCTTAATTTGTAAAGATAGAAAACATTGGGAAATTGATTAATAATTAATAATCATTAGAAAGCAAACCAGGATGAGATGGGTTCATAATACTAAGAGTTTTGTCATAGTAGCATGAGTTTATCTAAGACTAGTTAATTTAAGTGTTATTGAAATTATTCCAAGTGGTAGAATAACAATAAAAATCCCCTTTGTTCATTTTAGGAAGCAGTCCTGCAATGTATCAAAAGACTGATATAATCTGACCAAGGAGGTCGTCTTGTATGCATGCCCTGGTGGCTTGGCACCTGAATATTCATCAACATAATTTAGCATATCAAGAAATTAACAAAGAAGAACCAATTGAGCAAATCAGATTTGAAAAAGGAATGAGAAAATCAATAATTGGTCCTAATATATATAAACCTAAGGAAATAAGAAATGAAAATTTAACACAATAAAAGCTAATAACCAAACACAATAGAAAATATATCATAAATTGTAAATCACTGAAATAGTTTCTATTGAAATTGTAAATAGTAAGTAATGCCTGTTATCACTAATAACATTTATTCTTTGGATAAAATACTTCATGAGTTCATACTGATGTTTCTAATTCAAAGCCAGAACTACAGGGTTTTTATTAAATTTTCTACCTTACCCCTGTTGTCTCTTTTCCTAAAAGTGAGATTTCTGCATTTCATGTAAACCAGAAATGACAGAATTATAATACCATATACTCATTCATGTGCTTTACCCCACATTACACAGGAATTTTTTCCAGAATAACATAGTCCCATGAGCAAAGTGGTTATTGAAAATAGCTTAATTGTTTTTGCATGTGCTCTATTTGCTTCCCATTTTTAGAAGTAAACCTTTTGCCTTGAAATAATTTTAGATTTTCAGAAGAATTACAAAGATAGAACAGAGAAATACTTGTCACCTATTTCCCCCTGTTGTCACCATCTTACATAACCATGATATGTTTATCAAAACTGAGACATTCTCATTAGTATGTTACTGCTAACTGAACTCCAAGGTTTATCTAGATGTCACTTTTGTTTCCCCACTAACATCCTTTTTTTTCTTTCTTTTTTTTTTTTTTTTTAATTTTAGGATCTGATCAGCATTCATTTGCATTCAATTATCATGTTGTTCAGCCTCCTCTGGTCTGTGATAGTTTCTGTCTTTGTTTTACGTGACCTTGACAGTTTTGAAGAGTACTGGGTAAGTATTTTGTAGAATGACTCTCAATTTGCTTTGTCTTGTGTTTTCTCATAATCAGTCTAGATTATGGACTTTTTAAAGGGAGACTACAGAGGTGAAATATCCTTCTCATATCAATTACATCAGGGAATATAGTGCTATTAATATAATTCATAACTCATGGTGTTGACCTACTCATTTGGCCAAAGTAGTTTTTGTCAAATGTCTTCCCATTTGACAAGTTACTTTTTCATCTTTCTGTATTCTGTTTTTGGAAGCAAGTCATTAAGTCCAGCCACACTCAAGGAATAGAGAAAATTAAACTCTACCTTCTGCAAGGCAAGATCTGCATAACTTATTTGGAATTCTTCTATGAGGAAAATTTGCCTTTTCTTCCCTATTTCTTTCTTTTTTCAATAATTTACTTGTATCAGTAGAGACTTGTATATATTTGTTTTGTACTTTCAGTTATAAGCCAGTGCTGTTATTTATTTTGGCACTCAGTTCTTTCTGGTTTGGGTCATTGACAGCTCTTTCAGATCGACTCGTGTCTCTTGGGTGTTACTAATTTTTGAGTTTTGATAATTCTGGACTATGTTTCTCTTTCACATTATAGATCATTGTCTTAGTAACTTCAGGTAATTATAAAACATTAGGATATAGTTTTCCTTTGCTTTGTGGGCGAGTGTTTCTGTTTATGCTCTCATTGCCTGTTAAGGGGTTATTCTGTTTCTTATTATGCTTGCTAATGTATTAATTCTGAGTGATATTTAACTACACTCATTTTCTGATGCTTGTTTTTACATGAAACTAATTATCTTAATTTCTAGAAGGTATGGGGAAGGCATGGTTTTACAGATTTTCTAACTTTATGACTCTTGAGCTCCCTCTTCTGCTATTCTTGTGAAATACTACATTTTGTTCAGGACATGTCATCTGTATTATCCTGGTTAATTTGGGTTCTATTCCCAGCAGCTCTTAGTCAGTGTAGAGGTCTTAAAGTGAAGGAAGCTTTAATTGGTTTATGTTGAGGGGTGGTCGGGTGCAGACTATCCCAGCCCCTTCAGATCTAATTGCAGATAGCTTGTATTCACCAACTAGTAGGGTGCACAGATCCCTGCCAGTTTCAGCTCTTTTCTGAATTTTACAAAGATTTCCGATGAATACATGTTGTTAAAATCTTAGTGTATCAAATACTTTGTTGTGTCCCTCTGCTATCTCTTGTACGGGCCCTGATTCTTCCCAGGCCTGGTAGGTGTTAGTGGATTGTTCTTACCATTCATACTTGGAGTTGTGTATGGATACTTTATATTCTGGCTCATGTTTTACTTCATATTATGTTGTCCATAGATTTTTGGTTTATTACCCAAATTTCTGTGTGGATTCTCATGGGGGAGATTTGGGCATTTTCATAAATTAAAGGCCCATAGTGGAAGATTTTAATCCCCCACCCTTTTTAGTAACTATTAGAAAAAACAGACACAAAGTGATAGATAAGATTGCAACAACATAATTAATAAAAATAAATTACACACATAGAACTCAATGGCAAATAATAATACACATTTTTTCAAGTATACATTGAACATTAAAAATATTCTTGGCCATTAAACAATTATTGTCAAATTAAAAATGATGGAAACCAGGTAAAACATATTCTCAGACTATAGTCAATGTAGGCTAGAAGTTAATAACAACATGATAATTTAAAAATCCCCATCTGAAAGTAATAAATGTATTACTAAATAACTTAGTGTCAAAACTATCTCATTATACAAACTAGAATATATTTTGAATTGAATGATAATGAAAACACATACATATCATGACTTGTGGGATGCAGGTAAAGCTGGTCTTAGAAGAGAATGTATAACATACATGATAATTCCTAATACATACATTAGAATAGAAACAAGGTCGATTATCAATACGCTAAATGATCCATTTGATGAAGTTTTCAGCTTTTATTTTGCAGAATCCCTTCTGCATTTCACAGTCTAGTCCTCAAAATACCTTAAAGCCCCATAGTTCTATCATACTATCATATCTATGGACTTGTATTCATTCATGCCCCTATGCTTAGAAGACCATCCTGGACAGTACTTTTGTCTGGCCCCATTTTTGCTGTGTAGACTTCTGTTAGCAGCTGTAACACTTTAATTGTTTGTGTAGAGAATATTACAGTTTTGAAAATACTTCTTTTTGTTTTTCCTTGGGACCTGGGGGAATAGTTGGGCTGAGCAGCACAGGGGATTTGGGGTGAGGGAGAGCTTATGAACAGATGGAAGACCTTAAATGGACACTCTGTGTGTCTTACACTTATTGCAGATTCCCCCAGACATTCATGAGTGAATTAATTTCCTTCTTTCTTTATCTTCTCTCTCTGTGTAAACTCTTAATAATATAACAAACACCATAAATTCACTATTATGTTCACTTCAATTGAAGATTACCAACATGTTTTGTCTACCTATATGTTTTTCCCATCCAGTCTCTGTTTCCCTCGAGAAACAGCTAAAATTTTGATCTGAAGATATGCAATCCTCTTCTTTTTATTAAAAACATTTTAGATGTATTAAGCAGGCCTAAAAATATGCTCAGTTTTGCTTGTTTTAGGGGAAAAATATGGAATTATACTTTATATAGTCTTTTGAGACATGATTTTTCACTCAGTCATTATATACTAGCCATAAATGTTGCATGGAATGTAAGCTTATTCATTTTCACCAAGGTATAATATGTTCTATGACCAGAATATACCACAATTTATTTAACCATTCTCCTGTTTTGGGGTATTTAATTTTTCTCCAGGTTTTGTTTTGTTTTCTGTGTTCTTTTGCTTTACAAAATATACTGTTATAAATATGGCTTTCTGGGCCTCCAGGTACACATATGTAAGTGCTTTTCTCAGATTTACTGAGTCATAGAAAATTTAATGCTGCATTATTTCCTAAAGAGCAGTACCAGTTTACATTCTCAAAAATAATATATGAATATATCTATGGATCCCCATCTTTTCCAATAATTAGACTTGTCAAGCTTCTTCATTTTTGCCAGTGAAGTTTGTATAATATAGTATTTTATTGTGGTTTTAGTTGCATTACTCTAAATATTAATGAGTTTGGTTATCATCCTGTACTTACTGGTGTAAAGTGTTTCTCTTTCATGTACTGCCTATTCAAGTGTTTGGCTTTTCTATTGCTTATTTTGTTCTAATTAATTTGTGCAATACATATATATGTATATACAAAGGCATATATATGTATATATATAAAGGCATATATACATATATATATAAAGGCATACATATATATATAATTCTGAAACTTTTTGATGGGGTAGGAGGTAGAGAGGATGTTTGCTCAAAGTGTCTGGGGTATCTATGATGCATCCAGGTGGAAGGCCTAGCACTCCAGTCTGGAAATCAGAAAAATTACTTTGATGAAAGCTGTTTGAGAAGAGCAGCAAGCTAAAGGTGACTAGTATGCTATTACAGATTAGCCAATGTTTACTTTTTGATCCCAACTTCAGAAGAAATTCAGACACAATTTCCCTTCACTCAGACAAGACTCCAGTATATGTTTATCATCTTCCCTCAGGGATATCTGACCCCTTTCAAATACTATCATTACTCTGTTAGGTACAATTTTGACCTGGTGAATATTATGAGGAAGGTAATTCATTCTGGTAGTATAGCAGGAGAATTCCTCTCTGGGGGGAAAAAAAAACAAAGACTATGTTGATATACATGAGTAGCTGAGGATGGTTAATCCAACTAGATAAAATATAGTAACCAACCTAATCAATACATTTTCTAAGAATAACTTGATCCAGGATCTTGAGATACATTCCATGGATTTATGGAATAAAATAGTCTCTGCCGGATTAACAGTAAGAAATAAAGTCCCTGCAGGTTATTTGAATATTGTTACGTGTATTTAGATATTGCTAGATGTATTTACCAACATAAGAACGTTACTAACTCTATACATTGAAAGAATATTGAATTGGGCCAAAGGTCCAGAACAACAGCTGGCATGCACACATGATTTTGGAGGTGTTCCCTAGACACTTGCAGATGAAGTCAAGCACTGCCACCCAGTGGTGTCTTTTGGGATTTTGGGTTTAAAAATCTACCTGATGCAGGACTGAGGTATTACTTTTTGGAACAATTGCTAGTCTGTTATAGAGCCCAGCTGCAACTTGCATTACAGAAGGTCAGTAGATAATCTTAAGGGCTGAGGTATCTTTTGTGTAATATGTAGTGTCAGAGAGACATCTTTTTGATAACATGAATACTATATGTATAGGACATATTTGGAGACGAATTTATGGAGTTAAATCATCTTGCTATTTGTTTCCTCTTTGTAACATTTGCTATTTATTTTGTTTCACTATTTCCCTTCTTTTGATTGTTTCAGCATTTTTATGATTTAATTGTTTTCTCTAACAATTGGATTATGAGCTATTCCTCTTGGTTTATTACTTTTAGTGGTTGATTTAGAATTTACAGTATGCATCTGTATGTTATCATACCTAACTTCAAATAATGTACTACTTCATAGAAGTAGTAAGAACTTTCCAACAGTATACTGCCATTTCTTCTCTCACATCTTTTTGGTTATGGTTGCCGTATATTTCAATACTATCTACATTATGAAACCAATATTATACTAATAATTTTTTAAAGTATTATCTTTTTAAAGCATTTCTAAAATGAGAAAAATATCTATATCAACCAACCTCTTCAACCTTCTGAAGAGGTTCTTCTATCATTTTCTACAGCTTTTATTTCCTGAATAAAATTTTATTTTGCTTAAATTTAAGAAAATATTTTCACTTTGAATAGACTGATAGTGTGATTTTCTTCAGAACTTGAAAGATGTTGATCTCTTCTTACAAATCTTATAAGGAGAAGTCTGTGGTCCTTTGTATCCTTTTGTATGTAATATTTCTTTTTATCTCTGGATACTTTGAAAACTTTTTTTCTAATTACCGATTTTCAACATTTTGATTAAAATGGGACTTGCTGTGGGGTGCCTGGGTGTCTCCGTCAGTTAAGTGTCTGACTCTTGGTTTCCTTTCAGGTCATGATCTCATGACTTCCTGAGTTCAAGCCCTACACTGGGCTCTGGGCTGGCAGAGCAGAGCTTAGTTGGGATTCTCTCTGGCTTGCTGGCTCTCACTCTGCCCCTCCCCCACTCACAATGTTTCTGTCTCTCTCAAATAAAAAAAAAAGTGTGTGACTTGCTGTGATTTATATTTTTATTCTCTTGGGATTTATTGAGTTTCTTGGATCTTTGAATTCATAGTTTTCTTTGGATTTAGAGAAATTTTGACCTTTTTACCTCCAAATAATTTATCCCTTCTCCATCTGTTCCAACAATATATCTGCTACTTCTTTCTGGAACCCTGATTACACATATTCAGTTGCTTGTTATTTTCCCACTGGAACTCTTCATTTTTCCATGTTTCTTCCCATGTGTACTTAATTTTGAATACTTTCTATTTCTGCTCATGTTCACTGATGTTTATATTAAACTTGAAATCTGGTTTGATAAATTCTCCAACTTTGTTCTGCTTAAATATTGTCTCAACTATTCTGTGTTCTTTACATTAAGAAATTACAATCTGCTTGTCATTTTTCTCCCCCCCAAAAAAAACTTTTGAGATTTTTCAGTCAGATTTTGTTGAATCTGTGGATCAATTTTGGGAGAATTGGTAAGTAAAATTAATACATTTCCAATCCTTGAATATGCTGTATCTCTCAATTGTTTAAGTATTTTGTAATTTATCTTAACAATGTTTTCAGAGACATAGCCTTAGAAATCTTTTGTTAGATTTAACATGGGAATTTGATGGTTTCTGCTGCTATTATAAATGGTCCTGATGTTTTATTTTCCCATTTTTGTTATAGTATATAGGGATATGTTTAATATTTTAATACTGACCTTTAATATTAGGACTTTGCCAAATTTACTTATTAGCCTTCTGCATATTCTTTAGGAATTTCTTCTACCATGATCATGTCATCTTCCAAGAATGCATTTTATTCCTTTCTTCTTAATATGTATGACTTTGAGTTTTGTTCTGCCTTACTCCAAGGCTGAGTTGAGGTGGTGAGAGGATCTTAATTTTCTTTCCTATTTTTAGGAATAAAGGATTTCATACTTCACTAATAAATATGATAATAGCTTAGGCTTAGGGTTTTCAAGATACCCTTGAAGAAGTTGAAGGAGTTCTTTCCTATTGCTTGTTTCATGAGAGATTTATTATTATTACTATTACTGTTGTTATCATTATTACTGCATGCCACATTATTTCAACTACTTTTTCTGTAATCTATTGAGATTATATTTTTCTCCATTAGTATGATTTTCAAATGTTAAATCAACATGTATAACTAAAATGGGTCTCATTCGTGACATACAGATATAGAGAGATAGATACAGATCCTAAACTCACATTCTCCCAAGGACACACCAAATCTATAGCTACAAATGGGGTCATTCTGAAAGAAATCTCAAAACTAGATGAACCAGTCTCTACAACAAAGGATAAAAGAACCACATATAGATGGATAGGAGAGGCAGTGACATGGTCTCCCCAAAATCCCACCCCTGGTGAGTGACACATGATGGGAGGGGTCTCACGAGACAGGTGCTTCACCCAAAGGAATGAGAGGTTGGTGCTCCACATCAAGCATTCTGGCCTCTGGTATCTGCACTGGAGAGGTAAGACCCCAGAACCTCTGACTTAGAAAAACACACAGGCTGATTTGTGGGCATACCAAAGTGCTGTTGGAAACTGAGATTCCCTTCTTGAAGGGCTCACATGTGGTGTTGCTTGAGCTAAACCCAGCAAAAAAGCAGCAGTTCAAAAAACACCTAGACTATATGTGATTGAGATTCAGTTGCTGGAGGAGTAGAGGACACTTGAGAGACTCCCCAGAGACAGACGCTTTCAGGATCCAATGTTGCAGTCTCCACAGCCTGCTAGTGCAGGCAACAAGCTCGCAGCATCCTCCCACTGCTTTGCTATGCTTTTGCTGTGATCTCTCATTGGGGGTGGGGGTGAGCTGCTGCAGCATTCTCCTCCTCCTAGCATACAGCTAGTACCTGCACACAGACTAGGCATTCTCCCCCTGCATTGTTGACCCCACGAGTCAAGACATTTTCCCGCTGCCTTTCTGAAGCTAGCAAGTGTATATGTGCAAACCATACAGGGTATGCCTACCCCTTGATCACTTGCCCTGGTGGCCAAGTGAGCTGGAATTCCAGAGCTCTGTAGGACTGTAACAGTCAGAAAGACGGCTCTGAGCAAACCACTCCCCTACCCCAGGACACTGTACCATTACAACTGAGACATATCCACAGTCTTCATATGAAAAAGGCCTATTTATTTAGCCTGGAGCTTCAGCCTGAGGCTTCAGATTTCTCATGTATGTAGAGGCTAAAAAGCACTCCCAAAGAATATGAGCAGGGAGATACCATCCTTACACACTTCCTTAGCCTCACTATAGCCCTACACAACTTCCCAGAAGGGAGCTTACACACTTATCTGGAGCACTAATTTTTTCATCTGTCACCCAAGATATACCTCCAGATGTCCTGGTCTGGAAGCCTGTGGGGTTGTGGTTGCAGCCCCATAGTACCATGTATTTGCACGCTTTAAAAACTGCTGCCCAAGGGTCTGGTTTCCATCAGCCTGAAACTAGGTGCTAAATGGGTTTTCTTTTTGGATCACTGACAGATCTTGGCACATCCTCATTAACAGGGGCATATCAAGAATAAATCAGGCATTTTAGACAATCACAAATGTTCAAGAGACAACCTAGAGCTAGAGTAAGTTTGAACAAGAAGGATCTAAAAGAAAACAAAAATACTAATTCAAAAAGATCTATGTGCTTGGATGTTCGTTGCAGCACTACTTATAATAGCTAAGATGTGGGAAAAACCTAGTATCCAGTGATGGGTAAGTGTATTAAAGAGATATGTGTGTGTATACACACACACACCAAGATACAACTCAATCATAAAAAAAGAAGGAAGTCTTGCCATTTGCAACAACATGGATGGACCTTGAGGGTATTATACTAAATGATATAAGTCAGAGAAAGACAAATACTACATGATATTGCTTATATGTGAAATCTAAAAAACAAAACAAACAAAGCAGAATATTAATGGTTGCCAGAAGGGAAGAGGTTGAGAGAAAGCAAGAAGTATAAACTTCGAGTTATGGGAATGTGATGTACAGCATGGGAAATATAGCCCATAATATTAGTATTCACTTTGTAAGGTGACAAATGGTAACTAGATTTATAGTGGTGGCCATGCCGGAAGCAAATATAGGTCAACACTAGGAGGAGATCACATGATCCTGAGTTTCAAGGTATTCCTAAAAATAATTTTTTCAATTTGAACAATCAATAAGGAGTCAAAGGTAATTAGGGACACAGAGAAAGAGTGAAATAAGAACTAGGTAGAAGAAACACTCAGATTCAGATATTGTTGTGGTCTAAAAAAAATGTTTTAATCGAATGTGCTTAATATAAATAAAAAATATTTTAAAACTTGGAAATATGTTTATGGAAGGAGTGATATGAGTGATTTAATAAATAAAAAATAAAACTTGAAAAAATGAAAATATTAACCATAAAAATTAAACACTCAATATAATTTTTAAAGACATTATAATTTTAGAGCAGTTTTAGGTTCATAGCAAAATTGAGAGGAAGGTAAGAAATTTCCAAAACACTCCTTGTCCTCATACGTAGATAGTCTCTACCGTTATCAACATCATACCCACCATAGGAATATATTTGTTACAATTAATAAACTTACATGGACATATTATAATAATCCAAAGTTCATAGTTTGTATAAGGGTTAATTTTTGGTTTTGCAACGTAGGTATTTGTTTATATATTATCCATAATATTGAACAGAGAGATTGGAAGATACAAAGTACAAAATAGCCTAGACACAAAGAATGTAGTGAGAAAGACTAATATGAATATATTGTTCAAATCTGAGGGCAAATGACATTTTTTGACAAAACTCAAGAGAATTCAAGAATACTGACACTTTGAAATTTAGAGAAGATATGTCAAGCAGGACATTAATCCCATATGGGAGATCAAAGGAAGAAGTAAAGAGTTGGGGGAAAAAAGTGGTAAATATATTGATAAACCAAAATGAACATTTTTATACAACAGCTACAATATCCTGTGAGATTTAAAATTAGAAAGGAAGGGGTGCCTGTGTGGCTAAGTTAAGTGTCTGACTAGTGATTTCAGATCAGGTCATGGAATCACAGTCATGAGATGGAACCTTGTGTAGGGCTCTGCACTGGGTGGAGAGCCTGCTTAAAGATTCTCTCTCTCCCTCTCCATCTGTCTTTCTTCCTACGTGTGCATGTACATGTGCACACTCTCTTTCTCTAAAAAGAAAACAAGTAAGAAATAAGTTTAGAAAGAAATTAATATACACAATGCCATTAGCTACTACATCAAGAGATGAGTGAAAATATTAAAGGGTTCTAACAGCTTTCTATTGCCCAAGAAGGCAATAAAGATATAATTAATATTAGAATTTAGTAAGTTAGTGAATTTTATCTTAATTCCTACTATAACCTATAAAAATTCTAGAAAAAAGTATAAGTGAAAAGATATCATGGAAAAATGGAATAAGAAAAGGATATTCCAAAAGAACACGAGAGAGGGGGAAAATCACAGAGCAGATGAGACAAGCAGAAAGTGCAATCATAGATTATAAATTTAAATCAAGCATATTAATAAGAATTTTTAGGTAAAAGACAAAAAAATCTAAAACTCGATAAAATTTTAAAAATAAACATAAATTGTATAAATGAAATATATGGAAGATGGAAAGAAAAAGAAAAAGGTGTGCCATATTAATTAGTATAGTTATCTTATTGTCAGATTAAATACTCTTGGAGTTAAAAATTGTTCTTGGAGTAAATGTGCAATATTCCTAATGATAATTTCATTTACCTGGAAGTTAAAAAAATTATCAATTTATATGCACAAGGACATAATGTCAAAATATATAAAACTGAGAAATAAAGGAAAAATAGATTAATAGCCAAAGTAAATCAATTTTATGAACTTCTTGAAATAATTGTTAGAACAATATGGCTAACAAATTTGAGCTAATGAATATAAAGTAATAAGCATCAGAATGTACATTCTTTTCAGGCACACAAAATTTTTTTTTTATTTTTTTTAATGTTTTTATTTATTTGTAGGAGAGAGAGAGAGAGACAGCGGGAGCAGGGGAGAGTCAGAGAGAGGGAGTCACAGACTGAAACAGGCTCCAGGCTCTGAGCCGGCAGTCAGCACAGAGCCTGACGCGGGGCTTGAACCCACGAACCGCGAGATCATGACCTAAGCGAAAGTCGGACGAACTGACTAAGCCACCCAGGCGCCCCAGGCACACAAAATATTTTTTTGTTTAAATCAAGCATAGACAGAATTAGAAACCAAGTCTTAATTAATATCAAAGGAACAAAACCATATAGAATCCTGCTATTCATAGCATAGTTGTGGACTAGAAGCATTTGTAGCATCTGGGCACTTGTTAGAAATGCAGAATCATGGAACTTCCTGAATAACAATATGTGACTTAACAAGAATTCCAAGTGATTTGTATGCACAATAAAATTTGAGGATTCAGGTTATTTTGAACTAGTCTTCTGTATACAGTTACCATTATGTTTAGAATTACGTACTAATAAAATATAACTAGAAAATTCCACATGTTTTGAAATTAGGGTACTCACTTTGGATTAGTCCAAATGTGAAAGAAGAAATAATAATGGGAATCTGAAAATATTTTGAACTGCATTATAATATTACATATGTGTGCCAGGAAATACATCTATATCCAGAATCCAGAGGAAGATATACAATCTTAAATAAATATATAAAATGACTGAAATTAACAAGTAAAGACCCATTTTTTGAAACTTAGAAGAGAATAATAGTATCTAAAAAGTAGAAAAAAAGATGGAATGAGAGAAAAGAAGAAAGCTAAAATATAAAAATAATGAAATTGTAAACAGTCACTATAGGATCAACAAAATCAATGCAATGTAATTCCTTGAAAAAAAGTGATGAATTGGTAAATCTCTAATAACATTAAGAAAAAAAGAATCGTGGTAAACCAATATAAAGAATAAAAAAAAGGGACTATAAATACTTTGCAGATATTAAAAAATACAGTAGTCTACTTTGAGTGCCTTTCCTGCAATACATTTACCTTTAAATGAAATGGAAAGATTTGTTGAAAAAAAAAAAAAGAACACAAGAAGAAATTAAAAAAATAAGGATTATCCTATTATCATAAAACCAACTGAATGGTAATTTGAATGTATTTGCACACACACACACACACCCTAATATCAAACAGCTTCAAGCCCAAATTCTAAAAAGTATTTTAAAAAGAAATATCTCTGCTCCTAAGAAAGAATCCAAAAAGAAGGAAATATTGCACTTTGAGAAGCTAACATATCTTGACTCTTAACCTGACAGTCACTTTGAGAAGTAAAAATTACAAGCATTCACATTTATGAACATAGATTCCAAATCCTAAATTATAATACTATTAAATAATATTAAGCAATATATTTAAAGGGCAACATATCATGATAACCTGAAGTTTATTCTAGTAGAGTGTGGTAAGCTTAAAATAGAATAGTTATTAATACAATTCTCCAAATTAATAATTTAAAGCAGAAAGTCATTTGAATATCTGAATAAAATCTGATTTTTAACAAATAATATTCAGTATCTATAGGAATAAAACAAATTAGATTATTAGATGACCTGTGTCACCACTTGTCAATATGATATCTAAGAGTAGAAGTGAACTTCCTAAATTTGAAAACTATGCAAACAAAAACACAGGAAACACTATACTTAATGGTTAGTTATTAAAAGTTTTCTCTTTGAATTTGGAAACATTAACACCACTTTTTAAAAAATGTTTATTTTTAAGAGAGACACAGCATGAGCAGGGGAGGGGCAGAGAGAGAGGGAGACAGAATCCAAAGCAGGCTCCAACCTCTGAGCTGTCAGCACAGAGACCAATGTGGGGCTTGAACCCACAAACCATGAGATCATGACCTGAGCTGAAGTCGGAAGTTTAGCTGACAGACCCACCCAGGTGCCCCTATTTTTTTTTTTTTTTATTTTTGAGAGAGAGAGAGAGAGAGAGCCAGCATGAGCGGGGGTGGGCAGAGAGAGGGAGATACAGAATATGAAGCAGACTCCAAGCTTTGAGCTGTCCTTACAGAGCCTGATGTGGGGCTTGGACTCATGAGCAGTGAGATCATGACCTGAGCTGAAGTCTGCCTCTTAACTGACTCCTCCAAGCTGAGACTTCAGATTCTCAAAAGCCTCAACCCCCCAACTCCTCCTGAGGTGAATTCACTCACGGGAGCCTCACTGTCACGCCAGTGACAGGCCTAGCAAGCCTGCAGTCTCTCCTCCTTCTGAAACCCAGAAAGGCATGTTTTAACTCCTTCTGGATGAGCCTGGCACACCAGTATGAGGTCACATCATCCAAAAAGGAACCTAATGTTCTTTTTAACGTTAAGCTACTAAAACCCAAAAGTTTCAGAAGAATGAAAATTATGGTGCCTTGTGACTAAAATCTTCTCTAAAAAGTGGCTGGTCCTATGGAATGAATATAATTTGTCAGTTTTCATTTTGTGCTTTAAAGTTCTATGCCTGTAAAATATCGGAAGTGTAGAGAATGTAAATCTTCTTTTTCAAACACTTCTTCCTAACCTTTGGGGTTAGGGGTCTGTTCAGTAGGATCATGTGTGGATTGGCCTTTCAGCTACGAACAGTTAAAATTTCAATAACTATCCACTCTTGTATCCCTTTATGCTTAGGATGCATGGTGGCTACTTAGAAAACTAACCACAATTTTGTAACTTTATAAATCTGTATTCTGTGAATTAAGTACTAAGTTGATAGATATAGATATAAATATTAGCAGTAAGACTAAATTATGACCACTTGGAGTATAGGAGGCATTGTCCCTGAATTAGAGCTCACTCAGTAATTTGAAATTGGAGACAAGGGCTAATTGAATAGGTAAGTTCCTGTTTTATCTATAATAATTTAAGTGGAACATCCCCTTACATATATTTAAGTACATAGGCTGTTAGATAAATTCAACTTTTAAACTGGTTTAATTTAGAAGTAATATGTATTAATGTATTAGTTAAATCTCACTTATTTATAGTAGATCAAAAGGTTGACTTATCTTCAGTGAAGGTCATTTTTGAACACTTCTTTAATTATTAAGGATTAATGCAAATGTGAACTTTTTTTTTGTTCCAAAAAATAGTCTTGCAACTGTTTAGTCCTATAACTGTTACACAATACTATCACTTCTAGATACATGAACACACCCAAATATAATAGCTCCCTGAAAAATTAGCTTCTCTCAGAAAATATTTTCCTAATTAATTGAAAGATCTTCAAATAAACATAGAGAGATATTTAAAAGTTTCAATCAAAACTGTGAGGAAACAATAAGAATAAAAAAATACAGGAGCACTCAAACCATTTGTCATTAAAATATTGATCTTTATAATTGATATGAAAACAAAGAAGACACTAGCATTATTAATACCATTACATTCTGGGGAAAATAAACCAAAAATTGTAAGAAAAATTAATCAGTGGAAAATAATGGAATGGAAATCATGAAAGTTAATCCCTGCAGCATAATGTCTGACTTCAACACAGCTAGTCGTCTATTTCTTAGAAAATAAATAATAAAATGGCTATGGTTAAATGAGTTTAGATTTCTAGTGTTCAAACAACTTTTTGATATGCAAAGAAAATGTGAAACTGCTTTCACAGTCAAGGTGAAACAAGGTAAAAATCAATAAAAAGAAAATAAAACCATATCTATGCAGTTTGAATATAAATTTTAACCAAAATAAAAGAGGCTACAGATTGAGGACCAGCTTCTTTCATTTCTTCTTAGTCTGCCCCTTTGTGTTCTCCAGGAAGCTGTTACCCATCAGAAACTAAACAGGTCAGTTATATAATAACCTTATTATATATATCCATAAGATCAAGTTTGAACATCTCTTTTATTTTTTAAATTTTAAAAAATTTTTATTTTTAGAGAGAGAGAGAAGGGAGTGTGAACAGGGGAAAGGTGCAGAGGGGGGAAGAGAAAGAGAATCTTAAGCAGGCTTTATGCTCAGTGCCATGCCTGATGCAAGGCTTAATCCCATGACCCCGGATCATGACTTGAGGTGAAGCCAAGGGTTGGATATTTAACTGACTGAGCTACCCAGATACCCCAGCATCTCTTTTAAAGTGGTTTTGAAAAATATTTCAGCCTGCTTCAACTGAATATACAGAAAATGTTTAAAACTATAGACAAGTGCCTTAAAACCAACATCTTTGAATAGATTGAAGGGAAAGGATTCTTTTAATTCCTAAAATTACTTTTAAAAATGAAAATAATATATGAACTATATATATCTAAAGAATTGATATATTTTTATTTTCATGAATGTTATGGAAATTGCATCTCTGAAGCAATTAGCAAAAAGATGCTATATGAAACCATTTGGCTGTGGACTTTATTCAGGATGTATTCATTCAGCATCCTGGGATTCTATTTTGAAAGCATTTCCTAATCATTTCTTTATGAAAGAAATTGGATTATTATTACCTGATAGAAAAAGAGGCACATGAAATTATTCTGTGGCCTGTTTTCCTTAGAAATTGCTGTGATGGAGATATGGCAAGCCGCATGTGGATGTCACTGCTGATGCTGTCATTATTGCTTCATTTGCCTAGACTTTATGTTTTTATTATTTTTTAAGATTTTATTTAAATTGCAGTTAGTTAACAACCAGTAATATTAGTTTCAGGTGTACAATACAGTGATTCAACATTTTTTTTAAAGACAGACACAATGTTTATTGTTATTTTGTAGGTAACCCATAGATCCACAGTATTTTTTCTTTTTTGTGATTTTTATTTTATTTTGTTATTTATTTATTTTTACAATTCAGTTTTGAAATTATTTATTTATTTATTCAAATAGAATTTATTTTCAAGTTAGCTAACATACAGCATATACAGTGTGCTCTTTGCTTCAGGAGTAGATTCCCAGGATTCATTGCTTACATACAACATCTAGGGCTCATCCTAACAAGTGCCCTCCTCAATGCCCATCACCCATTTTCCCCTTTCCCCCAGAACCCCCCCATCAACCCTCAGTTTGTTCTCTGTATTTAAGAGTCTCTTATGATTACCTCCCTCTCTGTTTGAAACTATTTTTTTTCTCTTCCCTTCCCCGATGGTGTTCTGTTAAGTTTCTCAAATTCCACATAGAAGTGAAAATATGTTATCTGTCTTTTTCTGACTGACTTATTTCACTTAGCATAATACCCTCCAGTTATACCCATGTTGTTGCAAATGGCAAGATTTCATCCTTCTCATTTCCAAGTAGTATTCCATTGTAGATGTAAACCACATCTTCTTTATACACTTATCAGTTTATGGACATTTAGGTTCTTTCCATAATTTCCCTATTGTTGATAGCACTGCTATAAACATTGGGGCACACGTGGCCCTATGAATCAGCACTCTTGTATCCTTTGGATAAATTCCTATTAGTGCTATTGCTGGATTGTACGGTAATTCTATTTTTAATTTTTGAGGAACCTCCACCCTATTTTCCACAGTAGCTGCACCAGCTAACAGTGCAAGAAGGTTCCCATTTCTCCACATCCTCACCAATATCTGTTTCCTGACTTGTTAATTTTAGCCATTCTTACTGGTGTGAAGTGGCATCTCAGTGTGATTTTCATTTGTATTTCCCTGATGATGAGCGATGTTGAGCATCTTTTCATGTGTCTGGACCATCTGGATGTCTTCTTTGGAAAAGTGTCTATTCATATCTTCTGCCCATTTTTTCATTGGATTATTTGTTTTCGGGTATTGGGTTTGGCAAGTTCTTTGTAGATTTCGTATACTAACCCTTTGCTCAACATGTCATTTGCAAATACCTTCTCCCATTCAATCAGCTGCCTTTTAGTTTTGTTGATTGTATCCTTTGCTGTGCAGAAGCCTTTTATATTGATGAGGTCCCAATCATTAATTTTTGCTTTTATTTCCCTTGTATTTGGAGATCTGTTGAGTAAGAAGTTGCCGCAGCTGAGGTCAAAGTAGTTGTTGCCTGTTTTCTCCTCTAGGGTTTTGATGGTTTCCTGTCCCACATTATGTCTTTCATCCACTTTGAGTTAATTTTGTGTATGGCATAAGAAAGTGATCCAGTTTCATTCTTCTGCATGTATCTGTCCAACTCTCCCAGCACCATTTGTTAAAGAGACTTTTTTTTTCATTGGATGCTCTTTCCTGCTTTGTCAAAGATTAGTTGGCCATACATTTGTGGGTCCAGTTCTGGGTCCTCTATTCTATTCCATTGGTCTATGTGTCTGTGTTTCTGCCAATACCATACTTTCTTGATGATTACAGCTTTGTAGTACAGGATAAGTCCTTGGATTGTGATCAAGGCCTCCCACTCTGATTTTTGTTTTCAACACTGCTTAGGCTATTTGGTGTCTTTTGTGCTTCCACACAAATTTTAGGATTGTTTGTTCTAGCTCTGAGAAAAATGTTGGTGCAATTTTTATTGGTACTGTGTTGAATGTGTAGATTGCTCTGGGTAGTATTGACATTTTAACAATATTTGTTCTTCCAATTCATGAGCATGGAATGTTTTTCCATTTCTTTGTGTCTTCTTCAATTTCTTTCATAAGTTTTCTATAGTTTTCAGCATGCAGATCTTTTACATCTTTGGTTAGGTTTATTCCTAGGTATTTTATGTTTTTTGGTGCAATTGTAGGTGGAATCGATTTCTTGATTTCTCTTCCTTTTGCTTGATTATTGGTGTATAGAAATGCAACCAATTTCTGTACATTGATTTTATATCCTGTGACTTTGCTGAATTCATATTATCAGTTCTAGCAGCTTTTTGGTGGAGTCTTTCAGGTTTTCCAAGTAGAGTACTATGTCATCTGTGAAAAGTGAAAGTTTGACTTCTTCTCTGCCAATTTGGATGCCTTTTATTTCATTTTTTTGGGTCTGATTGTTGAGGCTA
This sequence comes from Crocuta crocuta, assembly GCF_008692635.1. NCBI lineage: Eukaryota > Metazoa > Chordata > Mammalia > Carnivora > Hyaenidae > Crocuta > Crocuta crocuta. Next base: position 99,767 of record NW_027551565.1, read on the forward strand.
GGACTTCCAACACTATGTTAAACAAAAATAGTGAAAATGGACATCCCTGTGTGTTCCTGATCTCAGGGGAAAAGCTCTCAGTTTTTCCCCATTGAGGAGGATATTAACTGTGGGCTTTTCATATGTGGCTTTTGTAATGTTTAGGTATGTTCCTTCTATCCCAACTTTTTTGAGAGTTTTCATTAAGAAAGGATGCTGTATGCTGTCAAATGCTTTTTTCTGCATCTATTCACAGGATTGTACAGTTCTTATCCTTTCTTCAATTAATGTGATGTATTACATTGATTGATTTGTTAATATTAAAACAGACCTGCAGCACCGGAATGAATCCCACTTGATCATGGTGAATAATTCTTTTTATATGCTGTTGAATTCGATTTGCTAGTATCTTGTTGAAAATTTTTGCGTTCATCTTCATCAGGGATATTGACCTGTAACTCTCCTTTTTAGTGGGGTCTCTGTCTGGTTTGAGAATCAAAGTAATGGTGACTTCGTAGAATGAAGCCATTTCTATTTATTGGAACCTCGTGAGAAGAATAGGTATTAACTCTGCTTTAAATGTCTGGTAGATTTCCCCTGGGAAGCCATCTGCCCCAGGACTTTCTTATTTGTTGGGAGATTTTTCATAAATGATTCAGTTTTTTCACTGATTATGTGTCTGTTCAAATTTTATTTTTCTTCCTGTTTGAGTTATATAGTGTGTGAGTGTCTAGGAATTTGTCCATTTCTTCCAGGTTGTCAAGTTTGTCGGCATATAACTTTAAATGGTATTCTCTAATAATTATTTGTATTTCTGTGGTGTTGGATGTGATCTCTCCTCTTTAATTTGTGGTTTTATCTACTTGGGTTTTCTCTCTTTTCTTTATGAGAAGTCTGGCTAGGGGGTTATCAATTTTGTTTATTCTTTCAAAAAAACCAGCTCTTATATTCATTGGTCTGTTCTATTGTTTTGGTTTTGCTCGTTTATTTTGGGGGATTGTTTATTTCTGATCTAATATTTATTATTTCTTTTCTTCTGCTGGCCTTGCTGCTTTGCTTCTAGTTCCTTCAGGTGTGAGGTTACGTTTTGTGTTTGGAATTTTTCTTATTTCTTGAGATAGGACTGGATTGCAATGTATTTTCCTCTTAAAACTACCTTTGCTGCATCCCAAAGCATTTAGACTGTCATTTGCATTTTCATTTGGTTCCATAAATTTTTAAATTTCTTCTTTAGTTGCCTAGTTGACCCATTCATTCTTTAGTAGGTTGTTCTTTAACCTCTTTGCATTTGGAGGCTTTCCAAATTTTTTCTTGTAATTGATATCCTCCATTGAGGATGATGTTAGCTGAGGGCTTCTCACAGATGGCCTTTATGATGTTTAAGTAAGTTCCTTCTATCCTGACTTTCTCAAGGGTCTTTATTAAGAAAGGATGCTGTATTTTGTCAAATGTTTTCTCTGCATCTACTGACAGACCATATGGTTTTTATCATTTCTTTTGTTCATGTGATGTATCACATTTATTGCTTTGTGAATATTGAACCAGCCCTGTAACCCAAGAATGAATCCCACTTAATCATGGTGGATAATTCTTTTTATGTGCTGTTGGATTCGATTTGCATGTATCTTGTTGGGGATTTTTCATCTGTATCCATCAAGGATATTGGCATGTAGTTATCTTTTTTGCTGGGTCCCTGTCTGGCTTGGGAATCAAAGTGATGCTGGCTTCATAGAATGAGTCCAGAAGTTTTCCTTCGATTTCTATTTTTTGGAATAGCTTGAGGAGAATGGGTATTAACTCTGTTTTAAATGTGTGGTAGAATTCCCCAGGGAAGCCATCTGGCCCAGGGCTTTTATTTGTTGGGAGATTTTTGATAACTGATTCGATTTCTTCACTTGTTATGGGTCTGTTCAGATTTTCTATCTCTTCTGTGTGAATTTTGGTAGTGTGTGTGTTTAGAAATTTGTCCATTTCTTCTAGGTTGTCCAGTTTGTTGGCATATAATTTTTCATAGTTTTCCCTGATAGTTGTTTGTATTTCTGAGGGATTGGCTGTAATAAATCCATTTTCATTCATGATTTTTTCTCTTTGGGTGCTCTCTCTGTTCTTTTTGAGAAGCCTGGCTAGAGGTTTGTCAATTTTGTTTATTTTTTCAAAAAAACCAATTCTTGGTTTCATTGATCTGTTCAACTGTTTTTTTTTTTTTTTT